>NC_048298.1:131920564-132097050 GCF_013100865.1 Trachemys scripta elegans
CACCCCATAGCCTGCACTCCCAGTCCAGAGCCCTGACCCCCTCCCGCACCCCAACCTTCTGCCCCAGCCCTGAGCCCCTCCCACACCCCAAACCCCTCATACTCATGATCCAACAGAGCTGGGAATTAACCATTTTCTTCAACTGGGTCACCAGAAAAAAAGTTTGAAAACCACTGCTCTAGATCCTGCATTTGCAATCAGTCCAAGGGAAATCCATCAGACTACACAGTTTAACCCTGTTCAAGCTTTGCCATGCAGCAGATTGCCTTGGGAAGTAGCTTCTATTGCCTCCAGTTATCACTTCCTTTTATTTGATTTAAACCTCCTGCCTATTAATTTCATTTGGTGACCCGTAGTTCTTGTGTTATGAGACGTAGTAAGTAGGGACTTAATTGCTCTTTTCCTTTAGCCCTGAAGAAGGGTGATTACCCACTTACCGACTTTAATTAGGTCTGTGATTGATCAGTGGAATAAAAGACAGCCATTAATGGTAGCCATTAACACCTTCCAGTATAACATTCTTTTAAATCTAGCACTCCCCACTGGATCCCCACACATTCAATTAATTATCTGGGGAAGCACATTATTTAGAGACTGTGACCAGTATGCTTCTCTTGTTCTCTTTGGGCCAGTTCCTGGGTCTGTCTGCACAGTGGGCAAGGGAGGAGTATGTATGCAAAAGTGGCTTAAAGCTCACCTTTGCACTCCCTGGATCCTGCTTCTGCCTCCGTGCAGGACCCTCTCCTCCAGCAAAGAAAAGGGCTGAGTTTCAAATCCTCACATTTTATTTGTAACAGGTATTCAAGCATTTAGTAATTCAGTTGCCACCTGTTTTATTTCCCTGGACGCAGGGTTGCCAGTCCCCCAAATTGCTGCAATCTCTTAGATGGAACGAGGGAAAGAGCCATGTGTCCCCAATCTTCATGCCTCCATAGACAGGGAGATCCCAAGACGTGCCCATCCAGGTGAGGAATAAGTCAGAGCAACCCAGGAAACATCAGTGGGTGAAATATAAATGTTGGGATTCCAACAAAACTGTTGTGAGTTTGCCTGTTTCTGTCTTGTCTCATCTATAGACCCGGTTAGGAATCTTCCATCAAAATGTTTTTTCAACAAAAAATGCAGTTTGCACAAAATCAACATTTTCCAAGGGAAATTTTGATTTTGCAAATATTTTTCAATTTTTTATCAGACAAATCAAAATAAGATACTTTGTTTTGTGTTGGGTCAATCCAAATATAAACATTTGAATTTGTTTACCAGTGTGCTAGCTTTTTGCTATTTTTATGTCTAAATCTTAGGCTTCTCCATGGCCAGTTATAGGCAGGAATACTCATCTGTGATCTGTTCTGCTGATTAATATTGTTATTATTAATTTATATTATGGTACAGCCCAAAGGCCTCAGTCAGGATTAGAGCTGAAGTTGTGCTGGGTGATGAAGACAGACCCTATTGCAGGGAGTTTACAGTCCAAAAGATCTTCAGCAGTGATAAAGAACATGAATAATAATAATGTGCATTTATTTAGTCCATTCCATCCTAGAGCTGTGATGTTTGTCAGGGTGATTTTAGTGACAGGGCTTGTCTACATTTAAACATGACATTGTCACTGCTGTAGTGCTTCAGTGTAGACACTACCTGTGCCAACATGAGAGGTTCTCCTATGGGCATAGGTAATACATTTCTCCCTGAGAGACAGTGAATCAAACTGTTGTATTGTGGGCCACTTTAACATTAATCTGTGTTCTCCAGAGCTGCTGCATTGCTTCATGGAAGTTGTAGTTCAGGTGTCTGATGCTGCCATTCTCTTCTGTGGGCCAGGCTCCCTGGCTGGATCGCATCTCCCATGATGCACCACAGTCTCCCCTCTGGTAGAACCACTCGAGTGCATCATGTCTGCATGTCAATTTTCATGATGCATTGCAGTTGTGAAACATGTAGGCCAGCCAGGAATCTTGTCACATAGAGGAGAATGGGTTATGCTACATGGGGATGAACTACAACTCATCTGAAGTACCACAGCAGCTCTCAAGCAGACACAGTTCAATATGGAAGCGAGCTGAAAGGAAACATTTCCATTTGGTTCAACAAACCAAACCAAAACATGTTGATTCAGAACTGTCAAAATGTTTCAGTGAAAAATATAGAAAAGAAATGTTTAGACATTTCGGAACTGAAATTTTTCTGAACTTTTTGTTCTGCAAAAAATTTCAATATTTCTGCTTTTTGTTCCAGTTCGGGACAAATATCGAAAGATCATGATTTCCTGTGGGGTGGAATTTTTGTTTTTCGATCAGCCCTAATCTCAGTATTGTAGCCAGCAGTTAAAGCAGAGGCTCTCAACCAGGGACATGCATACCCCTGGAGGTATGCAGAGGTCTTCCAGGGGGTACATCAACTCATCTGGATATTTGCCTAGTTTTACAACAGGCTACATAAAAAGCACTACCAAACTCAATAAAAACTAAAATTTCATACAGACTATGATTTGTTTATACAGCTCTATATATTATACACTGAAAAGTAAGTACAATATTTACATTCCAATTGATGTATTTTATAATTATGTGGTAAAAATGAGAAAGTAAGCAATTTTTCAGTAATAGTGTGCTGTGACACTTTTGTATTTTTAGGTCTTATTTTGTAAGCAAGTAGTTGTTAAGCGAGGTGAAACATAGGGATACAGAAGACAAATCAGACTCCTGAAAGGGGTACAGTCGTCTGGAAAGGTTGAGAGCCACTGTGTTAGAGTAACTGGAAAGCAGATGCCAATTATGGTTTAACATCAGTCCTGACAGACTGCTAGCATTCCCCCACCTAACCAGTGTACTATAGCAGAAACTATCCTGTTCACAAGTGTTGCATTGAGTTCTGAAGGTGATAAGGGACATAATCATTACTTTCTTCTATGGCTGTGAGTTCCATAGTGCTGGGCCAGCTTCTGGGGATGTTCTGGGGAAAGGTGTGACAGAGTGGGATATGTCTGTACCCAACTGTGAACTCCATTTTGTGTTTCAACCTCCATCTTGATTGTAACCTTCATTGTGACCTTCACTTTGGATTAGAACATCCATTTTGTATTAGGGTTTGACACCTAGTTGAATGACAATGGCTTTATCTACACTTGAAACTTATGCTAGCAAAGCTATGTCAGCGGTGTGAAAAAAACACACACCCTAGCTGACATAGCTAGGCTGACAAAACCGCCAGTATAGACAAAGCAGTGCTATCAGAAGAGGGCTTCTGTCAATATAGCTAACATCATTCAGGGGGATACTGTTCCTACACTGGCAGAAAATCTCCTTCTGTCAGCATATGCTGCAGCTACACTAGGGGCTGGCATAGGCTGTGTAATGTAGACATAGTCTATGGCTGAGAAGCCACCATAGAGTAGGGTGACCAGATGTCCCGATTTTATAGGGACAGTCCCGATTTTTGGGTCTTTTTCTTATATAGGCTCCTATTACCCCCCACCCCCGTCCTGATTTTTCACACTTGCTGTCTGGTCACCCTACCATAGAGCAATCATGGGCCATCGACTTTGGTTGTCTCTCAACTACTGGCCCACTGCAAGGGGATAGTGGACTCTCCACAGAAACTTGACTGGAATTTCCCAGTTGGAGCACATGGGCAAAAAGAGACAGAGGCTGTATTTAAGGGGGGAGGGCTTCTCTGAGCAAGGGGACCAACCACCACCACATGTCAGAAGCCTCTAGGCTAGAGAGCAAGGACAAGGCAGGAGGGTCTGCCTAGCCTGAAACATTGACCAGACCCTGGATTTGTGGGGTGAGATCAGAGTAAGAGAGTGAGGTGGAAGCATTGCAGGACTGTTTGTTATTTTGCAAAGATCTATAACTCTCCAGTGCTCTCTTAAGAGTAAAAGTGGCTGTGGTTAAGAAATGCCTTCGCTAAACCTGTAAGGGGCTTAACTGAGCAGCTCGGTGCCCACACCTAGATGAGGCTCTGAGGGCACATGTCAGGCCTGACCGACACCTAAAAATTAGGTTGACATAGCAACATCACTCAGGGCTGTGAAAAATGTTGTGCCCTGTGCAACATAGCTAGGTCAACTTAACCCCTCTGTAAGGCAGCTAGACAGAAGACTTATTCGTCACCCTAGCTGCTGCCTTTGGAGAGGTTGATTACCTACTTTGATGGGAAAAGTCTTTCAGTCAATGTAGGAAGCAACTACACTATGGCAGTACAGTGGCAGAGCTGCAGTGCCATAGCTGTGCCACTCCAGTGCAGACGCACTCTAAGCAACTAAGGGCTTGGCCTGGTTTGGGGTTTAAGACAGCTGCCTGCAGAGCCCCACATCCCTTGGAAGGATGGCAGGCACGGCAGCTGGGAACGGTGATTAGTCACTACCCAGACCCGGGGGTATAGAAGCATGTGGGATCCAGCAGTTGGGTCCGTTCACAACAGATTGGTGTCAGTCCAGAAGGACGAATTGGTCCAGATTGTGATAAAAAGCTCAGGTGATTTTTTTTTCTCCTGTTTTATGATCTTATCAAAGGGTCTGATTCAGCACTCATTGACGTGATTGGAAAGACTGCTTTTGACTTTGATGGGCTTAGGATCAGGCTGTAAAGTTTTCAGATTTGTGACAAACTCTTTGCAATTCTCTTGGCTGAGGTACCCTTTCCCCCAGACACAGGGATGAACCATGTCTCGATTCTCTCTTTATTCCAGCAGGTGATGGGATCATGAGTGAAAACGAGGAGGAGAATCCACCTCTTCAGACAGAGGAACTAAGTGTAGCATTGTCAGAAAAATCCAAAGGGAAAGATTCTCAGAGCCCTGACTGGGAAGATGACTGTGAGGATGAGTGGGGGACAGAAAATCAGGAGAGAAATCTTCCAGGAAAGAAATGGGGTGAATCTCCTCCCCGAGAGAGAGGTTTCAGGAAACTCAAAGACATCATTGCCCAGCAGAGGCCTCACACTGGAGAGAAACCTCATAAATGTCCTGACTGTGGGAAGAGCTTTAGTCGGAGATCAAACCTCATTCAGCACCAGAGGACCCACACAGGCCAGAGACCTTATGAGTGCCCTGAGTGTGGAAAAACCTTCAGCCTGCGCTCGACACTTACAAGACATCAGCGAACCCACCTGCAGGAGAAGCCCTATAAATGCACAGAGTGTGGGAAGAGCTTCCGCCAGAGCTCGGACCTGATCGCTCACCAGCGAGTGCACACAGGAGAGACACCGTACCGGTGTGCTGTGTGCGGGAAGAGCTTTGGGCGGAGCTCCAACCTGAGCCAGCACCAGACCACGCACATGGGGGAGAGACCCTATCAATGTGCTGACTGCCTGAAAAGCTTCCGGAGCAGTTCGGCCCTGGTGCAGCACCAGAGGAGCCACACGGGAGAGAAACCCTATCAGTGCTCAGAATGCAGGAGCCGCTTCCTGCAGAGCTCGGACCTGATCAAACACCAGCGGATCCACACCGGGGAGAGGCCCTACCAGTGCCCCGCCTGTGGGAAATGCTTCAGCCAGAGTTCCTCACTCACTGAGCACCAGAGGACCCACACCGGGGAGCGACCCTACCATTGCACTGAGTGCGGGAAATGTTTCTGCCAGAGCTCCACACTCATCCAGCACCAGAGGATCCATACGGGGGAGAAGCCCTACAGATGCACTGAGTGTGGAAAGAGCTTCTGCCGGAGCTCCAATCTGAATCAGCACCTGACAATCCACATGATAAAGAAACCTCATCCGTGCACTGACTGTGGGAGGGGCTTCAGTCAGCTCACTAACCTTATTATACACCAGAGAATCCACTCTGGAGAGACACCCTAGGACAGGGGTTCTCAAACTTTTGTATTGGTGACCCCTTTCACACAGCAAGCATCTGAGTGCGAACCTCCCCCCCCCTAAATTAAAAACATTTTTAAAATATTTAATTCTATTATAAATTCTGGAGGTGAAGTGGGGTTTGGGGATGGAGGGTGACAGCTCATGACCCCCCATGTAATAATCTCGTGACCCCCTGAGGGGTCACGACCCCCAGTTTGAGAATCCCTGCCCTCGGAGCTATGGGGACAGCTTCACGGACCTACCAGCACCAGAGAATACACTCCACACAGAAAGCTTTGCTGGCTGTCTCCCTCCTGGATAGTGGCCTACTCCAGGAGGTTCAATTCAGGGTGGGATTAGGGATATCTTCCTCCACCTTTAAGAGATTTATCAACTGGACAATGTTGCAGAGAAGGATCTGTTCTGTTTTGTTGCTTTTGCTCCACCTACTGCAGAGTGAAACTGATCAGGATCATGCCAGTTTCATTCTGCTACTGGGGAAGCCCTTTGTTGAACAGTTGGGATCTGAAGAGAGGGGTAGGTGGAGGAAAATGACAGGGAGGGTCAGAGCCAGACAGAAGTAAGTGGGAAGGTAATATTGCTCAGGGCTGTTTCCAGAGACTATCTTTATCTACAGCTTCCATGTAATATATAATATACCTTCTAGGGCAGATGTCGATAAATACACACAGCTAGGGTATATTGGCTTCACATGTGCAGAACTACTACAAAGCAGTGACTTACTGTAGCTTTCTCACGCGCTATGGAGTGGACATCAACATACCAAGGTGGTCAAACTGGGTTGGGAGAAAACAGTATCTAGTGCTTGGATCCTTCGGGGAGAAGACAAACACTGCAGTGTTCACATGAAGTACAGGCCACTAGTGAGGTAATGGGATTGTGTGAAGTCCATAAACTGGGGCCACTGTCAGGTATTTAATTCTATACTAGACATGCGTTCCATAAAGAGGCCAGAAAGTCCTCAGGTACTCAGCAGAATATGAGGAGCTGTTGTGGCCACTGCATGCGATCCCAACTCTAAATACACAGTCTTCCCCCTCTCACACCCAGTCTTCCTGATAGTAACAAATATGCATTCAGCAATGCTAATGAGCAGCAGAGGTGGATTAAGATATATTGGGGCCTGGGCACAAAGACCGTTTGTCGAACCCCCACCACCATGGAGCCACGCCCCCTGCTCCTCCCCTTCCCCCCAAGGCCCCACTCCCTGGCCTGGCCAGAAGCCGGGCCATGGTAAGAGCTGCCCAGGGAGCCTGGGACACTGTGGGGAGCCTGGGGCAGTGCACCCTGGGGGGAAGGGACAAGGGCTGGGGGCTGATCTTGGGCACCTCGTGATCTTGGCCCCCAAGTCAGGTGCAGGGTCCGGGGCTCCCCAGAGCTGCCCAGGCTCCCTGCCCCCAGCCGCAGCTGTGGCTCTGCTCCCAGCTGCACCCCCACTCACAGCCCCTGACTGTGGGCCCCAGCCCAGCTCCTGGCCCTGGCTCCTGGGGGGCAGGAGGGGGCATAGACCAGGTAAGGGGGCACCTAACTGAAAAAGTTTGGGGATCCCTGGCCTAGGGTGACCATACGTCCCCTTTTTGCCCCAGACGTTCTGACGTTTTGGGCAAAACTGGGTATTTGGCCTATTTGCTCTTGTCAACTGATCACCAGCTGGCAAGAGCAAACAGTACAAATGCTCAGTTTTGCCACAAAGGAGCTTGGGTGTGTGTGTGAAAAGTGGGGCTCAGTGGGGTGAGTGATAGGGCTTGGCAGGGGTCTGAGCAGTGGGGCCTGGGCCAGCCCTGCATGGGGGAGGAAGGGAGGAGGGCCAGCTCTGCGTGGAGGGAGAGGGGCTTGGGCGAGCTCCGTGCCATGCAGGGGTGAGGGAAAGGAAGAAGAGGCTCAGAGCAGTTACATGCCACATAGGGGGATGTCCTCAGGGGCCTTGATCCAGTGCCGTGCGGCCTTGATCCAGTGCCGCGCTGCATGGGGCAGGGACGGGGGCCCTCAGTTGTGTGCCACGCTGCACTGGGCAGGGGGGGGGGGCGCTCAGGCCAGCTCAGCGTGGGCTTGGGCAAGCAGCGCTCAGCCAGCGCTGCCTGGAGGCGGGGGGAATTGGTCACCACCCTTCCACAGGCTTCCCGCTGGGCTGGAGATGGGGCCTCAGAGGGAAGAGGAGGAGTGGGGAGGGGGAGAGAAGAGGAGCAGAAGGCAGGACTAGAGTTCCAGCCGCTGCAAATTGACCGGGCCCCCTGGGCATGGCTAGAGCCCTGCGCAGATACACGCCCTGCCCCCATCCCTTCCACTCAGCTGTCTGCGTCTCCTGTCTGGGGGCATCTGCCCACTTGAACACACAAGTGTGCCCAGGGACAGCTGTCTGCCCCAGTGGGCGGGGATGGGGGTGGTACAGCTGTGCCAGAGAGGCTGTCGGCATGGGAGGCTGGTTCCTGGGAACGGCGGCCCCACGTTCTGCTCCTTTCATTGCTGCGGTTCCCGGGAAAGCCCTGCGGTTCCACGGATACCGATTTATATCCGCAGATATCCGCATCCATGGATATAGATTTGTATCTGTGCAGGGCTATATTGACAGGCACTCTCCAAAGCACCCAGTACCGTCTCTAGTTGAGAAAATAAAGTAGCAACAATGGCAGAGCTAGACCATGTGCCACTGAATAACTTTGTAGTAAAAGACATTGTGCAGCAATACCCAAGGAATCCCTGTATAATGATCTCCTAGTAATGCCCTTCACATGGAACAAAAGGAATATATGGCCTGATTCTCCACTACCTTGTACCTCGTGTCATCATTTACATCTGTTTAGAGTGGGTGTAAAATGTTACCATTCTCACTTGGCTGGGTTTTACACTCAGCACAGGGATAAGTGGTTACACAAGGTACAAAATCAGGTCCATAATTTCCCTGGTAGATGTGGGACATGGTACATTATTCTTTAGCAAGCTATAAAAAGGGGAAGCAGAGGCAGTCTTGACACTATTGGATGCTATTGGAAATGGAGCCAGTGGTGACACTGAGCAGAGATGCTGTGGACCACAACCCAAAGTGTGTGCAGCCTGGGTGTGTCTGCACAAAGATGTGTGGTTAGTAAATCCTAAGCATGTAGCCACATTTGGTGCAGGTATAATTCATGGTAAACTGATAATAGGAGGGGGCTATAGAGTTTGTAACATTTCTAAATGCTCATTTGTTACTGTTTAAGATAAATAGAATCTTAATATTATTAATTGAAGTCTGGAGATCCTGCATTGGCATCAGCATTCCCTCAGAGCTTGCTGATCCCGAGAACACTGAAAAGTATAAAGCAACTCATTTATATAGTTCCATGTTGTTGGTTTTGTACATAATTGCTTGTACCTATACAATCTGTGCATGCTTGCACCTCTATACTTAACTATGAAGGTAGATTCCTCTTTTCAAAACTGCACTTGATTGTTGATGTAAAATACTGTTCTTTGCAACACTTAAAGTTATGCAATAAAGTAAAAGCATTGTTTCCCATGGGTTGCATTATGCTTTTTACTTCAAAACTGCAATAGGTGTTTAGCAGTGGGAAGTTTCTCCAGGGCCTCTAATTTGTTTCTATATGACACACACAAAAATACATTAAAAGAACATTATTAAGATTGCAACATAAACCACTCAAAACTTAAAAATGCCAGAATTAAGGTTGCCTGTGCAATTTTAATTCAGCCCCCTTGTGTGAATGAATTAAATTATATGCTCACATACAGTTTTTTTCCACAGGACTTCTGCCTCATTCAGTGCACAGGATGGACGGTACTCACTTTTCCCAGTCTATTCCTTCTGCCTTCCACCTCACTGTGCTAGATCCAACTCTTATCCCCTCTGCTTTTGAATTAGACAACTCCCCATGTGTCCTTGAACCCCTGGTCCCCATGTGTTCCTCCACTCCCACTCAGACACCCACTCCCCCCATCCCTATGTGGCCCTGCATCCCCCCATCTCCTGTCCCCATGTGTCTCTGTGTCCCCACTCAGTCACCCCGTCTCCATGTGGCCCGCCACCCCTTCAGCCAGCTCCCTCCCCTCATCTGCATGTGTCCCTGCACCCCCTGTCCCCATGTGTCTCTGTGCCTCCTTTCAGCCTTCCCCCTGTAGCTGTGTACCCCCTCCCCCTCTGCCCATGTGGCCTTGCGCCTCCACTCCCATTCAGCCCCTGCCCCAGTCTGTCCTCCCCCACTAGTCCTTATGAACCCCTATCTGACCCCCCACCAGCTGCACGCTGTCTGTCTCCCCATAGCCGCTGTCTCCTGACCTGGCCCAACAGGTGCTGTGAAGAAGGCAGGCTCTTTCTCTTTCCTGTCATAGCTGGGGATGGCCAGGAGCGGCTGCTGTGTTCTATGACACAGTGCCCTCTGGTGGGCAAAAGGCGGAACATCAGAAGTTATTTTCTGCTGGGAACTGCTGCTCTGTTCTAGTGCCACAGCGCCCTCTGGTGGGCTAAAGGCAGAACTGCAGCAACTTTTAAGCAGAAGCTATTTTCTGCAAAAAATTAAAAGTATACACGGCCCATGAAATTTGCGTGCATGCAGTGGCACAGAATTCTCCCAGGAATAACATATCTAGCCCCTTTTATCTTCAATGCTCCCAAAATCTTTACAGACTATATGCAGAAACGGTGTCCCTTCTTCTTCTTTTTCCTTTATGCCGCTTTTCCTGGTGAGGGTCATGGCGGAAGCATGGAGAGTAAGGAGGACGTGACCTCCCTTTCCTCCACAACAGGTTCCAGCTCCTCCTTGGGGATTACCAACTGTTCCCAGGCCAGCTGGGAGATATAATCCCTCAGAGGAAGTAGTGGAAGTGCCATTGCTCCTGCCATTCAATACTAGGATTAGACAATGATGTGGAGAATGCACGACTGGGAACAATCCAGCACTAGCTCCTGGGCAGTGGGAAAGAACTGGGCTTATAGATCCTTTCCATTTCTAGGAGATTTGGTCTAGGTTCAGTCTCTTGATTGAACACCTGTCCTTTCTCTGGGGCATAAATTGTTCTGCTCCATCACAAAATAAGTTAAATTTGGATCAGGGATAATGAACTGTGTGGCCTTCTAAACAGTCCCAGCTGGAAGCACAGACACATGTTTCCAGTGAGATTGGAACAACAAAGAGCTGTGAGATTTAGACCTTTACTTCTGCATCTTTTTCCTGAAAGCTGAATCTCTTATTGCACCCAACAGTCACCAGAGCAACGTGGACATGATGAGACACTCCCATTCACAGCACACATATTCTTGGGGACTGATGTATTGGGCCCAAGGGAAGTTATTACATTTAGCAACATTGGCTGAATTAATACAGTGAATAGCAACTCTCCCTTCAACACTTTAAGGCAAATCCACTGGCCCTCCCGTTCCCAACCCACCTTCTCTACTGGACTCGTTGGGTGATGTCACAGGGAGTTTTATGATATCATAAGCAGAGCTTGGCTGAAGTTTGGTGTTTTTCCACTTTAGTCATTATCAGAATTTTTTTTTCAAAAATTTTTTTGTGGTGAGTTCATTCCACCTCCACCTTCCTGCATATTATACAGTCCTGGACTCACAATGATACAAACCCTCCAGTCTGATCTCTCTGTGAGCTGCCCATGGTGAGGGATGGGCTCGCTCTCTAATTTCACATCCATAGTGGGTTTTTTTCAATCAAATATTTGTTGCCACAGTTTCACAAATTCGATGAAATGGTGCGATACAAGGGAAGTTATTCCAATTCCTGTTCTTCTTTTGGGATGTATCTACAGCAACACATTTCTCCACAATGAGGTTATTTGGTTCCCCAGGTATCCAGAACCTGTAAGACAGAGAAGCTGATGTGTCAGACGTATCTTTATGAGTGACCCAGGGGAAAGAGTTGTAGCTGGTGATGGAAGAGTGGTGGAAATGATAACCTATTAATCCTCCAGAGAGATTCCCCTTCTTCCCTAAAATGGATTTGTAGCTCTCATCATGATGCCCTAAGAAACCTTCCCTTTGCTGGACCAGAAACATTTAGCTCCAGTAGGTGACAGAGATCTCTCTCTGAGACACACACATATCCACTATACTGTATGTGAATCTGTTGGACTAAGAGGAGGGTGGTAAACAGCCTTTATCCCAAAAAGTACTCACACTGCCGTCTTGTTATATGGAGTCCGATCCACCCAGCACCACTGGCCTTTCTCCAGTGCCAGACCAATATAGTAATTCTCCACTTGGATGCCAATAACTGTTCTTTTTACATAATTGGAAATGAAATCCTGGATAAAAAAATTAATTTAAATTTCACTAGATGCAGTTACTGAGCAGACAGTAGCAGGCAGGAATCTCTGGGGAGTGTGAGTCTGGTGCTGGAGGTGTTGATGGCTAAGGAAGCCCAGGACTGAGTGTCCATGGAGCCAGAACTACCCACTCAAATTCAAGAACAGGTGTGTGTGTGCGTGTGTGAGGGTCTCTTCTGGGGCTGGGCACTGAATTCCCAATAGAGTCCGACCCCCAGCAAGATACCTGCTCAGTTCCCGTGTTGACCACCACCAGGTGGGAGCCCATCCCTGTACAGTTCCTCTCACTGTCATCCCAGTTCATGATATCTTTAGAGAAGTAGTAGCAGCTGGTCTGAAAGGGCTCCCAGCCCAAGGGGCAGCACGTCCAGACTCGCCCTGTGAGGGAAGAGAAATCCAAGGAGAAGGAATCATAATAATTAGAGATGGAAAATCCCTACTAGGGACATCTTTGTCATTGTCTGTGGACAATGTTGAATTGTTCCCTCCAGTTTATTCTGAAGGGTTTGACCTCTCCCAGCTGTACAGCTTTGTTTAGACTAAGATGGAAGATGTATTATTAGAAGATGTTAGCTAACACGGTCAGTAAGCCCAGTGTAGACAAGGCAAGGTAGACTAACATGTTAGCTGACATGTTCTAACCTCGTACCTTTAAATTCTCATCTGGCCAAAGCCAAAAATGACTCAGTTAATACAGATTCCATCCCTTCGCTTGGGAAGACAACCATAGTCTAATGGGTTTGGAAATGTTAGGGTTAGAGAATATTTCCTCATCCTCAACCTGAATTGGTCTTTTTCTCCTGTTATACCTTCTATTTCTGACCATTCTCAATTAACCCCTCCCCATCCTACTTGTTCACACCCCGCCTGTGCTTGAAGAACACTGCTATTTCTCTCCTTGGCCTTCACTTAGACCCTCTGTACAGACTTCATTTTCTCCTCATTATCTCCTCAGGGGTGAACCCCTCCAGCCCACTGTCACTGCTGTCAGTCCAGACCTGGGTGTAAACCAGGCCACTAGCCCAGAATGCTGACACAGGGATGATTTCCTCTCCCTCTTTTGGTGTCACTGACCTTTCCCTTCATCTCTCCCCACGACACAATGCCACTCTGCGGAACCCTGGGGCAGGGCCTTGCGCACTTCACAGCTTGGATTTCCCATGAGGAGAGTGACTGGTAAAGGAAAGAAAAAAAGAGAACGGATACAATATTTCCCTCCTCTCGCCCCCACATACAACCTGATTTCTTCTCCATCTCCTGGCCAAGAACTGTCACAGTGTGGTTGCTCCTACATGGGTTTCCTTTATTTTCATACATACAAAACCAATCTCCCATAGGAGAAGAATAGGACAGCTCAGCTTCCTTCATCTCTCTGTTGGTGGTGGGAACCAATTCTACTGACTGACTGGTGCAAGCCAATCTTTCTTGGTCAACAAGGCAAGAGAAGTGTTTGACTCACATGGGGTGGGTCAAGGTGGGTGTGACCAGGAAACAGCTCATTAACATTGTCACCCCTTGCTGAGCAGTAGCAGATGTTGGGGCCTTCAGTGTTGTTGAATATGGGTATTTTCTTAGCCTATTTACAGATGTACACTACTCCCAGGCAATTGCCTCTTCCAGAGCTCCCAGGACAAACACCAACATCACGTCCCACGAAACAGCTCTGCCCCAGGAATTAAGTCTAGTTGCACAAATTAAGGCAGAGAGAAAACTCTTGCTGTTTGCTACAGTGCCCCCAAAAGAACCTGCATCCCAGAACTAACCCTGGTACAGATCCCATCAGTTCCACAAGCATGGGAAGGCAGAGCATACTGGAGGTGAGCCACTGGCTATGAGACCGGTGTGAAAATGAAGCTTTGGGTGTTGTGAAACATTGGACAAATTCCAAGGAGAGAAGGGGCTGTATGAACAGGATGGCCTGCATCTCACAGGTGGTGGAGGGGCTAATCTTCTGGGTTGGAGACTAGCTGGGGCAGCCGGGAGGGTGTAAAACTAACAACACATGGGGGAGGATTTGGAGGGAGCAAAAACAGTACAAATGTTTAAACGTATAACTTAAAGTCAAGGTGTTGGGAACTTATTGAACTGAGATGGCAAAGAATGTGAAGAGAAGTGTTTTTTTCCCCCCCAATTGTATATGTACCAGTGCCAGGGATAATGTACAAGAGGATCTGGAAAATCTCACTGATGAGAAGAAATTTGATATAATTGGCACTACTGAAACCTGGTGGGAGACTTCACATGACTGGAATGTTAAAACTAGTAGTTATCACCTGTTTAGAAAGATCAAGTGAGTAAGAAAGATGGGGGATGGGTGTGACACTCACAGCATCCCAATGCCAGAGGGCAAGAGGGTCATTGGTAACAGGTAGTAAGTTTCAGCTGGCCTGAGCAGTTCAGTGTACCCCAGTTCACTGATGTCATAATCTGTGTCTAATAGGTGTCACGTAATATATCATTGGAAAACTAATAATTCACTGATCATTAATAGTCTTGCATGATGTAAGTACATGCTGTGTATTAAAAGTTATGAATAGATAGGCTGGAATTATATCTAAAATGTATATAAACCAGGCATGTCATGGGGATTTAGTAAACAGGTCTGCCCTAGACAAAGGAATGGGTTTGCTTCTCTGACCAGCCTGGTCATCAGGCAGAGACAATGAAGGTCTATTTACATATTAGGTAAACAAAGCTAGCAAGCTAACAAGCAGGGAAGAGAAACATTATCTGAGCTATAAAGACAATGGGTTTGAACCTCAAATGATAAGCAATGTATCAACTGATTGGGTACAATATTACTATATTATGAAAGTCTATTGATTGAGATCTTTTATGAAAGTCTATGACACACTAGTGATTAATATCAATGTGCAATGTCTGTATTAGCAGAACATAAGGGATTATGAATACTCATTGATTTTATGCTTTAAAGTGCATTTCCAAACGGAGGAAGAAATAGGTCTCTCCCAGACAGGATGGAATTTCATAGTTATACCTGTCCCCAGTGAAATTAAGCAAAGTGTGACCTAAAATAATGGAATCCCCATTTACACAGAAAATCAGCAGGGGAATGGGAAGTCCACAAGAAGGGAAGTACAGCAAAAGGTCTTCCTGCTTCTTGAAACAAGGTAGTTGAACTTTGGAAGATATAAGCCAGGACAGAAGTAATCTTTGGCATTGATCACTGGACAGACACAAGGGTCTGGGCCTCTTGCCAGCCAAGAAAAGTGGATCCTTCAACCAAAGGGGGTGGGTTTGAAGTCTCTGGGAACTGAATATAGGTGAGATACCTGCTTAGGTGAAGATTGTACCTTGCTAGATTAAGTTTTAGGATTTAGATATGTGTTTTCATTTTTATTTACTTGGGATCTTTTCTAACTTTCTTCCTTTTGCTTAGCATCATTTAACTTATGTCTTATTGTGAATAAATTGGTTTTATTTTTATTATAAACCAACTCTGTGTTGCGTTTGAAGGGAAGGCTGTATTTATCCCAGTTAAGTTAATAAGCTGTAATGTACCTTTCTCTCTTTAAAGGAGCAAACAGCCCTTATTATTTTCCTGAGTTATCCAAGAGAGAGCTAGGTACTTCAGGGCACACAGGTTTGGGAAAAATTCGGGATGGGGGTGTGTTAGGGTCACCCTGCAAGTAGTAATCAAGGCTGGTGGAAGTTAGAGTGGGGCTATGAGGCTGTAGAAAGTCTGCTGGGGTCAGAGCTGCTGAACCCGGGGTGGCTGCATTGCACACAGACACTCAGGGTGACCTGCAAACTTGTTTTTTAAGTATATCAGGAACAAAGGAATTCCTAAGAAAGGTATAGGCCCATTACTATGTGTAGATGGTAAAACTGTTAATAATTCTCCAGAAAAGGCAGAAATATTCAATACATATTTTGGTTCTGCATTGGAAAGAAGCAGGATGATGTATTAATATCACATGAATATTATGTACTTTCCAGCTCATGAGTAACTAAGGAGAATGTTAAACAACCGCTACTAGGGATTAACATTTTTAAATCAGAAGGCCCAGACAACATGCACCAAAAAGTCCTATAAGAGGTGGCGGAGGAGTTCTCTGACCCACCGGTGTTAATTTTTAGTAAATCTTGGAATTCCAAGGAAATTCCAGAAGACTGGAAGAGTGCTGGTGTGCAATTCAATTCAATGCAAAAAGGGCAGGTGGTATCATCTGGGTAACTATGGGCCAGTTAGCCTGACATAGATCCCTGAAAAAATATTAGAAATATTGATATGGGCGTCATCTAATAAAGAATTAAGGAAAATAATAGAATGAATGCCAATGAACATGGTTTTGTGGAAAGTAGGTCTTGTCAAATAAATCTGATTTTATTTTTGGTTAAATAAGTTTGGCAGATAAAAGTAACTGTGTAGATATAATATATTTAGGGCTTTGTAAAGCTTTTTAGTCCTACATGACATGCTAATTAAACAACATGCACTGTGCTACATCAATAAAACACATGTTAAATTAATTAAGAACTGGCTAACTGGCAGATCTCAAAAAGAAGTTGTCAGTGGGGAATCATCATTGAATGGGGATATTTCTAGTGGAGTTTCACAGGGAGCAGTACTAGGCCTGATGCTATTCAACATTTTAATCAATGATCTGGAAGTAAATATAAAGGAACCTGTGATAAAATTTGCAGGTGACACAAGGATTGTCTGACTGGTAAATAATGATAGGGCCACACAACAACCAAACACAGAGACAGACCAGACTGAAGGCAGAAAGGTAAAACTCACCACACCGCACCGCAGACTGGCTCTTTTGCAGAAAGCCACAAAGGACCCAAATCACATGCTCCCCCAGCCTGCAAATAGGTCCAGGCAGGGTCGTCCCTAGGGAGGTGCGGGGCCCTGGACAAATCAGCCTGTATGGGCCCCCCTTAACATTTTTTCTACAGGTTAAATCTGGTGTGGGGAGGGAACGCCTGTGCTGGGGGGCGAGGGACAATTGAGAGTCACAGGGTATCACTTGTGCTAGGGGCGAGGGGGCCCGGAAAAGGGAGGGGTCCGGGGTGGATGGGCAATGGATGGGGTCAGCCTGACACTGGGGTATGCCGGCAGTATGCTAGGATACTGGCAGCCAGTGTGATGGCGGGCGAGCAAGAAAAGGAAATACAATGTGCGCTTCCCACCGGTGAATGCAGGCCCAACTCCTGCTGCTGGTGCCAGGCCCCCCACTAACTCTCCTGGGCCGGCTTGGCCCCCCTAGCCCCTAATCCCACCCCCTGGGCTGGCCTGGCCCCCCAGGCACCCCTAACCCCACCCTTCCTGGGCCGGCCTAGCACTCCCCGCATGATACACACACACTGAAGCGCAGGGCCCCCCCCAAAGTGCAGTGCCCTGAGCAGTCGTCCCGATTTGCCATACCCAAGGGATGGCTCTGGGTCCAGGAAATCCCTTCCACATTTAAATGATGGCTTGTAATTTTAACACAGTTTCCAATATGCCACATATACAGCATTGGCAAGACCAATACGGGGATATTGCATCGAGTTCTTTTGTCCCACATTTTATAAAGGATGTTGATCAATTGAAGAGGTTGCAGAGCGCAGCCATAAAAATTATTCAAAGTGGAAAAGAAGCCTTACAGAGAGACTTTAGGAGCTCAATCTGTTTAGCTTATCAAAAAGAAGGTGACTTGATTATACGGTCTAAGTATCTTCACAGAAAGAAAATACCAGGTACTAAAGGGCTCTTTAACCTAGTGGAGAAAGGCAGAACAAGAACCAGTGATTGTAAATTAAAGCTGGGCAAATTTAAGTTAGAAATAAGGCACTGTTTTTAAGAGAGGGTGATTATCCATTGGCACAAACAACCAAGGAAAGAGGTGGATTCTCCATCTCTTGATGTCATGATCTGGATGCTTTTCTAGGAGATAGGATTTAGTCAAACACAAGTAATTTGTCTCAATATCAGGATAACGGAGTGAAATTCGATGGCCTGGGATATTCAGAAAGTCAGACTAGCTGATCCCTTCTGGCCTTAAACTCTGTGAAAATAATTTCTTCAAAAGCTGAACAATGATTACATGACAAAAAAAGAACTTGTAAAACTGTGAATAACAGCCCCATCTGTTGACTCCTTCCACAACAGTCCTGCTATATTAATCCCAGAATACACCTCTTTGGATAGAGAGAACATATAAATTTGCTCTGACTTTTATAGAGGGGTATATCAACCAGGCTACCCTTAAATCCCCAACACTCAGGGAACTGGGAGGAGCATGTAGAGGGTGGAGCAGCTTTATAAATACCTTGAGTGACCTGATGAAGAAGCAGCAGTTAAGTGGTTAAAGTAGAACTTTCTCATGCTTAGCTATAACACAAATGTGATGTTAGGTTGGAATTAGCCGAGCTGTCCTGGTGTTAGGTAAGCAGAAAAAACATACATCCCATTTTTGAAAAAAAGTTGAGGCTTTTGTACTCAGGTAACTTGAAATTGGGCTAGTTGAACTCTGCACAGATGTATGATGATATCCTCTAATATGTTGAGCACCGTCTATTCCTATTGAACTAGGAACTGAAGGGGTCCAGTACCTTGGGGAGGGGTAAATAATGATGTCCTCAGTGAGGACAAATGATGTGAAATACATTGCCCGCTCTTTAATTTCCACAAAGGAGCAGCGTTAAGTTTTACATATTATACAAAAAGTGTCACCTCCAACAACCCCTGGCACTTCAGGGGCAGACAGTGAGGGAGGTGTATCCTCCTGAGTGACTCACACCACACCCTGCAGCACCATGACCTACAGCTCCACTGTGCCCAGCTCCCCGTATGAGAGCCTGGCCTGGCTGCATGGCTGCTCAGCCCATGCTGCTGTGGCTGAGACAGCAGGAGGGAAAGGCCCAATAACAGTGACAGAAAAATAATGAAACCTCCCACACACACAGCTGCCTTTCCTCTGGAGCCTGGGGGGCATTCAGTCTCCTGCCAAGACTGTAAAGATTCCCACCTCCAGCAGGGGTGAGTGAAGGCAGGGGGAGATCCTGTGACAGGTGTAAAAGCAAAAAAAAAAAAAACTAACAAAAAGGGAATTGCAATGCATGACAGTTTGTTTGCAAAAATCAGGCTAACTATAATCCTAATAATGCGAAATTTATAAAAGCAAAAATTATATAAAGCAAATAAAAAAACTGTGTAAAAAGTTGTTGCAACCTTATGTAAATAATATGCAAACAATATAAAATGTAGACTAAAAGTCTACATAAATAAAAAAAAAACAAAATATCAAAATAACCAATGTATAAACAAAATGCAGCTATTGCTTACTATTGTCTATAACAAAAAATATAAATGCTTGCTGTAATTATTTACCTATTAAAAAACCTGCCCCCAAAAAACACAACCCTGTGTCCTAATGCACGCTCTCCCTCTATACAATTAATAATAATAATATATATATATATATATATCTTTACTATACCCAACCAAAAAAATAAAAACTATGTTTGTCTCCCACACCGCACATAAATTATAATGTGCTTCATCACACTTGCGATGGAAACCACCCAGAAACATAGGTGCTGGTGACTCAGGAGGGGAAACTTTTCTCTCTGTGTCAATAGGCAGAGTGGGGGATGGGGCAGTGGATTAACTGTAGAGGAACAGACTATTGTTCCATCTAGCTCAGCATCAGGGGGATGGGGCAGTGGATTAACTGTAGAGGAACAGACTATTGTTCCATCTAGCTCAGCATCAGGCTTCTTGCAGAGGTTGGTATCAGATGCCTCAAATGAAAATAATATATCACCATATCTAGTTACCTGTCCCACTTTGGGGTTGGGGGGCGGTGGTTCTTCCTGACCCCTACAGAGATAATTTATCCCCTAATGCCTGAGAGTTTATTACCTTTCTCTTAATTATGCTGCCCTTTTTATATCCAGCAACTGCACCAGACTTGGTTGATTCCCTGCAGCAGGCAGTTCCACAGCTTGAGTTTACAAGCCTTTTATTTTACTGATTCTATATTTACCAGCCACTATCTTACTCGAGATCCTTTTTATTTTTGTAAGATGGGAAAAAGGAAAGAAGCAGGAGGGACAGACCCCAAAGAGAGCAATGAAATCCATTCTTGTTTTATACATTTACTTTTTCTTTCCAATGCAGACAAATAAACAGAATTCAAAACCCACCCATGCAGCCATAGATGACACAGGCCTTGAGGACAAGAGCACAAACAAGAGTGACCCAGAGGCTCAGCCAGGGGCGGAGTTTCCTCTCTTCTGTGGGGGCTGAAATACATAAGGTAAAAGCAGGAATCACACACCCTTCCCAAAGATAAAATTTCAGGAGAGCCCAGGAGGCCCAGTAACCCCTGTTTTCCTGATTCCAACACAGTGTCCTGAGACAGAGGTAAGGAATTTTCCTAGAATTACACCTGGACCCAGAAGCCTGTAATTAAGTGGCTCAGATACAGGAGCTGGGATTAGTGCAGGGTTCCCCAACTCTTCTCTTTCTCTTTTTTCTCTCTACCTGCAAGACTCGTCTCCCCTCCTCTTTCCCCTTTATTCCTTCTCTTGCCCATTGCTTGGTCCCCCAGCACCTCCTTTTCTCCTCATAACATCTCCCCATATATCTCTCTCCTTCCATCTCCCCAGCCTCTCCTCCTTTCTCTCATTGCATTCTCTTCCTCCACCTCTGTCCACCTCTCCCTGTTTATCCCACCTTTCCATCCTTATCTTCTCTACTTCCCTTTTGTTAATCCTCTGTACTCCTTTCTCTCTCCTCTCCCCACCCATCTTTCCTTACTCTTTAGGGATCTGGCTCCACTTTGAGCTAGGGGTGTGATTCCCAGCTTGAGGAGACATACCTGCACTAGCTTTGATCAAGCTAGTGTGCTAAAAGTAGACTGTAGCCATGGTGGCATGTGCAGCGGGAGGGCCTGATGACATACCTAGCATATCTGATGAGCACGCACTTATGGCAGCTAGCCCCACTTGCTGCTGGCCCTGCTCCAGGTCATCTATTTTTAGGGCACTCGCTCAAACAAAGCTAGTGTGGATATGTCTCCTTGAGCTGGGACTCACACTCCTATCTCAAAGTGTGGATATTTCCTCCTAGGTATCTATCTACATCGCAAATGGAGGTGTGACTGCAGCGTGGGTGAGGCATACCTGTGCTAGCTTTACTCTAGCTGGGGCAGGTAACAGTGGTAGTGGGGATGGGGTGGCGTAGGCTTCAGCACAGGCTAGCCATCCCAGTACAAGCCCACTGGGCACCCTGGGTGGCTACTTGCATTGCTAGCCTCTGCTGGGGTCCATGCTGCTGCATCTCTGCTGCAATTGTCCACACAGGCATGTCTACATGTGCTACAATTACCCCTTCATTTGCGGTGTATATGTAACCCATGTCTCTCTCTTCCTGGCCTGTTACTCCCAGGTCGGTGTTCTAAGGTGCCCGAAGGAATGAAAGTCCAGCTGAGCCCATTATATACAATTGTTTATATATGTCAGTCAAAGTTGGAGACAAATACAAATGCTACAAATTGGGTTGTTTACAGTGAAAAAATCATGACGGGTCTTCAAAGCATCTAGTAAGGTCAGAGGTTGGCATTATAATGAGCAGTAAGATTGTAGAAATGGGAGGAAATGTTTACGGTTGAAATCATCCAAATGTGTTTCAACTGGTTCAACTGACACCCCTTCTTGGACATTGTTTCTGTGGGGTCATTGAAATGGACAGAAGGTCATTGCTTTTCTCTCATAACTTCATTATCCCTCCCCAATTCCTTTGGGCCATTCTCCAGCCCTGTCACTCCCTGGCTCCATTCTCTTTATCCCTCTGTCTCATCCTTTCCAGCCATTGTTCCCCCATTTCTGTATGGTCTTTCTCCAGAACTTATCTCCGCTATCACTCCCTCTCCATTGCCTTCCCAAATCCTTATTTCAACCCATCCCGCCCTACAGAGTGAGATTAAATCCCCATTCTCACCTGCAGTTCCTGGGTTGGATTTCCCTGTTGGGCTCATGGCCTCTCCCAGAACCTCACTGTCTCCACCGGTGACTCCAGGGAATACACGTAGCCACCAGCACAAGGGGCTGTTCTATTGAAGAACAAATTGTATTCTGAGCTGGTCAAACACAAATGAGGAGCCGTAATGATGTCTGATGAGATGGCGAGGCTGAGAGCCAGAGCCTGGAGATAAATACCCCACAGAAGGGAGTAGAGGGAAGGGGAATTTTTCACACGGTCTTGTGATGGCTCATTTCAAACCAGAAGTATACATACATAAAAAGTGAAGAAAATGAAGATGGAAAAGAGGAACTATCCCCCATCGCTGAAATATTTTATTTCGAAAATATTCCTGAAGTTTTGCAACATGTAACATTGTAACATTAACCCTCTATCTGCAGGGTTTGCCCTGTGTCTGTGGGATGGGAGGGGGAATCTTTAGCCTGTCAGATCTCACATGCTATGGATTAAGCCAGTTTGATACGGGGATGGAAGGAAGTGTTTGTGGGTGCTGTGTACGGAGACTCAGTCAGAACTTCAGGAAGATCAGAATATATTATTTATTATTATAGATTCAGCTCTGCAACTTAGAGTCCGGTGTTACCGCTTAGGTGGTTGCCTCAGAAGTGCTTGCAGCTCTCCCTAATGGATCAATTCAGCTTAGCCTAGTACAGCCCTTACAGGGACATATCCTCACATCTCCCCTTTTCCAACTTATTCAACATCAGTCAAAACTATGTAAAAACAAACTATTTATATACAGTTAACTTGGCTTGTTACAACTTCAGCAATTCTCAATTAGCCAGAGGTTTTCTACACAATCTGGTTGATCTGAAGGACAACAGGACTGTATCTGCATCACTTGGTTCAGCCATCTGCTGCTCGGTTTCCTGCTCCACTTCCCTTTCCATTTCAGTCTTGGGAGTTTCCTATTATCCTCCCTTGCTTGGGGAACATGTTGTGGATGTCTTCTGTTCCTTCAGTACGTCTGCCCTTCAGAAAGGGCCACTTCCTATGACCTAGGAGCCACTGCACGAGTAACGTCTGCCTTTTGTTTCCACGGTTTCCATCATATATACAACCAGTAATGTGAGGCTCCGAAGTTTCCAGTTCTCATGCCCCTCTGTCCGATATTAAACTGGACAGGCCTGCTTTTCTAGGGTTTGCCCCCTATCCAGTGTTCAGACAAAACCAGATGTGACTTTGTCGGGAATCAGACACGCAAGGTCATGCTGGCGGAGGTGAGGCAGCGTGCTCTTAACACTGGAGCTCCCCTGTGAGGCGAGACCTTGCTTTCACCATGCAGGGGAAAGTGTATGCTGTTCCAGGAAGTACTGGCATGTGTTCTGTGAATGCGGACAGACCACCCTACTCTGCCAGAGGATGTTTTTTTGTTTTTCTTTATCAGCTTTCTTTAATCTTTTTACATCATGTTCATTTTTAACAACTTTTTCTACAAAATTAGGCAGTCTAGTTTTTAGTTTTCTCTTAAACAGAATGTCTGCAAGAGACAATCCACGGTTCAAGGATACTGCCCTATAGTTAAGCAAGCCTAAATCAGGATTTGAATTAGATTCGTTTGTTTTTTTAGTAGCTTCTTTATAATTTTTACACCATTCTCTAGTAGACTGTGGGTATCTAGGACTTGCTGTAATATGCCAGAACCCATAATATCTTGCAAAATTTTTGAATTCATATCCTGCAAATTGTGGACCGTTGTCTGACATTACCATTGAAGGAATATCATACCTAACAAATATTGATTTAATGCGTGTTATTACATGCTTTACAATGGTTTTGTCCAGTAAAGTAATCTCTGGAAAGCGTGAGTAATAGTTTAAAATCAAAACATAATCTTTACCTGCATATTTGAATATATCAATACCAACTTTATACCAAGCCTCTAAAGCTTCCTGATATACCAGCATAGGTTCTTTCCCAGGCTTAGGCTGTAATTTTTGATGTTTCACATTTCTTAACTGCTTTTTTCACCCATTTGAGGCCAACACATCTTTGACCCTTCTTTTGTATTTTTTAATTCCTAAATGTCCTTCATGAATTCTAATAAGCATGTCAGGGTGTAAGATTTTGGGAACAATTATTCAGTTTCTTTTAAAGAAAATACCACCAATCACTGAAAGTTCTTTGAAGTGAAAATATGGACTAGGTATATGGTGTCCAGGCCAACCTACTGTTATAGCTTTTATCACTCGTTGCAAGGTCTTATCATGTACTTTGGCTGCCGCAAACACAGTCCACATTTTGTCAGAGGCAGGGTAGTTTTTCTTTATAAGGTTCACATGCATATATCAGATTCAGAGTCATTTTGTGCTGTAGTATTGTCAAAAGCTCTAGACAGAGTATCCACTAAATCCCATCCTGGTTTATATGCTATTTGCAATTCATATAACTGCAATTGAGAAAAACAGTCTCTGAACTCTGAGAGGAGTGTCAGCCAGTCCCTTCATCAAAGGAGAGTTGTCAAAATCCTGCTGATACATCCAATGTGGAGAAACATTTAGCACCGGCAATTTCTCCAAATATGTGTTCCCTAGTGGGCATGGGAAAATGTGCTCTTTTGACATATTTGTTAAATTCTTCAGGGTTCCATTTTTCTTTTCTACAATTACTAATGAACGAACCCATTCTGCGTCTCCTTTACTGTCTTGATTATCTCTAGTGCCATTAATCTGTTTGGCTCCTCTTTGAGTTTTTTTTCTCAGAGCTAGAGGAACATTCCTAGGGGAATGTACGATGGAACAACTAGGTTCTGTCAATTCAGTTTGATATTCTGCTGGCAGTTTTCCTATGTCCTTAAAGCAGGGGTGGGCAAAGTTTTTGGCCTGAGGGCCGCACCGGGTTTCAGAAATTGCATGGAGGGCCGGTTAGGGGAGGCTGTACCTCCCTAAACAGCCAGGCGTGGTCTGGTCCCCGCCCCCTATCTGACCCCCCCGCCCCTGCTTCTCACCCCTTGACGGCCCCCCTGGGACCCCTGCCATATCTACTCCCCCCCCGCTCTCTGTCCCCTGACTGCCCCCGGACTCCCCACTCCTAACTACTCCCTGTCGCCCCATCCAAACGCCCCTCTCCTTCCTGACGGCCCCCCGTGACTCCTGCCCCATCCAACCACCTCTTCTCCTTGACCGCCCTCAGACCCCCCACCCCTAACTGCCCCCCACCGCCCCACCCCCCCCCCCCCCCCCCCCAGAACCCCTGCCCCTGACTGCCCCCTGCTGCCCCATCCAACCCCTCCTCTCTTTCCTGACTGCCTCCCCCGGCACCCCTGCCTCATCCAACCACCCCTTTTCCCTGACCGCCCCCAGAACCCCTGCCCCATTCAACCCCCCTGTTCCCCGCTCTCTGACCGTCCCCACCCCTATCCACACTCCCAGCCCCTGACTACCCCCCAAACTTTCCTGCCCTCTACCCAACCCCCCTCTCCTGCTCCCTACCCTCTTACCACGCTGCCTGGAGCACTGGTGGCTGGCGGCGCAGCTGCACCAGGACAGGCAGCTGCGCTGCCCGGCTGGAGCCAGCCACACATGGCGCAGCTCAGAGCACCGGGTCAGGCCGGGCTCTGCAGCTGCGCTATCCCTGGAGCTCGCAGCCCCGTCGGCCAGAGTGCTGCCCGCCTGGCTGCGAGGGAGGGGGGACAGCAGCGGAGAGGCTGCGGCTAGCCTTTCGGGCCAGGAGCTCAGGGGCCTGGCAGAATGGTCCCGCAGGCCGGATGTGGCCCATGGGCAGTAGTTTGCCCACCTCTGCCTTAAAGACATCCTAAAACTGCTCCCCAATACCTGAGTCCCCTTGCCCTTCTAATGTGTATATTTTCTCTGTACTAACCCTAGTGTTGGGCATGTTTTCAAGCCCAGTATAGGCACATTTTTTCCTGGCACAATTACAAAATTTATTATTTTTCAGTCTTATTTTTAACTTTACCTCTAATTCACATGTGCCCACAGTAGAAATGAGCTCTCCACTGTAAGACCTTCACTTTATCTGTCTATTATCAATCTTTTTTTTTAGACCCTTAAAATATATTCTCTTACCACATTTGCTTGAGCACCAGTGTCTAGTTTAAAAGTCAGAAAAGTTCCATTCATTGCCAAGGTAACAGTCCAATCATCACTCAAAGCTATTCTTCTGTGCTGCTAGCACTGTTCTCCTCATGTTACACAGCATGCATATTTTGTTTCTTTTTTTGCATCTGCTATTGCTGCTTGCACACTCTTTCAAAATTATTGAATTTCTTGCACTTGTTGCAGTGTTGTCCAAATGCAGGACATTGCTGAAATTTCCTTCCAATCTTGTGCAATTCTTTTGCAAACTCACTTTTTACAGGCTTTGTTGAACATTTCTGCTTTTTTCTGCCTTTGTGCTTTCCCTTTGCACTGAGGGTTTGTGATTCTGCCCATCAAAGTGGTATCTTGTTTTCCCTCCAAAAGTGTCAATCTGTTCTTCTGTTTGGCATCTTCTAAATGCCTAATCCAGGTTCAAACCTGGGTCTTCCAGCATCTTTTTCTAATCTTTGGATCTCAAATACCCGTTGTTAGTTGATCTCTGATTAGTGAATCTGTGAGCTAATCATAATTAAATTTTTGGCTCAACAGCTTGAGATCCACCATGAATTCTTCAATCCTTCTCTCTGAGCTCTCGTGAAATTTATATCTGTAACCCTTCTGCCCATCTGAGTTGGCAGCAACAAGGGCCGGGTTCTGTATCTAGGGGTTCCGTTTCAATAACGCAATGCAAAACCGGCTCGAGCCCCCACCCAGTGACCTGGGACAATTACATACCACTCCCTGGGTGCCTCTAAGAGGCAATACTTCCCCTCGCACAAGCACGGAGTCTGAGTGTAGCAGAAAATGCTTAATAACATGAGGTAAATGACATCAGCGTTAAATTGGAAAAAACACTACAAACAGGATTCTTAACACAAACCAAGAACAAAAGACCCACCCCAGCAAATTGGGCCGTGTCCTTTCTCTTTGGTTCTTCAATCCAGCAACCCAAAAATCACCCAGACTCCCCAAAGTCCAACACCCCAAAAGTCTCTTGAGTCCAGCAACCCAAGAATCCCAAAAGTCCAGCAACCCAAAGTCCCAAAAGTCCAAAAACCCAAAAGTCTCTACCCCTGGTCAGTGCAGCCCCAGAGTTCAAAAGTTTATCTGCAGGGTTTTACCACCACCACCACCCCACCCCCCAGCCTGGGTGGAAACGGGGGGGGAGAGGAGAAAAGGGGACACGGAGGGTGTTAAGGGGCACCTTACGTGGTCCGAGGCCGACTGCCCGCCTCTCCGTGGGGTTCCGCTGCAGCCTTCACCACGAGCCGCTCCACTCCACTCCACCAGCTGTCCCATGAGCCGCTCCTGCCACCCCACGAACTGCTCCACTCTACTCGCCGTTCCATGGGCAGCTCCAACAGTCCCACAAACTGCGCTGCTCCACCAGCCATCCCGCAAACTGCTCCGCTCGCTGTTCCATGGGCCGCAAACTGCTCCGCTCCGCTAGCTGCTTAGCAATATAGCTTCAGGCTCCCCCCTAGTTAACACAGCACTCAGTGATCTCAGCTATTAGTAACTTTAGCTCTTTAGTGATTTCAGCTTGTAGTAGGGGAGCCCCAGTGCTGGTGCACCATCGGCCCAAAGTGAATTCCACATAGCAGCCTGTAATTAGACTCTCAATAGAATCAAAATTAGCTCTGCTAGTCAACAGTGGAGAGAGATGGCACAATTGGTGTTTCAGTCCCTCAAGAGGGCCCCATAACACCCGGTCCCAGTCCCTGTCCCTCTCTCTCTCTCATTTCACTGGGTTTTGGAACCCATGTCCCTTGTCTAGCGAGTGCTACTTAGGTGATGGTGAGACCCTCTGTCATAAAACAGTTTCATTGTCCTTGATTCACATGATCAGGGTAACAACACTTTATTCCTCCTGCCCCAATAACAGAGAAACTGGGGATTCCACCCCATCCAAAGTAACCACTTTCAGTTGCTGTTGTCTCATGCCAGGCGGGTGGGTGTGCCTATACAAACAAGAGCAGCCCCTGGAGTTCTTTTCCACACTCGCCATAATTCACCACCAGATGTCAGGGTAGAGCTCATCCTAACTCTGCTTACATATCTTTCAAAAATTTCATTCATTCATCAGGTGTGCAGTAGTCGTCAAACTTCTGCATAACCATCTTATAGCATGTGTATGCTGTCTGACTTAATGGCATACAATTAGAAATATCTAGTGTTTTGGCCCCACAATATTTTTTTTTAAAATACCTCCCTTCTGCTTATCTTTTTCGATAAAGCCACTCACTTGCATGTACAGGCTGAATCTGTGTTGAAATCCCTTCCACTTATCTGCTGTATTGCCAGAGAACTTCAGCTCCAGCAGAACTCTCAGCTGCTCCATTTTCTTGACCCCTTTTGTCCTGTATGCTCTTCTCCAGTCACTCTCCCACCACTCCTGTTACTGTGTAGGTTTGTGGGTGCTTTGTAAGGAGACTCAAGACTAGTGTGACCAGATAGCAAGTCTGAAAAATCGGGACAGGGAGTGAGGGGTAATAGGAGCCCATATAAAAAAAAGCCCTAAATATTGTGACTGTCCCTATAAAATCAGGACATCTGGTCATCCGACTCAGGACTGTAGGAAGATCAGAATATATGATTTATTATAGATTCAGCTCAGTGTCTGGTGTTACAGCTTAGATGGCTGCTTCAGAAGTGCTATCAGCTCCTCCAATGTCACCATATGTCATCTGGGTGCCGGCAGACGTAGTACTGCATTGCTACACAGCAGCAGCTAATTGCCTTTTGGCAGTAGAGGGTGCAGTATGACTGGTAACCGTCATCGGTTATCTAGGTGCTGGCAGACGTGGGGCTGCATTGCTATACAGCAGCAGCTCCTTGCCTTTTGGCAGTGGATGGTGTATTATGACTGGTATCTGTCGTCATCGTACTTCTCACTGAGTTCGGTCAGAGGCGTCTGGGCAGACATATTTTGTCTCCTGGAGACTCAGTCCTGCCGGCAGTCCAATTGAACCATCTTGACGATGATGGCTAGCAGTCGTAATACAGCATTTTCTGCCAAGCACCCAGAAGATGCCGATGGCTATCAGTCATGCTGCACCATCTGCTACCAGCTTAAGATGTAAAAAATAGATGGACCAGATTTGTTTTGTATTCATTTGCTTCCCCCTCCCTTCGTGAAATCAACGGCCTGCTAATCCCAGGGTTTTGAGTTCAATCTTTGGGGGGGCCATTCTGTGTGACAGTTGTTTGTGTTTCTCCCTGATGCACAGACACCTTTGTTGATTTTAATTCCCTGTAAGCCATGTCGTCACTCGCCCCTCCCTCCGTCAGACAATAGTTTTGTGCCTTTTTTCAGCCCAGACACCATAGCACTGGGATCATGGAGCCCGCTCAGATCACCGGAGCAATTATGAGCACTATGAACACCACATGCATTGTCCTGGAGTATAAGCAGAGCCAGAACATGCCAAAGCAAAACCAGGCGAGGAGGCGATTGCAGCGATTGCAGCGCGGCGACGAGAGTGATGAGGAAATTGACATAGACCTCTCACAAAGTACAGGCCCCAGCAATGTGCAAATCATGGTGTTACTGGGGCAGGTTCATGCCATGGAACACCGATTCTGGGCCCGGGAAACAAGCACAGACTAGTGGGACCACATCGTGTTGCAGGTGTGGGACGATTCCCAGTGGCTGCGAAACTTTCGCATGCATAAGGGCACTTTCATGGAACTTTGTGACTTGCTTTCCCCTGCCTTGAAGCGCCAGAATACCATGATGAGAGCAGCCCTCACAGTTGAGAAGCGAGTGGCGATAGCCCTGTGGAAGCTTACAACGCCAGACAGCTACCGGTCAGTCGGGAATCAATTTGGAGTGGGCAAATCTACTGTGGGGGCTGCTGTGATCCAAGTAGCCAACGCAATCAAAGACCTGCTGATATCAAGGGTAGTGACTCTGGGAAACCTGCAGGTCATAGTGGATGGCTTTGCTGAAATGGGATTCCCAAACTGTGGTGGGCCGATAGACGGAACCCATATCCCATAACTGCCAAGATAGCCCGGGATGGGTGGGGGAGAAGGGAAGGAAAAGGACACACTGCAGTTTAAAACTTTAACACTTATTGAAGGCCCCCCCACCGTGTTCTTGGGCGTCTGGTTGAGGAGGCTATGGAACTTGGGGAGGAGGGCTGTTGGTTACACAGGGGCTGTAGTGGCGGTCTCTGCTCCTGCTGCCTTTCCTGCAGTTTGACCATATGCTGGAGCATATCAGTTTGATGCTCCAGCAGCCGGAGCATCGGCTCTTGCCTTCTGTCTGCAAGCTGACGCCACCTATCATCTTCGGCCCGCCACTTGCTCTGTTCATCCCGCGATTCAGCCCGCCACCTCTGCTCTCGTTCATACTGTGCTTTTCTGTAGTCTGACATTGACTGCCTCCACGCATTCTGCTGTGCTCTTTCAGCGTGGGAGGACATCTGGAGCTCCGTGAACATGTCATCCCGAGTCCGCCGTTTTCTCTTTCTAATCTTCACTAGCCTCTGTGAAGGAGAAACATTTGCAGCTGGTGGAGGAGAAGGGAGAGGTGGTTAAAAAAGACACATTTTAGAGAACAATGGGTACACTCTTTCACGTTAAATTTTGCTGTTCACATCACACAGCACATGTGCTTTCGTTACAAAGTCGCATTTTTCCTCTTATATTGAGGGCCTGCCGGTTTGGTGTGAGAGATCACTCACGCAGTGCCAGGCAACAGATTTCAGCTTGCTGGCAGCCATGGTAAGCCACAGTCTTTTGGCTTTTTTCACCTTCTTAACATGTGGGAATGGTTTCAAACGGTAGCGCCCTCATTTCCCATACCAAGCACCCGTTGGGTTGGCCATTTAAAATGGGTTTGCAATGTAAAAGGAGGGGCTGCGGTTTCCGGGTTAACATGCAGTACAAACCCAACTACCCCCCCCACACACACACCCAATTCTCTTTGATGATCACTTCACTCCTCCCCCACACTGCGTGGCTAACAGCGGGGTACATTTCTGTTCAGCCGAGCAGGAACAGGCACCTCTGAATGTCCCCTTAATAAAATCACCCCATTTCAACCAGGTGACCATGAATGATATCACTCTCCTGAGGATAAGAAAGAGCGATAAGGAATGGATGTTGTCTGCATGCCAGCAAACACCGGGACCATACGCTGTCATGCTTTGTTATGCAATGATTCCAGACTATGTGCTACTGGCCTGGCATGGTAAAGTGTCCTACCATGGCGGACGGGATAAGGCAGCCCTCCCCAGAAACCTTTTGCAAAGGCTTTGGGAGTACATGAAGGAGAGCTTTCTGGAGATGTCCCTGGAGGATTTCCGCTCCATCCCCATACACGTTAACAGACTTTTCCAGTAGCTGTACTGGCCGCGATTGCCAGAGCAAATTAATCATTAATCATTAAACACGCTTGCTTTTAAACCATGTGTAATATTTACAAAGGTACACTCACCAGAGGTCCCCGGTGTGCCCTCAGGGTCTGGGAGCATGCTTTGGGTGAGTTCGGGGGTTACTGGCTCCAGGTCCAGGGAAACATATCCTGACTGTTGGGGAAACCGGTTCCTCCGCTTCCTTGCTGCTGTGAGCTATCCACATTATCTTCATCCTCCTCTTCCTCGTACCCCGAACCCTCTTCCCTGTGTGTTTCTCCAGTGACGGAGTCATAGCACACGGTTGGGGTAGTGGTGGCTGCACCCCCTAGCATGGCATGCAGCTCCGCGTAGAAGCGGCATGTTTGCTGCTGTACCCCGGACCTTCCGTTTGCCTCTCTGGCTTTGTGGTAGGCTTGCCTTGGCTCCTTAATTTTCACGCGGCACTGCTGTGCATCCCTGTTATGGCCTCTGTCCTTCATGGCCTTGGAAACCTTTTCTAATATTTTGATATTTCTTTTACTGCTATGGAGTTCAGCTAGCACTGATTCGTCTCCCCATATGGCGAGCAGATCCCGTACCTCCCGTTCGGTCCATGCTGGAGCTCTTTTGTGATCCTGGGACTCCATCATGGTTACCTGTGCTGATGAGCTCTGCGTGGTCACCTGTGCTCTCCACCCTGGGCAAACAGGAAATGAAATTCAAAAGTTCACGGGGCTTTTCCTGTCTACCTGGTCAGTGCATCGGAGTTGAGAGTGCTGTCCAGAGCGGTCACAATGAAGCACTGTGGGATAGCTCCTGGAGGCCAATAACGTCGAATTCCGTCCACACTACCCCAATTCCGACCCGCTAAGGCCGATTTTTATCGCTAATCCCCTCGTCGGAGGTGGAGTAAAGAAACCGGTTTAAAGGGCCCCTTAAGTCGAAAGAAAGGGCTTCGTCATGTTAACGTGTCCAGGCTTAATTCGATTTAATGCTGCTGAAGTTGACCTAAACTCATAGTGTAGACCAGGCCTATAAGTGCTTCTATTGGTGTAACTTATAGTCAAGCCCTCAGTTGAAAATCTGCCCTCTTTCTGCACCTCCTCACAACAGAGAATGTGAGTCTCTAACGAAAGGGCTGATTCTTTTTCCTCTTTTTTTCTGGTAAGAATGTATTTAAACTGTTGAAGTGAATCAGTGACCATAACTGTAGCAGTTTGTGGTTTTACAGAGGTCTTAACTGCCCTGCTGCTCCCATGCCACTTTTGAATATTTATTGCAGATCATAATTATTAGGAATAATAGACATTCACTGTTATTGCTTAGGCCTCATCTACACTGCAAGTACAACCATTTTAGAGGGCCCAGCTAAAGCAGGAACATTTCCCAGCACAGTTTAAGCAGGTCTCGATCTTGTTGGTTTTAACTGTGGCCTTGTCTCCATGAGAAAACTGCACTGATTTAACTAAGTGGGTTCAGAGACTGATTAAGTTAAATTGGGGACAACCCTCTTGGTGTGGACACTGCTATTTCTGGATTACACTGTCACATATTGATTTAGCTTTCGGGTGATTCCGTACTGACTTCAACTCCATTGGTACAAGACACTAGTGATAAACCACAATAAAAGCCTCTGCACAAGGAGGTTATCCCAATTTAACTAAGCCAGTGCCTAACCCATTTAGTTAAATTGGTGCAATTCCATGGAAAGACAAGCCCTGAGTCCCTGGAGTGATGCAAAAGCTTTGGACTATTTAGCATTGCTCAGGGACATGAGCAAAGTCCCTTCTCTACTGCAATGGTGGAACGGAGTTGTAGTTGAGTTAGGGGAAAACTGGTTGGACCTGGTTATAGTTGTAGTATGGACAGGGCCTTATGCCTGGGTTTAAACTTCCCTGCTGTGCTATGCAGAAAATGTAAGTTATTAACTTGACCAGCATTAGGAGGGTTAATAGGAGGTCTCTTTTTTCCAGTGCAAACCCTGCCCTTTCAAGCCTGCCTCCTGCACCAGACCTCTGGGAGCTTTAGTGACAACACACAGAGCTTGCTACACTCCAGCTTCCCCCCCTCCACTTTAAATACTTTTAGCAGTTTATATTTTTCCAGAATTGATCTTTCCAATATAAGTTTGGGGCCCAAAAGCCCCCTCCCTGCCACCATAATTACAGCTCAGAACCCAGGGTGATCCATCCTCTCCCCCCAGATCTGCCTGTGAGCTGACACTAGAGAGAGATGGGCTCATCTCCAGCCTCACATCCAGGATGGGGTTTCTTTCCTCAAAGTCTAGTGGATGTGGTTTCACAAATTTAATCAACTTTTACAGAACATAGGTCATTTGTGAAAGTCTCTACCCTTATGTTCAGAATTATGGTAAATTTTGTACAAAGTATGCCTTGTGAGGTTATCATTTGAAAACTCATAATCTGCTGAACATCATTGTCCTGTTAATATATGGCAACATTGTATATAAAGTTATAAGATTCTACTGTATGGTGTTACTGAGACATGTTGCAATTCTGGGGAACAGCCACAGACCAGTTCCTCAGAGACAAAAAGTCTAGCCAATGCCTTGTCCAGCTGTAAATAAAATCAAATGGACAAGCATCTAGTTAAGCAACCACTCCTTGGCAGGCGAGAGGGAGTGGGAGAAGAAAGGTACATTTTGACCCAGGAACAGCTTGAGGTTCTGTCCAAACAGACTTTGTTTCCTAAACCTCAGCTGAAGATGATTCTTGTGCAAGAGAAGAGCTATAAGAAAGGGGAACAGATGCCACAAGTTATTCCTTCCTTTCTCTGTGCTCATGGCATCAACATCACCTGAAGGACAAGGAAAACAACACTGGACTAGGGGAGGGATCCTGGCTGAAAGAAATCCAGCCAGTAAGACTGCTAAAGCATGTGGTGAGAGAAACATTTTGTTTTGAATTCACTTTAGCTATTAGTTGTGTTTACTTTTATTTTCTTGTAACTAAATCTGACTTTATGCCTCATTACTTTTAATCACTTAAAATCTATCTTTCTGTATCTTATAATTGTGTTTTATTGTTTTATCTAAACCAGTATGTTTGGGAAACTATCTGAGATAACAGGATTTGTGCATATCATTTCCTATTAATAAAATTACAGACTTTATATGAGCTTGTGTTGTCCAGGAGAGAGCTGGGCAGTACAAGAGAGACACATTTCTAGGGCGAAGTCTGGGACTGGGAGGTTGCTGGTGTCCGCCTGCAATGTAACTCAGGAGTGGCTGGCTATTGCACTCATACAGTACAATTGGGAGTAATTTACATGCTAGAGAGGCTGTGTGTGAACAAGGCCAGGAGTGGTTGCTCTCACAGCAAAGCAGTGTAAAGGGCACCCCAGATTGGAGAATTGAGAGGACACAGCTGTTCAAGAGTCCAGTTTGTACCCTGGGTAACATCACATCTTTATCCCAGTTTCTGTTTCCCTGTGCGTACATGACATGACAGTACCATCCTCTTTGTTGTGTTTACTGGGTCTCCAGAGCCCGTAAGAGAGAGAAGCTCATGTATGTGAGACGCATTGTTAAGAGTGTGGTGGGGGGAGAGAAGCTGAACCAGGGAGGATGCAACAAGAAGGAGAAATACAGCACTTGGATCAGCCAGAGAGATTCCTCTTCCTCCTTTACACGGTTCCCAAAGCTGAGTTTATAGCCTCTGACCATGTTCCCTGTGTAAATTCTCTCAGTAGTGGGTATGGCACTTGCTCACGCTCTCTCTCTGACACCCCCCATTACATTATATATTATTATTAATCATGGCACTAAGTGGAGGATGCCACATAGTCTCCTCAAGCTGCAGTTTCTTTATACAGAGTTTGAGTCAGTGCCACTGGGCTTCTGTCTCCCAAGCAGTCAGACAGAGACCACAACTCTTTTCTTGGCTGCTTGTAACTGTTCTATTTACCTGAGTGAAAATAAAATGGTGGAAAAATAAAATAATATCCGATGCAGTCACTGAACAGACAGTAGGAGACTGGGGTCCCTATAGGGGACGTGATGGAGCTGGTTGTGATGGGTAAAGAAGCCTAGGATTGAATGGTCACCGAGCCTGAATATGCTGCTCATCTTCAGTTGATTAAGGCATCTGGGAGTGGGGGTAGAGAGGGGAAGGGAAACATCCTCTTCAAGGCTGTGCACTGAGTACCCAGAGGAGTCCATCCCTGGCTAGTGACCTGATCAATTGCTGTCCTGACCACCACCAGGATGGGAGCCCGTCCTTGTGCCGTTCTTCTCACTGTCATCACAGGTCAAGGTGTCATTAGAGAAGTAGTAGCTGCTGGAGTGAAAAGGCTCCCGGCCCTGGGGCAGCATGTTCCAACCTGCCATGTGAGGAAGAGAGGAATGAATCACTGAAATTTAAAATGGAAAGGACTTTATAGAGACATCCAACTCAGTCCCTGGGGCCAGCGCAGGATGGTTATATGCAGAACATCTTCATTTTACACATATCCCATATGATGGGCCTTCCTCTACTTCTTAGACTAACAGATGCCTTCAATCTTCAGTGACCTGAAACTCAAAAAAGAGTCAAACAGAAAGTGGAAACTAGGGCAAATTACAAAGGATGAATATAAACAAACACCACAAGCATGCAGGGACAAAATTAGAAAGGCCAAGGCACAAAACGAGATTAAACTAGCTACAGACATAAAGGGTACAAGAAAACATTCTCAAAAAAAACCATTAGAAGCAAGAGGAAGGCGAAGGACAGAGTAGGCCCATTACCCACTGAGGAGGGAAAGACAACAGAAAATACAGTAATGATCGAAGTGTTAAATGCCTTTTTTGTTTCAGTTTTTGCCAAAAAGGTCAGCAATGATCTGACTACTAACATAGCAAACATCAGTGTAAATGGGATAGGGTATGAGGCTAAACTAGGGACAGAACAAGTTAAAAATTACTGGACAAGTTAGATGTCTTCAAGTTGGAGGGCCTGATGAAATACATCCTAGAATATTTAAAGACTTGGCTGAAGAGATCTCTGAGCCATTAGTGATTATCTTTGAGAACTTTTGCAGGATTGGGGGGACCCCAGAGGACTGGAAAATGGCAAATACAGGGCATCTATAAAAAGGGGAAAAAGGACAACCCAGGGAATTATAGACCCGTCATCTTAACTTCAGTTCCTGAAAAGATAATGGAACAAATAATCAATTTGTAAGCACCTAGAACAGTGGTTCCCAAACTTGTTCCGCCGCTTGTGCAGGGAAAGCCCTTGGCAGGCCAGGCAGGTTTGTTTACCTACCACGACCACAGGTTTGGCTGATCGTGGCTCCCACTGGCCGTGGTTCGCTGCTCCAGGCCAATGGGGGCTGCAGGAAGGGTGGCCAGCATGTCCCTCGGCCCACGCTGCTTCCAGCAGCTCCCATTGGCCTGGAGCAGTGAACCGTGGCCACTGGGAGCCATGATCGGCCGAACATGCGACAGGTAAACAAACTTGCCCAGCCCACCAGGGGCTTTCCTTGCACAAGCGGTGGAACAAGTTTAGGAACCACTGACCTAGAAGATAAGGTGATTAAAATAAAAAAAAAAGAGTCAGCATGGATTTGTCCAGAACAAAACATGTCAAACCAGCCTAATATCCTTCTTTGACAGGGTAACAAGCTTTTGGATAGTGGACAAGCAGTAAATGTGAGACCGTATCAAAAGCCTTCTTAAAGTTGAGATATATCACAGGACTTTCTCATAAACAAACTAGAGAAATACAGCCATGACGAACCTACTATAAGATGTATGCATAACTGGTTGCAAAACCATAATCAAACAGTAATCATTGGTTCATGGTCAAGCTATAAAGGCATATAAAGTGGGGTCCCACAGGGATCTGTCCTAGGTCTGGTTCTATTCAATATATTCATCAGTGATTTGGATAATGGCATAGAGAGTACACTTACAGAGTTTGCAGATGATACCAAGCTGGGAGGAGCAAATGCTTTGGGGGAGAGAATTAAAATTCAAAATAATCTTGATAAACTGAAGAAATGGTCTGTAATAAATAAGATGAAATTCAATAGGAGAAATGCACTAAACGTACTACACTCAGGAAGGAATAAACAGTTGCACACACGCACACACACACACAAAATGAGAAATGATTGCCTAGGAAAGAGTACTGCATAAAAGGTTCTGGGGGTTATAGTGGATCTCAAGCTAAATATAAGTCAACTATATAAGACTGAGGCAAAAAAAGTGAACATCCTTCTGCAATGTTTTAGCAGAAGAGTTGTAAGCAAGACATGAGGAGTAATTCTTCCACTCTACTCTGCACTGATAAGACCTCAGCTGGGATATTGTGTCCAGTTCTGGGCACCCCACTTTGAGAAAGATGTGGACAAATTGGACAAAGTCCAGAGGAGAGCCGCAAAAATGATTAAAGGTCTAGAACAGGGGTTCTCAAACTGGGGGTCGTGACCCTTCAGGGGTTTGCAAGGTTCTTACGTGGGGGTCATGAGCTGTCAGCCTCCACCCCCAAACCTCACTTTGCCTCCAGCATTTATAATAGTGTTTAATATAAAAAAGTGTGTTTTTAATTTATAAAGGGGGTCGCACTCAGAGGCTTGCTAGGTGAAAGGGCTTGCCAATACAAAAGTTTGAGAACCACTAGAAAACATGACTTATGAGGAAAGATTGAAATAATTAGGTTTGTTCAGTCTGGAGAGAAGACTGAGGGAAGACATGATAGTCTTCAGTACTGTCTGTGAAAGGTTGTTATAAAGTGGAGGGTGATAAATTGTCCCCCTTAACCATTGAGGACAGGACAAGAAGTACTGGGCTTAAATTGCAGCAAGAGATTTAGGTTAGACATTAGGAAAAGCTTCCTAACTGTTAGGGTAGTTAAGCACTGGAACAAATTGCCTAGGCTAGGCGGGTTGTGGAATCTCTGTCATTGGAGGTTTTAAAGATTAGGGCAGACAAATACCTGTCAGGTATGATCTAGATAATACTTAGTCCTGCTTTAGTGCAGGGGAGTGAACTAGATGACCTCTCAAGTTCCCTTCAAGTCCTACATTTCTATGATGAATCAGATAATGATTCATGACCTCCAGACTGTTTTTTCCCCTACTACTTCTTCCTCTTTAAACTAAAATTTTCCCCCTAAAACTTTTCCCAATCAGTTCCTTCCCCACTTTGGTGCTTTCTCCCTTTGTAGATGGTTAATGCACAATAACCAATCCTGTGCTCAGCTACACCCCTCCTACTTCTGTGCTTGCTCCAGCAGTCTCTCCCTTAGTGTCTCCTCGTCCACTTTCTCCCCTTCTATCCATTTAATTCATGGATCCATCACCAGTCTCCTTCTCTTCTCAATCTACACCCTCACCCATAGATGACCTCATGAACTCAAATGGCTTCATATGTTGTCTTTGCTACGTTGATTCAAAAAAAAATATACCGTCCATTCAATCCCACCTCTCTCCATTTGACCCAGAGCTCCCTCAGTGAAACCCTCTTCTATTCCCTTCTATATCATTGACAACTATTTCACCATCCTCTCAGCCACTTAGGCTTGCAACCTTTGTGTCATATTTGATCCCGTCTCTCTCCTTTATCCTCACATCCAGGTGGCTGCTCAATACTGCCAGTCCTTTCCTCCCTCTCTCGCCATCCCTACTGCCAATTCCTCAGGCCATGCCTTGGCCATCTCTCTCTAATCTTGACTGCTGCATCTACCCCTCTGTAACGTCTCCAGGTTTCATATTATGCCCTCAAGTCCATCCAGCTTGCTGCTGCCATTTCATCTTCCTATCCCTCCCCACTTGAGTCTCTTCACTGGCTTTTGTTCTTCTATGTCAGATTCAGAACACTCACCCCACCTTCAAGGCCCTTCACAGCTTTGAAGCATCTCCATCTCATCTATAGTTGCTTCCTACTCCTGTGTTCATCCACTTCAGCTCACTCTTCTGTCCTTCCACAAGTAACTCTGCACCTTTTCTCACTATGCCCTCAATACCTGGAATATCCTCCTTGACTATGTGCTCCTGCCTCAAATCACTCCTCAAAACTCATTCCTTTCAGTCAGTCTTCCACCCTTGCCCTTTCTCCTGTCTATAATTTGTGATATTATGGTGGAGCAGTAATGAAGCCATAGTTGAGGTTGCATCAGAAATTTGTGTTTAATGGGAAAAGAATGGGAATAGCTGATAAATATTTTACTACACAAAAAACAGAGTGTAGCAGGGCTTTTAATTTTCTATCTAAATGGAATTTGTAAGAGTAACTGTATTTAACAATGAGTGTTTTGTTATTGGAGCCCTAGTGTCTCACTGTTGCAAGAGTACACATGAAAGAATCTATAATAAACTTCCCATAGAGGTACCCTTCCCATGTATATCTATATGTAGTGAGTCGGTGTGGCTCCCCTCCTGCCCAGAAGAGGGAGCCCACGTGCAGGCACCAGAGTGGGTGGAACCACCGCCGCCTGTCCCCACCCCCTGGAAGTCAAGGGGCGGGACAGGAAGTATAAAGGCCGGCCGCCAGAGCTCAGTCGGCGGCCAGCCACCACAGGGAGCAGACGTGCGGCCGGGAGCTCCCGACCCGGAGACCTCCAAGGCCCGAGGCCTGGGCCCTAACTGGCCTGAGCTACCCCGGGCACGCTACGAGGAGGAGCCGCCGGAGCCCGTCCGCTCCCGTCGCTGGGAGGATCCCGGGGAGCCCCCCCCACTAACACCGAGGGCGAGACTGCACCAGAACCCCTCCGCCCCTGCTGCTACCCGGAGGAGCCGCCCGAGTGCCGTTGGCTGGATTTCCCGGCAGAACTACCGGACCTGCCACCAAGCCCTGGCCGCGAGGAGCCCATGCAGATGGACTGGCCCGAGCCCGGTGTGACGAACGAGGTAGGCTCTGAGGGGGATCTCGGAAGTAGCCTGGGGGTAGCCGACCCCGGTCCGGCTGCAAACGAGTGTGAGCCAATGTCAGTGTGTTGCGGTCTGGATACCCCACTGACCAGCAGCGGCAGTAACTGCTGCTAGGGCCCCGGGCTGGAATGCAGTGGAGTGGGTGGGCCTGCGTTCCCCCCTGCCACCCCCACTCATGGGTGGCAGGCTTCCCCCTCACCCAACGCTCGGCTACAGAAGCCTAGGCGTGCCTCACCTGAACTGTTTATCCGCTCAGCCCCTGCAACTAAGGGCCTGAGCTTGAACTGTGTTTGCCCCGCCCTGATCCAGGGCCTGGGCCCCTGAACTGTTTATCCGCTCAGCCCCTGCAACTAAGGGCCTGAGCTTGAACTGTGTTTGCCCCGCCCTGATCCAGGGCCTGGGCTCCTGAACTGTTTATCCGCTCAGCCCCTGCAACTAAGGGCCTGAGCTTGAACTGTGTTTGCCCCGCCCTGATCCAGGGCCTGGGTTCTTTAACTGTTTGCCCGCCCAGCCCCCGCACCTACGGGCCTGGGCTAGAACGGTGTGGGCCCCGCCCTGATCTAGGGTCTGGGCTCCCTAGCTAGCTGTCGGTTTTGCTCCGTCCCTGCACCGGAGGGCCGGAGCTGCTGAAATAACTGTCTATCTACCCCAACTGTAGTGAGTCGGTGTGGCTCCCCTCCCGCCGGAAGGGCCGAGCCCTGACAAGGACCTATTACACTATAGTTTACACAAATACCACATATTTTTCCATTTGGGAATTTCAGAGAAAAATACTTTGTTTCATAACTGATGTGAGCTGTGCCAATTTGGAAGCTCTGCAGTGAAGATATGACAGATAGATAGACATATCTATCTATCTATCTATGCATGGAAGCAAATTCATCATATTCCAATAACACTGTCGAGTCTAATGTGAACATTGACTTCAGCATTGCTAATCTGGAAGTGCCACATTAATTAATGAGGACATTCTTTAACACATATTGCCCCATGTCTTTTGTGTGATACACATTTGCCAAGTTGCAGTGACTGCATTTAATTGAATGTCAACATTTCTCCATAGCTGAACACTTACTCAAGAACACAGTGGCTGCAGTATGTTGGCATTGTTCTTTGTAAGGCAATGTATTTACTTTTTATTTTTGATGTCCGGTTTACACGATTGCTTTTAAAAGTAGGGAAATTCACACAGAAAAATCTTTGTTAATTATGATTGCACTGTTGTACTTTAATAACATTTTCTTCAAATGGTGAAAAGCTAGAAAATAAACTGTTCAGGTCAACAACCATTCTTGTTTCTCTGTTTCTGACAAACAGAAAACTTTACAACTCTTACCAATTCCTATCCTCCTTCCACAGCACATGGTTCACACAATGGCTTCATAGACTACCATTCAGCCTTAACTCTAACATGCATATAAGAAAGATGCATATGTTAAGTGTGCTTTTAACATATGCCTTTGCACTGAGATTTTCTTTGATGAAAAGAGAATATTTAACCAGTGTGTCCTTCTTGTACAAACGATCATACACCCTGAACTCTGACATACATACATGGGGGAGTTTTTTCCCTTACAGTTCTCTGTTCGGATTCAGTAGGTATCTTACTAGGATAAATTGAACTTTGGGAAAAAAAAGTCTCCTTAAAACAGTAACTCTTGAAATATTTTTTCCACATTTCTTTAGATATAATCTGACTTGCTCTAATGCCCAAAATATAACTATGTTGTATAAAATCTATTTTGGAGATTCATCAAATGTAATGTTTTGATGACTACACTTGGCAACAAGGTATGTGAGCAATTTACATATTGATACAAGACATAGCTTTGTTTAGTGACAGTTAAGGCTGCATCAAGATGCACCCCACCCATTACATTAGAACCTCAAAAGCATGGAAACAACAAGTTAACGGCAAGGTTTCCTGCATTTCTTTCCTCTTTCATGTTGTCTAGACCATACTCCAATACTCCGTAAGGCTTTTGCTTCCATCGCAAACCAATACTGAAAAGCAATACGTGCTCCAGCTTCATCAAACTTGCATCCAACACAAAACCTTAACGGTGATCACAGCAACATTAAGGCAGAATAACTTCCCAAACGCATGGAACCGCGCCCTGCTGTGCTCTTCTAACTGCCCTGGTATCTGGCTGCGCGTAATCAGTGGCCAGGCGATTTGCCTCAACCTTCCACCCTGCCATAAATGTCTCCCCCTTACTCTCACAGATATTGTGGATCGCACAGCAAGCAGCAATAACAATGGGGATATTCTTTTCGCTGACGTCTGAGCGAGTCAGTAAGCTGCGCCAGCGCGCTTTTAAACGTCCAAATGCACATTCCACCACCATTCAGCACTTGCTCAGCCTGTATTTGAACAGGTCCTGACTACTGTCCAGGCTGCCTGTGTACCGCTTCATGAGCCATGGCATTAAGGGGTAGGCTGGGTCCCCAAGGATCATGATAGGCATTTCAACATCCCCAACAGTTATTTTCTGGTCCAGGAAGAAAGTCCCTTCCTCCAGCTTTTGAAACAGAGCAGAGTGCCTGAAGACGCGAGCATCATGTACCTTTCCCGGCCATCCCACGTTGTGTTGGTGAAAAGTCCCTTGTGATCCACCAGGGCTTGCAGCAGCATTGAAAAGTACCCCTTGCGGTTTATGTACTCGGTGGCTTGGTGCTCCGGTGACAAGATAGGGATATGGGTTCCGTCTATGGCCCCACCACAGTTTGGGAATCCCATTGCAGCAAAGCCATCCACTATGGCCTGCACCTTTCCCAGGGTCACTACCTTTGATATCACCAGGTCTTTCATTGCCCTGGCAACTTGGATCACAGCAGCCCCCACAGTAGATTTGCCCACTCCAAATTGATTCCCGACTGACCGGTAGCTGTCTGGCGTTGCAAGCTTCCACAGGGCTATCGCCACTCGCTTCTCAACTATGAGGGCTGCTCTCATCCTGGTATTCTGGTGCTTCAGGGCAGGGGAAACCAAGTCACAAAGTTCCATGAAAGTGCCCTTACGCATGCAAAAGTTTTGCAGCCACTGGGAATCGTCCCACGCCTGCAGCACGATGCAGTCCCACCAGTCTGTGCTTGTTTCCCGGGCCCAGAATCGGCGTTCCACGGCATGAACCTGCCCCAGTAACACCATGATTTCTACATTGCTGGGGCCTGTGCCTTGTGAGAGGTCTATGTCCATGTCAATTTCCTCATCACTCTCGTCACCGTGCTGCAATCGCCTCCTCGGCTGGTCCTGGTTTTGCTTTGGCATGTCCTGGCTCTGCATATACTCCAGGACAATGTGCGTGGTGTTCATACTGCTCATAATTGCTGCGGTGATCTGAGCGGGCTCCATGATTCTAGTGCTAGCTATGGTGTCTGGTCTGAAAAAAGATGCGAAACTAGTATCTGACGGACTGGGGGAGGGAGGGAGGGAGGGAAGGGCGAGTGACAACATGGCGTACAGGTACAGGGAATTAAAATCAACAAAGGTGGCTGTGCATCAGGGAGAAACACAAACAACTGTCACACAGAATGGCCCCCCCAAAGATTGAACTCAAAACCCTCGGTTTAGCAGGCCGTTGATTTCACGGAGGGAGGGGGAAGCAAATGAATACAGAACAAATCTATTTTTTAGATCTTAAGCTGGCAGATGATGGTGCAGCATGACTGATAGCCCCCGGCATCTTCTGGGTGCTTGGCAGAAAATACTGGGTGCTTGGCAGAAGATAGTATACTACGATTGATAGCCATCATCATCAAGACAGTTCGCTAGGACTGAGCATGTCTGCCCAGGTGCCCATGATTGACAGCCACTGCAATACGACGACAATGGATACCAATCGTAATATACCATCTTCTACCAAAAGGCAAGGGGCTGCTGCTGTGTAGCAATGCAGCCCCATGTCTGCCAGCACCCAGATCGCCCTCGGCATCTTCTGGGTGCTTAGCAGAAAATACTGGGCGCTTGGCAGAAAATGGCATACTACGACTGATAGCCATCATCATCATTGTGAAGGCAGCAGAATATGACTGGGAGGATGGGGGACTGGGGGACATACGGAGTTCCAGCCACTGCTGTACGATGACGACGGTTACCAGTCGTAATACACCATCTACTGCCAAAAGGCCAGGGGCTGGTGCAATGCAGCCCTACGGCTGCCAGCACCCAGATTGCCGATGAAGGCTACCAGTCATGCTGCACCGTCTACTGCCAAAAGGCAGTTAGCTGCTGCTGCTGTGTAGCAATGCAGTCCCACGTCTGCAGGCACCCAGATGACATATGATGACGGTGAGCTGAGCTGAGCAGGCTCCATGCTTGCCGTGGTATGTTGTCTGCACAGGTAACCCAGGTAAAAAGGCGTGAATCTATTGTCTGCCGTTGCTCTGACGGAGGGGGAGAGGCCTGACCACATGTACCCAGAACCCCCCGCGACACTGCATCATTCAGGCATTGGGATCTCAACCCAGAATTCCAATGGGTGGCGGAGATTGCGGGAACTGTGGGATAGCTACCCATAGTGCACTGCTCCGGAAGTCGACGCTAGCCTCGGTACTGTGGACGCGGTCCGCTGACTAGAGCACTTAGAGCATTTTATGTGGGGACACACACAATCGGCTGTATACAGCCGATTTCTATAAGGGTACATCTACACTACAGGGGGGAGTCTATTTAAGATACGCAAATTCAGCTACGTGAATAGCGTAGCTGAATTCGACGTATCGCAGCCGACTTACCCCGCTGTGAGGACGGCGGCAAAATCGACTTCTGCGGCTTTCTGTCGACGGCGCTTACTCCCACCTCCGCTGGTGGAGTAAGAGCGTCGATTCGGGGATTGATTGTCGCGTCCCGTTGGGACGCGATAAATCGATCCCCGAGAGGTTGATTTCTACCCGCCGATTCAGGCGGGTAGTGTAGACCTAGCCTAAAACTGGCTTCTATAAATTCGACCTAATTTCATAGTGTAGACATACCCTTTGTTAAGCTAAATAGGTTGAGCTCCTTGAGTCTATCACCATAAGGCATGTTTTCCAATTCTTTAATCATTCTCATTGCTCTTCTCGGAATCCCTTCAATTTATCAACATCTTTGTTGACACTGGAACTGGACACAGTATTTCAGCAGCAGTCTCACCAGGGCTAAATATGGAGGTAAAATAACCTCTACTCCTATTTGAGAGTCTACTGTTTATGCACCCCAGGATTGCATTAGGTCTTTTGGCCATAGCACCGTACTGAGACCACATGTTAAAATCTTTCAGAATCACTGCATCCCAGGATAGAATCCTCCATTCTTTGTTCCTAGATGTATCCATGTACGTTTAGCCTATTGAAGCACATTATTTGCTTGTGCCCAGTTTACCAAGCAATCCAGATTGCTCTGAATCAGTGATCTATCCTCATCATTATTTACCACTCCCCCAATTTGTGTGTCATCTGCAAACTTTATCAGTTTTTTGTTTGATTTTATGTTTTCTTCCAGGTCATTAATAAAAATGATAGATGGCATAGAGCCAAGAACTGATCCTGCAAGATCCCACTGGAAAAAACACCCATTCAATGTAAGGGGGACTCATCAATTACTTTGAGACCTATCAGCCAGTTTTTAATCCATTTAATATGTGCCATATTAATTTTATATTCAAGTTTATTAATCAAAATGTCATGCAGTACCAAGTCAAATGCCTCCCAAAATTTATGAATATTACCTTTATCACCCAAACTTGTAATCTCACAAAAAGTAATATCTAGTTTGACAGGATCTATTTTCCATAAACTCATGTTGCTTGGCATTAATTTTATAACCCACCTTTCACAGGCACTGACTCCGTGGGTGCTCTGGAGCTGGAGCACCCATGGGAAAACAATAGTGGGTGTTCAGCAGCCACCAGCGGCCCCGCCAATCAACTCCTCCTCCTCCCTCTCAGCGCCTCCCACCCACTGCAGATCAGCTGTTCAGCAGCATGCAGGAGGTGATGGGGGGGAGGGCGGGAAGAGGGGGGTGGGGTCTTGGGGAAAGGGGTGTAGTGGGGGGGCTTACGGCAGAGTGGAGAATTGAGCTCCCCCAGGAAAATTAGGAAGTCAGTGCCTATGCCACCTTTAGTTCTGTATTAATCAATTCCTCTATCAGCTGCTCCATTTTCTTGCCTGGAATTGTAATCCAACTGACAGGCATATAATTAGACAGGTCATCCCATTTACACTTTTAAAATATTGGCACAACAACATTAGCTTTCTTCCAGTCTTCTGAAACTTCCCTGGCGTTTCACTGACTTAGTGAAAGTCATCATTAACGGTCCAGCAAGTTTCTCTGCCAACTCTTCTAAGACTCTCGGATGCAAGTTACCTGGATCAGCTGATTTTAAAATGTCCAATTTTAGTAGCTGCTGTTTAACATCCACGAGAGATCATAGTGGAATGGAAAGAGTGTTATCATATATGACTGCATCATCTGTTTTTCCCTCATACTGCAGCACAGAAGTGTTTATTGAACACTTCTGTCTGGTCTGCATTATTTTGATAACTTTACCATTTCCATCTAGTAAAACGTACAATACCATTATTAGGATTCTTTTTGCTCCAAATATATTTAAACTGCTTATAGTCCTTAACTCTGCTGGCCATAGATTTCTCCTTGTGTCCCTTTGCTTCTGTTATCAATTTTCTATAATTCCTAGTGTTAGAAGTGTTAGTGATTCAGGCCTATATATTTGCCTGAGAGAGAATTTTGGGTTTTATTTGCCCATCTGATTTTTTGAGATGTATATCCTTACTAATATGTGTGAACAAAGATACTGTGTGTTGCTTCTGCCCAGCCAGATGTGTTTGTTAGTACAATGAGAAAGATAAAGGATAGAGCAAAAGTGTTACTGGGTATGGTGGGAGTATTATATATGAGCGCACACTTGAAGACTGCCTCGACTCCTATCTCAAGGCAAGGTCAAGCAACCAGTCAGGAGGGGCAAGAGGGATGGGAGGGGAAGGTATAAGAAACACTCAGGCCAAAGAAATGACTGTCACTGGCCGAAACACAGCCTCACTCCTTACCCCTCCCCATGGAATACAAAAATAGTGGAATGAAGCTGCCAGCTGCACAACCCCCCAAAATGGAACATGACCATAAATTGTAAGAGGTGGAACCAAAGGTGTGCACTATAGGTATATTTATGCCTGCTAAGGGGGATGGGCATGGACAGGACACTGGGAAACAAGGCTCTGTGGCGTCAGAGCTATGGATATGCTTGCTTGAAACTAACCCCAATAAACATGGAGGGGGGAAGGGATAGCTCAGTGGTTTGAGCATTGGCCTGCTAAACCCAGAGTTGTGAGCTCAATCCTCAAGGGGATCTGGGGCAAAAAAAAAAAAAAGTTGGGGATTGGTCCTGCTTTGAGGAGGTGGTTGGACTAGATGACCTCCTGAGGTCCCTTCCAACCCTGATATTCTGTTCTATGAACATTGCATTGCCTGCACTTTAGACTTCCCATCTTCTGCTTTCTGTCTGCATGACAAGAACCAGGGAGGAAGGTAGGGGGCTTTCCCTTCAACACCTAGTTTCTGACATATATTCATTACTTCCACTTTCATTTGTTTTATATTTTTTATAGCTGCCTTCACTTCCCCTCTGAACCAGGTCAGTATTTTAATCAATATGACTTTCTTCCTCTAGTTTAATAATGTGGCTTTTTAGGCATCTAGTAAAGTGTTCTTAAACAATTTTCAGTCACATTTTCCTGATTAAGTTCTTCCTCTCAGCACATTTGGCTCATAATTGCTTTGTGAAATTGGTTCTTTTAGCATCGTATATATGTATTACTGGTTTGGACTTAATTCTGTTTGCATATTATGAATCTGATCAAGTCATGATCATTTGTATCTAAATTACCATTAATCTTTAGTTCTGTGATCAATTCTTTATCAGCCAAGAAAAAAAAATCTAATATAGAATTCCCTCATGTTGGATGCAAAACTGTTTGAGTGAGGAAATTGTCATCTAATATTTAGATATTCCAAGACTGTTAGTCTTGGCAGCGTGAGACCTCCAGCATGTCACTCAAGTTGAAGTCCAGTGATCATGCAGCTTTCCCCCGCCCCCCCAAGAGATCTGCTTAAGGAGATGGTTACATGATGACCTGCATGCCTCACCAGCTGGGAGCAGTTAACCACTCAGACTTCAAATAGCAGAGCTGATCATTACTGTCTTTAACAAGGCACCAGCAAACAAAACTAAATGTTTAGCTATTCCCCAAATCAAAACCTTTAATTTTCCCAATGGAAAATTCTCCCCAAATAGACTATCCTTACTATCAGAGAGAACAGCACCCCCTACTGAGCCTCCAGCACCTCTCCCTCCAGCTCTCACTGCGTTACTTGCCTATTTACCCATCCATGTAAGGCAGGGCTCAACTGGCTGGCTTGTGAGATCTCACTTGGTTACCAGCCCCACCTAAGGTGAGGATCTCTTCAGGCTACACAGGAGTTTAAATCAGAGTCCAGGTCCCAAAAAGAAAGGTGGGGAGTGGTGGGGAGTCATATCTGCCAACTTTCCCTGCCTGACCTTCTGAGACATAAGTTCTTTCCTCAGAAGGTCTGTCTGGCCTCCCCTCCATTTTCCCAGCCAGCTTCAAACTGAAAACTCTCCAGCCCCTCCTCTGCCTTTGTCCCTTTCCCGAGCCAGGAGGGACCTGATCTTTGTTCTTCAAAGATGGCACCTTTGCAGGGGAGGGGCCCAGGCCATTAGTTGCCAGGACACAGAGTGTCGGCCATTCTCTGTGCAGATTGTATCACAGGGGCCCTCTTGGACTCTGCAACAATCACACCCCCTGTTCCTCCCACCTAGATACCTTAGAAATGCAAAGGTGAAACTGAGGCACCCACAGTATTCAGAGAAAACATTAAGAACATTCCCACTTCTTCACACTCCCCTGCTTTGCTTTGGCTTTTCTCTTCTCTCTCCCCTGCCAATTTCCTTCCCATCTCACCCCTAGTTCTTTTCTCTCTCCTTCCCTTCTCTCTCTGCCCCTCTATCTCATCCTCTCTCTCCTTGGATCACCCATTTCTGTAAGGCCCTTCTATTGATCTGACTTATCCATCAATCCTTGGCCATTCCCTTTTCCAGCCGTCATTACCACCATCCATCCCCCAGCACAGCAGAGATTAATTCCTCCTTGTCACCTGCAGTTCCAGGGCCTCTCCCAGATCTTGCTCTCCCTCTCAGTGACTTCGGGTTTCACATGTTGTCACGAGCACAGGGATGCCAAGCTGAGGAATTAGGTGTATTTGGAGGTGGCCAGACACAAACAAGAAGCATATACATTCTCTGCTGGGACTGGCAAGTAGCACTGGAGTTTGAGGAACCCACTGAGTGGGCACAAGGGGAAGCTGAGGTTTTGCTGCCTCTTGCATTACTTCTTATCACAGGGGGGATATAGTGAGAGGGAAACATGAAGCGAAACTAAAATGAGCCAAAAATAAACCTCAAAGGTAGAGAGAAGGATTTAGTGGAGTTTAGCTAGTGCACTGTAAAGTCACACTGTAGCTTGGTGCACACTAACTTCCCCTTGCGGACAAGGACTAAATGTGTCTGGGCTGCTGGAGGTGCCTGGAGTGTATTGAAGAATGACTATTAAACACCTGATGGTGGGACCTCAGAGGGTGCTGAACCAACAGTCTCCTCCTGCTGGCCATGAATCTCTATGTGGAGCCCCAAACTGGAATACAAGAGGGACCACAGGGCAGGACTGAGGGGCATTGGCAGAGCTGGGGTCCAGGCCATGGGAGGACAAGTGAGAGCCGTGCTGCCCAATACAAATGAGGGAGACTGGGTGAGATTTCATCCCAGCACATTGGGGAACTCGAACTTTGAAGAAGATCAAGCTTGGTGCCCAGGAATCAAGGTTCTGGGTCCTAAGATGTGACTTTATTAAGATACTGTAAATACATAAATAGATATAGCCGCAAAGTGTCCATACATGAAAGGTAACTTCACAGTATTAAGAGAAGGAGAGAACCATCTATACAGCATCATACATACATCCTCTAAATCCATGAACAGGATTGACACCTCTTCAAGTAAGTGGTGGAAACCTCATTGCTCAAGCCATTCAAAGTAGGGTGAGATAAGGAAGTGGAGAATGTGCTGCAGGGAATGACCCTGCCCTGGCTCCCAGACCAGAGTGAACTAGAAGATCTTTTCAATGCCTAGGAGGTACAATCTTCCCTCTTTCTGTGCCTCAGCACAGCAGGGTATTAGTGGCTCTAACACAATCTTTGGTTTGGTTTGTTCTAATAAGAATATATTTAAACTGTTGACAAGAATCAGTGACCATAATTCTTACAGTTTGGTGTTTTTAAAAGAGGTTTTCCAGCCCTTCTGCTCGCACAGCAATTATAAATATTTATCACAGACAATAATGAATAATAATAGCTATTCACTGTACTGCTTAGGCCTGGTCTACCCTGCAAGTACAGCCAGATTAGAGGGCCCAGATAGGGTGACCAGACAGCAAGTGTGAAAAGTGAGGACAGGGGGTGGGGAGGTAATAGACACCTATATAAGACAAAGTCCCAAATATCAGGACTGTCCCTATAAAATCAGGACATCTAGTCACCCTAGGCCTAGATAAAACAGGAATGTCTCCCAACAGAGTGTCAGCAGGGCTCAATCTTGTTGATTTCAATTGTGGGCTTGTTTCCATGAGAAACAGCACAATTTAATTAAATGAGTTTAGATGCTTGTAGGCATATATGCATGTATGGCCTCCCCTCAATGTCAATCTCCCAGGGAGGCCATGCCTCTTTGCTGTCACACACCTAGAACAGCAGTCTGTAGAAGGGGGAAGTTCGCTGTCTCTAGGGCTCAAATCCTTAGACAGGAGAGAGTAGTGAATAGTCTATAAGCCCAGACCCTGAGGCGGGGCAGGGAACCAAGCAGTTTGGAGGTTCAGACCTCAGGCCAGGTAGAGCAGTGAATAGTCTAGGAAGGACAGGGCACCAAACAGTCAAGGGGCTCAGGCCGGGTGGAGCACCAATAGTCTAGGGCCTCAGGAGGGTTTCTCTGACCCATGCAGTGGGCCAGAGCATCAGACAGTCTATTGCCTGACGTACTGGCTCAGGCACACAGCAGACAAACACAGGCCTCTTGGCCTTTGGTGGGGTGGCAGGGGGACCCAGGCCCACCCAATTCCACCAGGCCCCAACAGTGGCAGAGTTTCCACTACTGGGTCAACAGGGATCCAGCCACAGCACACTGAGCTTGGATCAGGCAGCAACATGCCAGACTGGAGTCAGCTTTTCCCAGGTTACTTCCTCCCCTCCAGGTGTTCCTTAGTCCCAGGGTCAATCTCCATCTCCCCAGGATACACTGCCAGTGGCAATCCCAGCAGCTCCTCAGGTTGGCTGCATCTGGCAGCTCAGAAGTCCTCAGGACAGCAGATATCTGCTCCTCACCCAACAGCAGAGTGGAAGCATCTGTCTCCCTCAGCAGCTCCAGCCCAACTGAGTGACAAGGCCTGCCTTTTATACTTCCTGTTCCTGTGTCACCCCTCTGCTTCTGGTGTGGTGGGCATGGCCTTGCTGGTTCCACCCACTAGGGGTGTTTGGCCGTCCCTTGCTGTCAATCTCCGAGGGAGGCTATGCCTCTTTGCTACAACGCTGACTGGGTTAAATTGGTGCAACCCCCTCCCTGCGAACACTCTTATTTCTGTATAAAGGAGCCCTACAGTAATTTAGGTTAGGTGATTTCTCACTGACTTGGTATAAAGCATCAGTCCTAAACCATGATAAAAGCCTCCACACAGGGGGGTTGCACCAATGGAACTAAACTGTTTGTAAACCTATGTAGTTCAGTCAGTCCAATTCCATGTGTAGACAAGCCCTTGTCCCTGAGTGACGTTAAAGCATTGGACCATTCAAGGGTTTTAGCATTGCACAGGGACACGGACAAAGCCCCATTTCTGTTAAAAGGGGGAGCTGAGTTGTAGCAGAGTCAAGGGGAAAGAAGATCAGACCTAGTTATTTTTGCAGCATGGATAGGACCTTATTCCTGGTAAGTTGCTACCTGGACCAGGACTGGCAGGGTTAATATGAACAGGAAACCCCCTTTCAACATGTCTCAGGGCAAACCCACTGGTCCTGCCTTTCCCAGCCTGCCTCCTCCACCAGTCTCCTGGGAGCTTCAATGACATCACAGGCAGAGCTCACTGCACTTTGGCTTGTTCCACATTAGATATTTTCAGCAGTTTTCAGATTTTTCCAAAATTGATCTAGTGAATGAGTTTGGGTCCCACATCATCCTCCACCACCTACGCCCAATGTCATGATAGCCCAGGGCTGATCCAAACCCTCCTGCCAGATCTCTCTGTGAGCTGACCCAAGCGAGAGATGTGCTGACTCTCCAGCTTCATATCCAGGATGGGGTTTCTTCAAAATATAAGTGCTGCAGTTTCACAAATTCGATTATATAGTTTGAAACATGCGATGTCATTCCAATTCCTGTTTCCATGTTTGGTTTGTTTTCCCTCCACATGCATGACAGCACAGTACTCACTGGGATCATTATTGGGTTCCCCAGGTCTCCAGAACCTGTAAAATAGAGAAGCTCACGTGCTAGAGATGCATCACTATAAATGTCGCAGGGGAAAGTGTTGTAGCTGATGATGATGAGGGAGAAGGAGAATTGCAACACTTGAATCAGGCACAAACACTGCTCTTCTTCCAGCACACTGTTCCCAAAAATTCATTCATAGCTTCTATCCCTTTGTAAATCATCTCTCTATTGCAACAGAAATAGTTAGTTCCAGTTGTGGGTAAGCCGCTCTCTCTCTTTCTCGCTCTCTCTCTCTCCCCCAACACAAACACACACCCACCCATTACATTGTGTATTAATCCTGGAACTAAGTGGAGGGTGGTAACTAGTCTCCATCCCAGGAAATACTCACGCTGCAGTATCGTTATATGGAGTCTCATCCACCCAGTGCCACTGTCCTTTCTTCTCCTTATCAGTCAGACCAATACAGTAATTCCTTCCTTCGCTGCCTGTAACTGTTCCATTTACCCGAGTGAAGATGAAATCCTGGATAAAAATAAAATCATATCTCCATCAGGTGCAGTCCCTGGGTAGACAGTAGGAGATCGGGGTCCCTGTGGGGGTGTGGGGGTGCTGGATGTGATGGATGAGGAAGCCCAGGATTGAATGAACAAAGAGCCCAAACATCCTCTCCAGGGCTGCACTCTGAGTGCCCAGAGGAGCCTGACTCCCAGCAAGTTACCTGCTCAGCTCCTGTGTTGATCACCACCAGGTGGGAGTCCATCCCTGTGCAGTTCCTCTCACTGTCATCCCAGGTCATGATGTCATTAGAGAAGTAGTAGCAGCTGGCCTGAAAGAGCTCCCAGCCCCTGGGGCAGCACGTCCAGACTTGCCCTGTGAGGGGAGAGAAGAATGAAACACAGAAAATAAAAATGGAAAGGACTTGTTAGGTGACACCCAGTTCAGTCCTCAGGTCCAGTACAGGGTAGTTCCATCCAGTCCATCTTCATTTCACACATATCTTGAGCAATGGGGACTAACAGAGGCCTTCATGGTGAGGAAATGATTCACAACCTGCAGACCAATTATTTTTTCTCCTACTTGGTCTTTTTTATACCTAATTCTTCCCCCTAAACCCCTCCTGGTCAGTTCTTTTCCTCATTGTTGCTTGCCCCCTGGAGGCACTTGTAGGCCATTAACACACACTAACTAGTTCAGTGCTGGACTGTTTCCCTTCCTCCTTCTGTGCTTGCTCTGGCAGCCTCTCCTTTAGTGTGTCCTCCTTCACCTTCTCCCCCTCTGTCCTTTTCCTTCAGTGTTCCTCACTCTTCTCCTCTTCTCACTCCATACCCCACCCCTAGATGACCTCATCCACTTCAATGGCTTCATGTCTTGTCTCTGCTATGACATTGTCTCTCACCCTTACCAGCCATTCATTCCCACCTCTCTCCATTCGACTTATGAGCTACTCCAGAGAAACCCTCTTCTGCTCCCTTCTATATCATAAATAATAATGTCAGTATCCCCCACTTAGACTTGTAATCTTTGTATTTATTTAACTCCTCTGTCTCTCCCTCCTTTATCCACAAATCCATCCTGCTGCTCAACACTGCCAGTCCTTTTCTCTTTCCATTGTTACTGCCAAATCCTCAGCTCATGCCTTGGCCATCTCTCTGTAATCTTGACTGCTGCACCTACCCCTCTCTGGCCTCCCTACTGTGTCCCTCATATATAATATTGCTGCCATTTCATCTCCCTATCCTTTCCCACTTGAGTCTCCTCACTGGCTTTGTTCTTCTTCTGGGTCAGATTCAAACCCCTCACCCTCATCTTCAGGGGCCTCCACAACTCTGCCCCTATCTCCATCTCATCTATAGTTACTTTCTACTCCTACATTCAGCCACTTCAGCTTATCTCATCATTCTCCTGGTCTTCTTCCACAAATAGCTCTGCACCTTTTCTCGCTGTGTCCTTGAAACCTGGAATATCCTCCTTGACCTCCACGTATTCCTGCCTCAAATCACTCCTCAAAACTCATTCCTTTCAGTCAGTGTTCTACCCTTGCCCTCTCTTCTGATTGCCTCTAATTTGTCATATTATGGTGGAGTGGTCACAAAGCCATAGTTAAGGATACATCAGAGATTTGTTTTAATGGAGAATAATGGGGCCCCTGCTGATTCTAATGTCAACACCGACTTCAGCATTACCAATTTGAAAGTGCCCAATTAATCAATGAGGCCATCCTATACTACATCTTTTATGTGTGATAGCACATTTGCCAAGGTGCAGTGGCTTCATTTAATTGAACTTGGCATTTCTCCATGTAAGAACATTCACTGCAGTCACTGTGTTCTTCACTACATTGGCATTGTTCTTTGCAAAGTTCTGCATTATTTGCTTTTTTATTTTTCATGTCCAGTTTAAACAGTTTCTTTTAAAACTAGGAAAATTCACACAGAAAAATCTTTCTTTAATGTTAATTATCCTTGCTCTGTTCTACTTCAAGAACATTCTCCTCAAAGACTGAAAATCTAGAATACAAACAGTTCAGGTCACAACCACACTTCTGTTTCTCTACTGACACCAAGAGAAAACTTTACAACTTTTACCTATTACTGTCCTCCTTCCACAACACATTGGTCACACCAACAGCTTCAAAAACTGTCATTTAAGCTTTAACTCCGACATACACACAAGAAAAACACATATGTTCCATAGATTCATAGAATTTAAGGCCATTAGATCATCTAGTCTGACCTCCTGCCTCCTGTATGTCACAGGCCCTAGAATTTCATCATTACCCCTCTATCGAGCCCGAGAAATTGTGTTTGACTTATTAAGAGATCAACTTTTAATTAATTGACAAGCAAAACTGTGAATGGACAATCAGTACCTCTACCTCCAATGAGGACATGATCCCTATTGCAACCTCTTGCCTTCTTCACAAGGTCTTATTCGGCCACTATTACTCACATTGAGTCGTCTAGTAGAAAGAACCCTGGACTGGAGTTCTAGGTTCTGTTCCCAGTTCTGCCACTGGCCTTCTGGGTGACCTTGGGTAAAACCCCTGCCTCAGTTTCCCCATTTGCAGTTTGAGGACAATGATACTGCCCACCTTCACAAAGAGCTTTGAAACCTACGGATAAAAAAGCACTATACAAGAGCTAAGCAGAAGTAGTAGTACCTAGCTTCATGTTGAGGCTGACTGAAGTGAATGGGACTATTTCTGAAGTAAGGTATAATGGGCTGCGAATAAAGGGGCAGATCTAGTCCACTGTCTGACAGTCAGCTGGACTGCTCTGTTGATAAATGAATGTATAAGGTCACTGTTAAAGTTTGCGTCTGACGAAGTGGGTATTCACCCACGAAAGCTTATGCTCCAATACATCTGTTACTCTATAAGGTGCCACAGGACTCTTTGTCTGTTTTTACAGATCCAGACTAACACGGCTACCCCTTTGATACTTGTTAAAGTTTAGTGACCCACTTTATCTCATAGTGTGGGCATTAGAGCACATCAGATTGCAGTCACAGACTTTATTAGAAAATAAAATATTTAAACACTTAGCGTGAAATCCTGGTTCCATTAAAGTCAGTGGCAAAATTCATATTGACTTCAATAGGGCCATGATTTCAACCTGTTTATTTTTATGGAGATATATGTTTAAAGTATAACTCCTTTTAAGATATGATTGTCTTTTGGGATTTCTTAGAGAAAAAAGAAAACATCTTTAACTTCTGTCTCCCTCTTGTATGTAGAGCTGGGTGAAAGTTTTTGAATACACCTTCCGTTCACCAAAAAATGCAGATTTAGGTCAAAGGAAACATTTTAAGAATTTGTGTCAAATTAAATTCTTGTTTTAAATTTTGCATGAGTTTTCTTTTAAGAAATCTTTAAAAAACTCAAAAAATGAAATGTTTCATTTCAGGTCAATCAAATAGTTTTTTTGACCCAATATGATTTTTTTTCAACTTTTTTGATGTGCCTAGTAAACCAAAAACTCAGTAATTCACACAGCTCTCCTTGTATTTAAGTTTGAGTTAAGGCTGTGTAAATTACAAAAAGGAGACATTTGTTAAAAGTTATTCTTTACAGTGGACCAAAAGAGAGAATTTCTGTCTCAAGGGAAAAACAATATTTTGACATTTGTATTCATCCTCAATCGGGATGAAAACTGAAATATTGAAACTTTAAGGAACAAAACGTTCTGAAAATTTTTGACTCCAAAATACCAAACATTTCATTTTAACATTTTCAATTGAAACTAAATATTTAGCCATTCCCAAATCAGAACCGTTAATTTTGATTTTCCCAGATGGAAAATTCTCCCCAAATAGACCTTCATTATCATCTCAGCAAAAACAGCACCCCCTACTGAGCCTCCAGCATCATTCCCTCCAGCTCTCGCTGTGCTACTGCCTATTTACCCATCCACGTAACTGAGGGCTCAACTGGCTGGTTTATAGATTCATAGATTCATAGATTCTAGGACTGGAAGGGACCTCGAGAGGTCATTGAGTCCAGTCCCCTGCCCGCATGGCAAGACCAAATACTGTCTAGACCATCCCTGATAGACATTTATCTAACCTACTCTTAAATATCTCCAGAGATGGAGTTTCCACAACCTCCCTAGGCAATTTATTCTAGTGTTTAACCACTCTGACAGTTAGGAACTTTTTCCTAATGTCCAACCTAGACCTCCCTTGCTGCAGTTTAAGCCCATTGCTTCTTGTTCTATCCTTAGAGGCTAAGGTGAACAAGTTTTCTCCCTCCTTCTTATGACACCCTTTTAGATACCTGAAAACTGCTATCATGTCCCCCCTCAGTCTTCTATTTCCAAACTAAACAAACCCAATTCTTTCAGCCTTCCTTCATAGGTCATGTTCTCAAGACCTTTAATCATTCTTGTTGCTCTTCTCTGGACCCTCTCCAATTTCTCCACATCTTTCTTCAAATGCGGTGCCCAGAACTGGACATAATACTTCAGCTGAGGCCTAACCAGAGCAGAGTAGAGCGGAAGAATGACTTCTCGTGTCTTGCTCACAACACACCTGTTAATACATCCCAGAATCATGTTTGCTTTTTTTGCAACAGCATCACACTGTTGACTCATATTTAGCCTGTGGTCCACTATAACCCCTAGATCCCTTTCTGCCGTACTCCTTCCTAGATAGTCTCTTCCCATTCTGTATGTGTGAAACTGATTTTTTCTTCCTAAGTGGAGCACTTTGCATTTGTCTTTGGCCTGGTCGACACTAACCCCCCATTTTGAACTCAGGTACGCAAATTCAGCTACGTTAATAACGTAGCTGAATTCGAAGTATCTTAGTTCGAACTTACCGCGGGTCCAGACGCGGCAGGCAGGCTCCCCCGTCGATGCTGCATACGCCTCTCGCCGAGCTGGAGTACCGGCGTTGACGGCGAGCACTTCCAGGATCTATCTGGGATCAATTTATCGCGTCTAGACAAGACGCGATAAATCGATCCCAGAAGATTGATTGCTTACCGCCGGACCCGGAGGTAAGTGTAGACCTACCCCAAGTTAAACTTCATCCTGTTTAACTCAGACCATTTCTCCAATTTGTCCAGATCATTTTGAATTATGACCCTGTCCTCCAAAGCAGTTGTAATCCCTCCCAGTTTGGTATCATCCTCAAACTTAATAAGCGTACTTTCTATGCCAATAGCTAAGTCGTTAATGAAGATATTGAACAGAGCCGGTCCCAAAACAGACCCCTGCAGAACCCCATTTGTTATGCCTTTCCAGCAGGATTGGGAACCATTAACAACAACTCTCTGAGTACGGTTACCCAGCCAGTTATGGACCCACCTTAGAGTAGCCCCATCTAAATTGTATTTGCCTAGTTTATCGATAAGAATATCATGGGAGACCGTATCAAACGCGTTACTAAAGTCTAGGTATACCACATCCACAGCTTCTCCCTTATCCACAAGATAAGTTTGTGTGATCTCACTTGGTTACCAGCTCCACCCAAGGTGAGGATCTCTTCAGGCTACACAGGAGTTTGAATCGGATTCCAGGTCCCAGAAAAAAAGGGAATTGCATGTGGTGGGGAGTCATTTCTGCTGACTTTCGTTCATACTGACCTTTCCCTGCCTCTGAAACACAAGTTTTTTCCTTCGGATACCTGCGCAGCCAAGACAGTTTATCTTGCTCTTCATGCCGTGTCCTAGTGTCCCAACGCCAGGTAACTACAGACACAGAGAGGGTGAAAACCAGAATTACAGCACTAGCCAGTGGGAGAGGGGGACCGGATCTGCAGGGTGAGAACAGACTCTTGGTCTGTCTGTTGCCAAGTGCCTCACAGGAAGGCTCATCCTCACATCTTGTGTCTCATTGTGCAGTATGATCCCAGACTGGAGGAAAGGAGGATTCTACCTGACCTCTGCAGTGACTAGATCATGCCCTGAAACAGGACGGCTAGTACCTCTATCCATGCTAGCAGCAGCACCAATGTAACTGCTCCTCATAAATGTATCCAGCCCCTCTTTAAACCCAGTTATTGTATCTGACTCAATGACCCCTGCAGCAGTGAGTTCCACCAGTCGTCAATATGCCGTGTGAATGTGCATTTCCCTTTACTGGTTCTGAATGTACCAGCCACTCATTTCACTGGGAACCTCTTTATTTTTGTAAGTTAGGGCTTAGGGAAAAAGCAGAACAGATCCTTTCATAATACTCCCCACAGGGGCAACCAATCCCCCACAGAGCCATACAATCCCTGCTTATTGCATCTTATCTGGTGTTCTTTCCAATCCAGCTGAATAAGCAGCAGCCAGAACCCACCGAGGATGCTGGAGATGAAACAGGTGCTGAGGACCAGGATGGAGATCACAGCAACGACCCAGGGGCTCAGACAGGGGCAGCCTCCCCTCTTCTCTGCAGGGGCTGAAATACACCAGGCAGCCATCACACAGACCAGACCCAAAGGAGCAGGAGGGCCCAGGAGGCCCAGCAGGTCTGTTTCTAGCACAGTGCCTGGAGGCACTGCATAGGTTTTTCTCTCTTCTGTGTGCTCACAGGAACCATCTCTTCTCCCCATTTACTCTTTTGTCTTTCCTTTTCTTCTACCTCTCCCTCCTCCCTCCTCAACTCTCTCCTCACTCTCTGTTCCTTCACTGCTTCTCTCTTCCATTTCTTCCTTTCCCCAAATTTCATTCTTGTTCCCTTTCTTTGCTTGGCTTTTCTCTCCTCTCTCCCCTGCCAATTTCCTTCCCAGCTCACCCCTAGTTCTTGTCTCTCTCCTTCCTTTCCCTCTCTGCCCCTCTATCTCATCCTCTCTCTCCTGGGATCACCCATTTCTGTAAGGCCCTTCTATTGATCTGACTTATCCATCAGTCCTTGGCCATTCGTTTTTCCAGCCGTCATTACCACCATCCATTCCCCCAGCAGAGCAGAGATAAATTCCCCCTTGTCACCTGCAGTTCCAGGGCTGATTTCCCCTGCTGGGCTCATGGTCGCTCCTAGACCTCGCTCTCCCTGTCAGTGACTTCGGGTTTCACATGTAGTCACGAGCACGGAGACGCTGAGCTGAGGAATTAGGTGTATTTGGAGGTGGCCAGACACAAACAAGAAGCATATAAATTCTCTGCTGGCACTGGCAAGCAGCACCGGAGTTTGAGGAACCCACTGAGTGGGCACAGAGGAAGCTGAGGGTTTGCTGCCTTCTTATCGCATGGGAAAAATATTGAGAGAGGAACATGAAGTGAAACTAAAATGAGCCAAGCATGAGCCTCACAAAGATATATAGAGAAGGAACCTCGCTCCTCTGAACGCCACAGAACTCCATGGTCCCCCCGTCCCAAAGTCAGTGGAACTCTCCTTGCGCGGATCTCCTCAGTGGCTGGAGCAAGCCGTCTCTGTCTCACTTTTCCCCTAGACCCCACCAATAACTCTCTAGTCCAGGATTGACTTGTGAGACGTGGAGAGCGACACACATCCTCTCCTATGGGCCCTTTGTGTGGTATCCAATGCAAACTTTGTCATGTGTTGCACAATCATTTTACAAGTATGAACATGGGGATGCTTGGTGTTCCCCCAGATACAGAGCATCATACCCCACAAATAGCTCACTAGTCCAGGATTGGCTTTTGAGACATGGATAGTGACACACATTCTCTCCTATGGGCCCTTTATGGTTTCCCTAGGGTAGATAATGCTGCCCTGGGCTCTATTACTCACCCTACCCCTTATACTCTGAGATGAGAATCCTTCTTGATGGGTGTCCCCTGAGCAGGCACTGGCTGTGAAAGCACTGGCAGCTTGACTCCAATGGCACTGCCGTACTGGGTTGGATGGCAGTTGGAGGAGAGGAGGGTGAGATGCAGGATCCTCAGGACCTTAGGAAGACACAGGGCCTCCAACAGGGTGGCCTAGACATCCATCCAATCCCATGTGGGGCTCCTGAGAGCTGGATTTCAGCCCCACAATCTCTTCTGAGGACTGGGGGGAACAAGCCGCACTAGCTGAAGGAACAGTGAGAGAAGGAGCCTGAATGAAACACAGCCCCATTAGACCTCTTACAGGATGTCCCAGGAGTAAGTCTTTGCGCACTAGCTTAATACACTTTAAGAACACATCAAGCCAAACTTCCCAAGGGCACTCTTAGTGCACAGTAACAGTATCCACACGGGGAGTTAGTGTAAAGTAGCTAGTGCACTTTAATGGACTTTAAAGTCACACCATAGCTTAGTGCGCACTAATTCCACATGCGGACAAGGTCTAAATGTGTCTGGGATGCTGGAGGTGCCTGGTGTGTACTGAAGAATAGCTATTAAACACCTGGCAGTGGGATCCCCTAGGGTGCTGTACCAACAGTCTCCTCCTGCTGACCATGAACGGGATTGCTCTGGTTACCTCCCTCAACTGCTGAATCCACTTGTTCCCCCTTGTACCCTGGGAGAGTTACATGTGACTCAGCCAGTTTAGACCCTTGAACTCCAGCTGGAATAAGGAACTGGTTCCATTTCCCCTCAGTGCTCCAACATGACTGATCAGGGAGCTCATGCCTCCTTATATCGGGTGTCTGTAAGGTGGCCATATTTTCCCAAAGGGAAAATGGGACACTGCACGGGGTTGGTCTGAGGCCCCCCTCCTGTCCAGTTTGCTTTTGCCAACTGATGATCAGTTGGCAAGAGCAAAGGACAAATGCCCAATTTTGCCAAAAAAGTCGAGACGGCTGGGACAGAGCTTAAAAAAGGCACTGTCCCACCCAAAACAGGACTTATGGCCACCCTAGGTGTTCGTTATACAGTATGAGTGTTACTTAGGAGGTATGAGCATTTCCTGGGTCTTTTTAGTTGGTGCAACATTTGAGACTGTGGTTTGCTCTGAACATATACGGTCTGTTTGCAATACACCCTTACACTACCTAATCCATCCATCTACCATCCTTAAATCCTATGAGACAGAAAGAAATAGGAGCCCTGTATGTAGCCCTGGGAATGTGTGACAGGGGACTGATCACTTGATGATTACCTGTTCTGTTCATTCGTTCTGGGGCACCTGGCATTGGCCACTATCAGAGGACAGGATACCGGGCTAGATGGGCCTTTGGTCTGACCCAGTATGGCCGTTCTTATGTTATTATGGTAGGGGGTGCCATAATAATGCTGTGTGGGAAGCCTTTGACTGAAACAGCAGATTGTGCTGCAGGGCAGGACTGAGGGGCATTGGCAGGGCTGTGTGGGGAGTCTGGAACTGGAATACAAGGGGGCTGCAGGCCAGGACTGAGGGGCATTGGCAGAACTGGGGCCCAGGCCATGGGAGGACAAGCAAGAGCTGTGCTGCCCAATATGAATGAGGGCGATTGGCTAAGATTTCAACCCAGCACATTGGGGAATTTGAACTTTGCAGGAGGTCGAGCTTGGTGCCCAGGAATTAACCAGCTTAGGTTCTATGTATTAAGATGTGACTTTATTAAGATAAAGACGTCAATAGATACAGCCTCAAAGTAACCATGTATGAAAGGCAACTTTATAGTATTCAGAGAAAAAAAGATAGGACCCCACCAGGAGAGAACCATCTACACAGCATCAGACATTTGACCTCTAAATTCATTAACAGGACTGAGACCTCTTCAAAGAAAGTGGTGGAAACCACATTGCTCAAGTCATTCAAAGCAGAATGAGATAAGGGAGTGGAGAATGTGCTGCAGGAACCAACTCTGCCCTGGCTCCCAGGTGAGATGAGAACTAGAAGATCTTTTCAAGGCCTAGGAGGTACAGTCTTAGGATCAGGGTGTCCATTGACATTCTGCCCTCTTTCTGCACCTCAGCACAGCAGGGTATTTAAGGCTCTAACACAATGGTTGATTTGATTTGTTCCAATAAGAATATGTTTAAACAGTTGACAAGAATCAGTGGCCATAATTCCACAGTTTGTGGTTTTACAGTGGTTTTCCGGCTCTTCTGCTCACATGGCTCATATGAATATTTATCACAGACAGTAATTATTAGGAATAATAGCTATTCACTGTACTGCTTAGGCCTTGTTTACGCTGCAGGTAAAGCCAGATTAGAGGGCCCAGATAAAACAGGTACGTCTCCCAACACGGTATCAGCAGGGCGCGATGTTGTTGATTTTAACTGTGGGCTTGTCGCCATGAGAAAACGGCACTGATTTAACGAAATAAGTTTAGACGCTGATGGAGTTAAATTGGTGCCACCCCGTCCATGCTGACACTCTAATTTCTGTATGAAAGAGCCTCTATTAATTTAGGTTAGGTGATTTCTCACTGACCTGGTATAATGCATCAGTTCTAAACCACAGTACAAGTCTCCACATAAGGGAGTTGCACCAATGTAACTAAACCGGTTTGTAAACCCATGCACTGTAATCCAATCAGTCCAGTTCCATGCATAGACAAGCCTCTGTCCCTGAGTGATGCTAAAGCATTGGACCATTTAAGGCTTTAAGCATTGCTCAGGGACATGGACAAAGTCCCATTTCTTTTACAAGGTGGAACTGAGTTGTAGCAGAGTCAATGGGAAACAGGTCTGACCTAGTAATTTTTCAGTATGGACAGGGCCTTATTCCTGGTTTTTACAGCCCTGCTGCAGTATATACACAATGTAAGTTGTTACCCTGCCCAACAATGGGAAGGCTAATATGAACAGGAAACCTCCTTTCAAGATTTCCCAGGGAAAACTCACTGGTCCTGCCTTTCCCAGCCAGCCTCTTCTACCAGTCTCCTGGGAGCTTCAATGACATCCCAGGCAGGGCTCACTGCACTTTGGCTTGTTCCACATTAGATATTTTCAGCTGTTTTCAGAGTTTTCCAAAATTGATCTAGTGAATGAGTTTGAGCCCCAATATCATCCTGCACTGCCTACACCCAATCTCATGATAGCCCAGGGCTGATCCAAACCCTCCCACCAGATCTCTCTGTGAGCTGACCCAAGTGAGAGATGCACTGACTCTCCAGCCTCACATCCAGGATGGGGGTTCTTCCTCAAAATCTAAGTGTTGCAGTCTCACAAATTCGATGACATGCACTGGAACAAGGGACGTTATTCCAATTCCTGTTACCATGTGTATTTTGTTCTCCCGGCACATGCATGACAACACAGTTCTCATTGTTGTGAGGACTGGGTTCCCCAGGTCTCCAGAACCTGTAAGAGAGAGAAGCTCATGTGTTAGAGATGCATCATTATAAACGTCTCAGGGGAAAGAGTTGTAGCTGGCAATGATGAGAGGAGAAGGAGAATTGCAACACTTGAATCAGCCACAGACAATTCTCTTTTTCTAAAATTCATTCATAGCCTCTATCTATGTTCCCTTTGCAAATCTTCTCTCTATTAGACCAGATATGGTTAGCTCCAGAGCTCCAGTTGTGGGTAAGGCACTCTCTCTCTCTCCCCCAACACACACACACACACACACACACACACACACACACACACACACACACACACACACACACACACACCATTGTATACTAATCCAGGAACTAAGTGGAGGGTGGTAACTGGTCTCCATTCCAGGAAATACTCACGTTGCAGTATTGTTATATGGAGTCTCATCCACCCAGCACCACTGTCCTTTCTTCTCCTTATCAATCAGACCAATACAGTAATTCCTTCCTTCGCTGCCTGTAACTGTTCCATTTACTCGAGTGAAGATGAAATCCTGGATAAAAATAAAATCATATCTCCATCAGGTGCAGTCTCTGGGCAGACAGTAGGAGATCGGGGTCCCTGTGGGGGTGTGGGGGTGCTGGATGTGATGGATGAGGAAGCCCAGCATTGAATGAACAAAGAGCCCAAACATCCTCTCCAGGGCTGCTCTCTGAGTGCCCAGAGGAGCCTGACTCCCAGCAAGTTACCTGCTCAGCTCCTGTGTTGATCACCCCCAGGTGGGAGCCCATCCCTGTGCAGTTCCTCTCACTGTCATCCCAGGTCATGATGTCATTAGAGAAGTAGTAGCAGCTGGCCTGAAAGGGCTCCCAGCCCCTGGGGCAGCACGTCCAGACTTGCTCTGTGAGAGAAGAGATGAATGAAACACAGAAAATAAAAATGGAAAGGACTTGTTAGGTGACACCCAGTTCAGTCCCCAGGGCCAAAACAGTGTAATTCCACCCTGTCCATCTTCATTTCACACGTATCTCGAGCAATGGAGACTAACAGAGGCCTTCATGGTGAAGGAAATGATTCACAACCTGCAGACCAATATTTTTTTCTCCTACTTGGTCTTTTTTATATCTAATTCTTCCCCCTAAACCCCTCCTGGTAAGTTCTTTTCCTCATTGTCGCTTGCCCCCTGGAGGCACTTGTAGGCCATTAACACACACTAACTAGTTCAGTGCTGGACTGTTTCCCTTCCTGTTTCTGTGGTTGCTCTGGCAGCCTCTCCCTTAGTGTGTCCTTCTTCACCTTCTCCCCCTCAGTCCACTTCCTTCCTCAATGGTCTTCTTATATTCTATCTCTGCACCCTACCCTTGCCTGTGCTCATCCACTCTAATCACTTCATGTGTTGTCTCTTCCGTGAAGACTCTCACCCTTACCAGCCATTCAATCCGACCTCTATCCATTTGATCCCTGAGCTCTGCCTATCCTTTCCTCCCTCTCTCCATCCCTACTGCCAATTCCTCAGGCCATGCCTTAGCCATCTTTCTCTAATCTTGACTACGGCTCCAGCTCCCCATCTGGTCTCCTCAGGTTTCATATTGTGCCCCTCAAGTCCATCCAGCTTACTGCTGCCATTCCATCTCCAATCTCCCGCTTAAGTGTCTTCATTGGCTTTTGTTTTCTGCTTGTGTCAGATTCAAACACCTCACCTCATCTTCAAGGCCCTCCACAGCTCTGCCCTGTCTCCATCTCATCTATAGTTGGTTCCTACTCCTGCATTCAGCCACTTCAGCTTATCTCAGTACTCTACTGACCTTATCCCATAACCAACATTGCAACTTTTCTCACTATGTCCTCGATACCTGGAATAACCTCCTTGACCACATGTGCTCCTACCTCAAATCACTCCTCAAAACTCATTCCTTTCAGTCTTCCATCACTGCCCTCTCTCCTGACATCCTCTAATTTGTAGTATTATGGTGGAGTGGTAACAAAGGCATACTTAAGGTTGCTTCAGAGAATTTTGCTATATGGGAAAAGAGTGGGAATAGTTGCAAAATGGTTTGCTACAGGAAAAACCTGGAACATACAAAATAGGCGTGTAGGAGGGCTTTTCATTTGCTGTCCATTTGGAATTTGTAGGAGAGTAATGTACTTAAAAATATTTCAGATACAGAAATGTTTTGTTATTGGATCCCTGGTATCTCACTTTTTAAAATAGTCTTTTGCAAGGGTACAGATGGAGGCACTTTATGTGTATTGCTATAGTTTACACAAACACCACTTTATAGTTTTCCATTTTGGAATTTCAGAGAAAAATATTTTTTGCTTCATAACTGATGTGAGCTGCAGCAAATCGGAAGCACTGCAGTGAAGATATGAAAGTGTTTACTAGCCAGCAACCTATGTTGCTAGGCAGTGACTTATGTCTGTACCTGGTGTTAAGAGAATGTGAAACAAAAAGGGTAAAGACCAAACAATAATAATCTTGCTTCTGGCCTTGCTTTTAATTTAAACAGGCTGAATAAGCAAGCAAGAGAATGTAAGTGAAAGCACAAGGCTGTCCCCGCACCACACAAAGTGAAAGCCTTGCCTTTCTGTAATAAGAGAAGATAAGGGGACCGAATCCAGCAAGGGGTTGCTGTGGTAACCAAGCAGCCAGGGCCGGCTCCAGGCACCAGGCCTCCAAGCATGTGCTTGGGGCGGCACCTGGAGGGGGGTGGCGCTCACCCGGGGAGAGCGGGGCCACGGCCGGGCTCTCCACCCTCCTCCCGGTGCCCCGGCCGGTCGGGGAGAGCGGGGCCCCGGCCGGGCTCACCGCCCTCCCCCCCGGCGCTCTGGCTGGCCGGTAAGAGCAGGGCTGCCCTCCCCCAGCGCTCCGGCCGGCCGGGGAGAGCAGGGCCCTGGCTGGGCTCTCCGCCCTCCTCCCGGCGCTCCGGCCAGCCGGGAAGAGCTGGGCCACCCTCCCTCGGCACTCTGGCCAGCTGGGGAGAGCAGGGCCGCGGCCGGGCTCTCCGCCCTCCTCCCGGCGCTCCAGCCGCCAGGGAGAGTGGAGCGGCGGCGAGCTCGCCGCCCTCCCCCGGCGCTCTGGCCGGCTGAGGAAAGCGGGGCCCCGGCCAGGCTCTCCGCCATCCTCCTGGCGCTCTGGCCGATCGGGGAGAGCGGGGCCACCCTCCCCCGGTGCTCTGGCTGGCTGGGGAGAGCAGGCCTGCGGCCGGGCTCGCCGCCCTCCTCCCGGTGCTCCGGCTGCTGGGGAGAGCGGAGCTGCGGCGGGCTCGCCGCCCTCCCCTGGTGCTCCGGCCAGCCAGGGAGAGTGGGGCCCTGGCCGGACTCGCCGCCCTCCCTGTGGCGCTCTGGCTGGCTGGGTAGAGCGGGGCCATGGCCGAGCTCGGCGCCCTCCCCTGCCACGCTCCCCACCGGGGGGGGCGGGGGCGGCGGGAGGATTTTTTGCCTGGGGCGGCAAAAAAGCCAGAGCCAGCCCTGCAAGCAGCGGGAAGGGGGGAAGGTGTAAGGAAGAGACACTGAGTCTGTGAGAGAGTGATCATGGCCAAAAGTAACCCCGCTCCTTACCCCTCCCATCAGGTATGAAAGAGGTGGTATTATCACCCCCAGACTCAAGACCCCCCAGAACGGAACATGACCATATATTGGAAGGGGTGAGACCAGGGGAAGGTACAAGTATAATTAAGTTTGCCAAGAAGAGGGGGGAGAAGAGGGAGCTCCATCGGTGTGCGTGGCACTAGGGGTTAGAAGAAGAAGGGGGTCTATCAGTGTATAGAACTGTAGTTGGGGGAGTGGAAGAGGAAAGCCCTATTGGCATATAGAGATAGCCCCACTGGTGTGAAGGGTTTTGGAATATGCTTGCTTGTTTAGCTCCAAGAAACCCATCACATTGCCTGTAGATTGAACTCTGGACTGTTATTTTCCAGCGAACTGTGTCTGGGAACTGAGAGGGAGGGGGGAACTGGACTCCTGCCAACACATGGATGCAAATTCATCAGATTCCAATGACCCTATTGATTCTAATGTCAACACTGACTTCAGCATTGCCCGTTTGAAAGCACCATATTAACTAGTGAGGACATTCTTTACTACATATTATCCTCTGTCTTTTATGTGTGACAGCAGATTTGCCAAGTTGCAGTGGCTGCATTTAATCAAATACATTTCTTCATAGCCGAACCCTTACTGCAGCTGCTGTGTTCTTCACTATCTTGGCATCACTCTTTGCAAGGCTCTGTATTATTTGCTTTTTATTTTGTGTGTCTAGTTCACACAGTTTGTTTTGAAAGTAGGAAAATTCACACAGAAAAACATTGCTTAATGTTACTCTGTTCTGCTTTAATGACATTTTCCTCAAATGTTGAAAAGTTAGAAAATACATAGGTGAGATCAACAGGCACACTTCTTCTGCCTGCACCTACAGAGAACTTAGCACATCTTACCTATTACCATCTGCCATCCACAACATATTGTTTACACCCAATGCAGCATAAACTACCATACAGTACTGTATTAACTCTGGTATACATTGGAGGACACATTTTAAAAGTATCCCTCTTTGTAAGACTTGCTTCTTTTTCAGGATTTCTTTGAAGAAAAATGAATAACTTTTAACCTATGACTGTCTTGTATAAACTACCATACAGCCTGAACCCTGCCAGATGTTCAAAAAGGAGACATATGTTGAAAGTTTTTCTTTTTTTCTAAGAAATCCAAAAAGAGACCCCACATCTTAAAGGACTGAGTTATACTTTTATCATGTGTCTCCATAGGAACTGTAAGTCTCTAAATATTTTATCATGTAGATCTTTGAATATACTCTCACTTCCTCAAATGCCCACAATTGAAGTTGAAATTTATGTTGTACACTCACCAGATGTATTACTACACTCAGCAAGTACATCTGTGAGCAATTTCCCAGAAACAAAAGCTTTGTGTAGTGACGGGTAAGGCAGCATCCAGACACCCCATCCACCAGCCCAGAATCTAAAAAGCATGGAAATAGCAAGTTACGGGAAACTCTCAGTCATCTCAGCAACATGAAGGCAGGGTAATTTCCCAAATGCATGGACTGTGTCAGTCAAACATGTCAATCTGTTAATACACTAGCATACGAGATCACTGATAAGGTTTTGTGTTAGAGTGTGAGTTTGATGAAGTTGGGGTATGTGTTGCTTTTCTGAATCTGTTGGAGATGGCAGCAAAAGCTTTATGCAGTGTTGAGACAGTTATCCAGGAAACGTGAAAATAGCAAACAATTCATGAGTTCTCCCTTAACTTCTGACTTCCATGCTTTTAAGATTGTGCTTTGGTGGGGTTTACCTTGATGCAACCTTAACTGTCACTAAACAGAGCTTTTGTTTGTGTTAACATGTATGTTGCTCACATATGCTGTTGCTGAGTGTGGTAGTAAAAACCTTACCTTTGAGGAGTGTACAAAATATATTTTATAGACCACATTTTATTTTATATTTCAGACCTTACAGGAAGTCAGAGTATATTCAAAGATCTACATGATAAAATATTTCAAGACTTAGGGTGACATCCTGATCTCAGTGAAGTTGAAGGTAAAACTCCAATTCACTTCAATGGGATCAGGATTTTACACTTGGGGTACATCTATGCTGCCCTACAAAGTTAACCTGGACTTTTACCTGGGTTTTAGACCAACCCAGCCCCCCACCCACCACCATCCACACAGAAAAACCTCTGATCTGGGTTTGGCGGAGCTTTAAATCTGGGCCAGCGTATTTGGCTGGGCAGTGGGGTTTAGAATCCAGGTTCCACATTCATTAGGGCTGGAACCTGCCCACTTTTCATTGAGGCAAAATGTGCTGATAGTTCTCCCAATACCTTCCTACAGTTCCCCCAGAAGGAAAACCAAACTCTCCTGAAATTGACCCAGTTGACTGGGGAAGCATCCTAGAGCATCTCAGCACACAGAACCATGGGATATGGCCCCAGAGAAACATGGATGAGTGCAGACACCATGATGACACAGTAACTCAGGTTTGGTTATACAGATTCAGACTAGGTTCACCCCCAGGCTAGGTTCACCCCCAGGCTAGCTAAACTAGATGTGCAGATTCAGGTGCTGAGCACCCAGGCTCCCTGTAATGAAGCTCCTTACTGTTTTTATGTACACTCGTGCTAAAAATATATCTCCTTCTTTTAAGATCTGGTTCTCTTTTTGGATTTCTTTGGGGGGAAATAACTTTTTAACATATGTCTTCTTCTTGTGTGTCCGAGTTCAACTTATACGGCAGTGTCTACAAGAAAGAGACGTATGTTAAAAGTTATTCTCTCAAAAACAGAGAAATTCCATCCCACAGAAAATGATGATATTTTGACATTTGTTTCCATCCCAAATCAGGATGAAAAATTGACATAAAACTTTTTGTGGAATGAAAAGTTTTGAAAAGATGTGATCTGGAAATGTCAAAATGTTGTGTTTCAGCATTTTTGAGTGAAATGAAATGTTTTGACATTCCCAAATCAAAACTTTTCATTTCAATTGTCCTGATGGAAAATTCCACCAAAATCTAGCTTTTCTCATGGAAAATTTTTATTTAGATGAAACTTCATTTTCTGTTCGAAAAATATTTAGTTTGAAATTTTTCAGTCAGCCTTATTCTCTTTTCTTCAGAGAAATCCCCAAACAAAAGCATATGTTAAAAGAAGGCTATATACATTTAACATATGTGTCCTTGAATGTATGTCAGAGTTAAGGCTGATGGTAGTGTATGAAGCCTTGGGTGGGAATAAAGTGTTGTGAAAGGAGGACAGTAATAGGTAAGAATCGGTAAGTTGTTTTTACCTGTGTGGGTAGAGAAACAGAACGGTGGTTGTTGAGCTGAACTACTTATTTTCTAACTTTTCAGGGTTTGAGGAAAATGTAGAACAGAACAACTTTAACTAACATTACATGAAATTTGTTCAGTGTGAAATTATCTCAAACAATGAAACAAAAAACTAGAACTAATGAGAGAAGCACTTAATATTAAATCCACCTCATGATCTTTCACTGATATAAAGTTCATCTACATCTACTCCCTCCACTGCTCTTTATTTATTGTCTTCCCTCACTGTGTTCAGTCTAATTCAGGGTATGACTTCATTTCAAATTAGAGGTGTAATTTCCAGCTCAAGTAGGCATACTTGCACTAGTTCCGATTGAAGTAGCGTACTAAAAATAGAGTGTAGCCACTGTGATGTAAGGGCTGGGAGGGGCTAGCAACCCTAGTACATACCTACGGTCTTAGACGATATGTACTTACGGTGGCTAGCCCCGTCTACTGCTTTTGCTGCCAAAGCTACACTTCTATTTATAATGCACTAGCTTGGTCAAAGCTAGCACGGGTATGTCTCTTCAAGCTGGGAATTACAGCCCTAGCTCCAGTATATACTCTTAGCCAGTAAGCTCCTTAGAGCAAGGACCTGTCGCTTGATTGGTTTTAAAGCATTGTGTGCACCTAAGGTGTTGTATAAATAAAAGATGCACATCTCTAGGTAGTTATCACTTATCCAGTCAGTGGGGATCCTATGCAGTGGGGTAGTGGTAACAAAAGAAGTGGGTAAATTAACTTAACCTAAACCCCATATTCCCCAAATGAGAAGTGGGTAAACTCCATTTACCTGCATTTACCCTTGACTACAATACTGTGCCTATGTGCTTATCTTATTCTTTCCTCAAAAGTCAATCTCTCCATACCCCTTATTTGCTGTTAATTTAGGTCTGAATATGAATCAGGCCCCAACCCCAGAAAGCTGACTCTGGGGTCTTTTCTTCTCTTTTAGTGTTATTGACCTTTCCCTTCAGGTTCTTCTTCAACACAGTTCCTCTTCCTGAGATATTGCCTCACCATCTCGTACTCTTCACAACTTTGATTTGTCCTGAGGCCAACTTGGGTAACTGTAAAGGAGAGAGAGAGAGAGAGAGAAAGAGTGGGTAAAATATTTCCCTCCTTCTTGCCATCTCTTCCATACATTGTGACTTCTCCTGGTGCTCACCAGGGACTGCTTCGCCTTTGTTTGTTTTCTTGTCACAAATGCCATCACAAACCTCCCCAGGGAGCAGAATAGGGCAGCTCTCTTGGGTTCCCTCTGTTATCCTGGGGGCCCAAGTGCACTCTGTCATAGGGACAAATTACCCTGGTCTAGTTGAGGAATAGAAATTATTGATGGGGTATGAGGCTGTCTACCAGGTGCCAGCTCAGGACAGGGCTGCAGGTTAATTCACTCATATATTAATAGAAATCAAAGAAGTGTTAAAAGATAGTGGTGTAATCAGGCCCATTCACTTGTGTATTAGTTTAGTTTAAAGGAGATTGTAATGGTATTGTCTTCACTTATCTATAACCTGTTGATATAGGATGACCAGGTGTCCGGTTTTTGACCAGAACACCCAGTCGAAAAGGGATCCTGGTGGCTCCAGTCAGCACGGCTGACCGGGCCGTTGACTGTCCGGTTGGTGGTGCTGTGCAGCGGGGCTGGCAGGCTCCTTGCTAGCTGCTGCGTCACAGCTCCCAGGAAGCAGCCGGCATGTCCGGCTCCTAGGCTTAGGGGCGGTTAGGGTGGGTCCGTGTGCTGCCCTGCCCCCTGCCTGCAGGCGCAGCTCCCATTGGCCGGGGCAGGGCAGGGGACAAACTAGCGCATCTAGCAGGCGGCTGTTGAGGGGTCGTGGCACATGTCTCTCCTGCTGCTGCCGGCCCACTTCTCCTCCTTGCCCTCCTCCCGTGGCTGGGCTCAAGCTGCAGCACATGCCCTGTGGCGAACCACGATTAGTTGCCCCATTGCCGGCACCCAGGGGATCGAGGTATGTATCCCCATCTCCGAGTGCTGGGAATGGGGCTGAACCCCCCCATCCCTCTCACTGCATCCCTCCCTGTCCCAACCCCCCGCACCTCCATCCCTCCATCATTGCATCCCGCCCCATCCCAACCCCCCCATACTCCCATCCCCCTCATTGCATCACTCCCCGCCCCAACCTGCCCTGCCCCCCACCCTTACCCATCCCAGTCCTGTACCCCTTACAGTGCTCTCCCACCCATCTCTCCACCTCCCAAAACCGCCTCCCCATGTCCCTAACCCCCCACAGCCCTGCACTCCATTCACCTCCATACACTGCTCCACTCCCATTATGTCCCTATACACTCCTGTGCCCCCCCACATACTCAAGCACCTGTAGCCTTCTGTCTCCCCCTGCATCCCCATCCACCCCACATACCCTTGCACACCCCCTCCTCTCTTCTTCATTGCCCCCTCCCACCCCCACCTTGCTCTCTTCCTTGATCTCTTTCCCTCCTCACCCTCTCGCCTCCACCCCCACCATCTTTCCCCTTCCAGCCCCCCCACTCCTTTCCCAGCTGGGTGTCTCTGTGTGTGCATGCATGCATTGTATGTGTGTAAGAGACTGTGTGTCTTTGTGTAGGGAGGTGTTTGTATTGCTGCATGTGTGTATATCTGTGTGAATAAAATTTGCAGCCTAACTCTTTGACTTATATTCTTTTTGCTGGTTTGCACACAAAAAAATTGATGATATAAAATATGTGTGTATTAATTTCATAACAAGTTTTTAAAAGGGACGGGAACTCTAAAAGAAATATATTATTTCTTAAAAAGAGAATGTTGTTGACTAATAATTGCAGAAGAGCCAATGTATCATACATTTCTCCCCACCTTTGTCTAGCTACATTATAAACTCTTTGTTGCCGACTCTTTCTTTTTATGTGTATGTCCAGCATCTACCACCCTGGAACCCTGATCTGAATTGGGGTCTTTAGGCACTAAACAACAATTGCAATAATAAATAATGTGGAAGTCTATGTGTTAGTGCATGCTAGCTGTGTACACATGAATACACGTGTGTACGGATGCTCCCTGGGTTATGCAAACCCGACTTACGCAAATCTGCACTTACGGAAAAAGTTCCATAAGCTAGAAAGTTTTTTGTTTGTTTGTTTTTGCGTAATGGTCGGGTACACGTTCCCGACTTACGCAAAATTTGAGTTACGCAAGGCGTTCCGGAACGGCATGCTTGCGTAAGTCGGAAAGCATCTGTATCTACATATAGGTGTGGGAGTCAGTTTCTACAGATTTATTTATATAGGAATATGGACAGGTGTGCATTTCTGTGGTTGTGCTCTATGGATTTGTATTTGGGCTTCAGGAGTGGGCCTTTAATGGACCCATTGCAGCTGTGATAATGTGTGGCCCTAATTCCACACATAAAATTACAATAACTTTAGTGAACAAAACCCATGGAGCTGGTTACGAAAAATGGGAAGAGGGGAGGGAAAGAAAAATGAAAACTTTTGTGAATTTTCATTTTTTTTTAAATTACCCTTTCTGACTATTTTGCTGCCAGCTCTAGTGTACTGTAACAAATAAAACCTGAACTTAGCATAATACATCTGTCAAAACAATAAGTATGCCTTTTTGGGCCTTGCAGTGAAAATGAGCACGTGAGCGAGGGTAGGGGAGAGCAAGCAACGGAGAGAGGGGGGAATGGAGTGAACAGTGGGTGGGGCCTCGGGAAGGGGCGGGGCAGTGGGTGGGGCAAGGGTGTTCAGTTTTCTGGAATTAGGAAGTTGGCAACCCTAATTACATTATGTATAACCCTGTAAATTAGTTAACCTTAGATCAAAAGTGTGTGTTAGTGTTAAGATGAGAATGTACTTCATGAAAACTAATGAAGGCTTGCTATTGACTATTATATTATCTTTTGCATTATGTATATCCCTGTAATTAAATTACCCATCAAACGTGATTGGAGCCTTGGAAATATAAATGAAGAAGGTTGCTAACTTCAAACAAAAGCCATTGTGTTCCACAATGGAAATTCACTGACTCAGTTTGCATGTCTGACTCATTATAACCCACATGGTTAGAAAGACTGTCAGCTTGTCTTCTGTGAGAAGAAGATATAAATATGGATTCAAAGAAAGATCCTGTATCTCTCTGTTTGGGCTCTGGCAGGAAAGTATACGAAAGCAGAGCTCCCCAGACAAAAGCAGGGTACCCCTGAAAAGACTTTTGGGAAACTGGCAGATTATTACATCACCTGCTATCATTTGGATTTACAAACCTTGACTTTCCTGTTAATGTATTTTACCTATTTTAACCTCTCAGTAACTCTCATTTCTTTTTCTTAGCTGATAAATCTTTAGTGAGTGTACTAGAGAATTGGCTGCCAGCATTGTCTTTGATCTAAGATCTGGAATACCAATTGACCTGGGGGTAAGTGGCTGGTCCTTTGGGACTGGGAGCAACCTGATGTGGTGTGATTTTTGGTTTATATGACCATTAGCACTAAGTCCAGTTTGTCAGGGTGGTAAGATTGACTGGAGAGCCTAAGGGGAATGCCTGTGACTCCATGGTAAGACTGGCGTAGTGATCCAGGCGCTCACATTTATTACTGGCTTGGTGAAATTTAATTATAGAATATATCATCAGTTTGGAGTGTCTGCCCTATTTTCTGACAGCCTGACCTGAAATCGGCACTTACAGTTGTGTGCCACTCCAGACAGCGTGACATGGGGAAAAGCTTATGAGGCCACAGCTTGTCCAGCCAATCCCCCATCCTCCCTGGGCAGGACCGTGCAGGAGTGTTCCTTACAGTATAATCTCCAGGTTTGTCCAGACCCAGGTGATGGGGTTTCCTTTTCCCTTCTTTTCGGAAGACTCTTCCACAGTCTAACCGGCCTCCTCACTGTTAGGAAATGTTTCCTGATCTCCAGCCTGCATTGACCATCTTTTGTCCCTAGTTGTTCCCCTCCCTCCTTGAATAATCAGCCCATTTATACTCACCAATGAGGGCGATGAGGAGAGAGACAGCCAATAGCAGCAATAGTGCAGCAATCAGCCATGGGAGCCACTGGGTGTGCTTCTGGGGTGCACTCTGGGATATTCTCTTCTCTGGGTGTGCTAAGGGTGAAGAAACTCCCAGCCCCAGGACAGTTAGTTCTTCTCATATCAGCCTCTGTCTGTTAGGGTTCTGCAACCAACTGAAAACTTTCCTGAAAAGCCCATACTCTGGACAAGACTAGACAATCATGAGTAGCTGCTGCTGTTGCAGCCTTCTATTGACCCTTATTCCAGAGTTTTAGGTTATTAGGGATGGAAATAAATTGGAACACTGGGTCTGACTCCTGACCTCTCCAAGCTCCGCCGAAGATCAGATTTAGATCCAAACTCTATGTCTCCAGCCCATCTAATGAGCAAATATTCAGACCCCAAGTATTAGGGAGTGAGGGCCTAGCAGGAGGTTACGGGTTCAAGGGAGCTTTTCACATCTCATCAGAGCAAGCCCAGTGCTGCTGAAGTTCATGTTGCTTTTCAAATGTCATTTGTCTCAGATGATCAGAACAAGGGGTCTTTGAGGAGTTCTTAGGCCACCCTGCACTCCCTCATAATGTGTGATTCTAGCTCCTATTCCCCTCTCACCATGATTTTGGATGTGGTGGGTGGTAATGTAACATGTAATGCATCAGCAAGTGGACTGAAGGGAGGGGAGTAGACGGTAGCAGTAAGTGGGAAGGGAGTGGGAAGGAGAAGGCTCTAATTAGTGCCCCAGCAGCCCCTTCCATATCTGCTGAATCCAAGCCAGGCATTGAAGAGACTCTGTGTGGTGACATTAGGTATCCCAGCTGTTAGTCTGGGAGCTCAGGGTCTAGCAGTTTCAATAGAAAATCCCCTTTATATTCATCATTCCTGAGTCCCGTCTTCTTCTCTACCATGAGGGACTCCACAGAAGGGTGAGAGAGGTGGGAGGGGTAGATCTCACACTGAAAGGGAAGGAAAGGAGGGCACTCCCTGAGGGACTGGCTGTCCCAAGTGGCAATAAGCAGGAACACTTTAGAAATATGGGAGCGTGGGTAAAAAAAGGAGGACACTTTAGGCAGTTGTGCTATTCACAGTTGCAGGAGAGAGGTAAAGGAAGTTGAGTTCTGCTGCTGAGGGAAGGTCCTTTAAGTGGCTATAATTATTATTAAAACCAGAAAGACCCAGTTTCCACCTGAAGGCTGAAAGGCTCCAGAGCACATTCCCTAATCCCACTGAGCTAGTTGGTGCCTCTGAGTTGAGGCTGCATGGGAATCAGTGTCACAAAAATGAACCGCTCCATAGCCCATCCACCAAATGCTTTGAGCCCGTTCCCCTAAATAGCTTGTTATTTACCTTTGGCCTCTGCAGGTGGTGGTGCATTCTTAAACTTCACCTCGGCGTAGGTGATCTCCGACGCCATTCAGAGACTGTGTGGACTGTGTTCTTTATATATTTATAATTCCATCACAATTAAAAATTGATCTTTTAATTCCCTAGAGCCAGAGGGTGACACTTGCCAGTCACGAGTCCTTCCCCTCAAGAAGCTCTGCTACATCCTCTCCAAGCAGTGAGAGAAGGAGAGGCTGAGAGTGGAAAGCCCCTAAGAATTGCTGAAAGACGTTTGGAGACAGAGTTACACCCTGGACAGCTCTTGGGCTTCTTCACCCAGAAACCCAGCCTGAGGTTTCCAGAAACACATTAAAAGAAAAGGGAAAACAGGAAGCTAATGGCTGAAAAGGAAGTTGCATCCTCAAACCTAACAAAAATGCACACTCATCTCCCAGCCAGCACAATTTCTTTTTCTTTCTCCCTCTTTTTTTTTTTGGTCCTCTTGCATTTTCCTTTTTTAATTTTTCTGGCTCTCTTTCTCTGAGTCAGTCTTCTTTCATTGTTTTTGCCCGTTGTGACTCCACAGCCTCAGCTACGTTAACAAAATCACCCTTTGCTGATAATGTGTATCATCTGCCATAACCTCAAGTGCAGCCAAGGACAAGCAGTCAGCACTGGTTGAGACACTATGGTTAAGCCCTGCCTCTCAGACAAAGGGCAAGATGTGAACTAGTAGTGTCTCTCCAGCTCTAGGAGTTTCAGTCTAGGCTCAGTCTCTCAGGGCTTATCTACATAGGAAAGTTTTACCAGTATAATTATAATTAAACCACTGGTGTTGTCCCAGTACAATTCCCCATGAGTATACCCTTATTCTAGCCTAAGAGTAGCATTTTGGGGGGGTTGCAGGGGTTAAGCTTAAATCCCTTACAAAAAGAGATAAGATAAACTAGAGAAAGATGCTCTTAAACCAGAATAAGAGTGTTCCCACAGGGAATTATACCAATGTAATACAGCACTTTACATTCACATCCCACCTTATTCTGGTATAATTTACCATGGAGACAGGCCCTCCTTTGAAAAACCTGCCCTCTTTCTGTGCCTCTTCACATCAAAGTATTTGAGTCTCTAACACAAGGGGGGGTGAGCCTTTTTCCTCTTCTCTTCTGGTAAGTATGTCTTTAAACTAACATGAGTCAGTGGCCATAACTGTAACAGTTTGTAGTTTTTACAGAGGTTTTACAGTCCCTGCTGCTCACACAGCACTTGTGACTATTTATCCCAGACAATAATTATAAGAAATAATAATTATTCACTGTACTGCTTAACCCTCATCTACACTGCAAGTACAACCAGGCTAGAAGGCCCAATCATAACAGCAACATCTCCCAACAGAGTTTCAGCAGGGCTCCATCTTATTGAGTTTAATTGCGGGCTTGTCTCCATGAGAAAACTGCACCGATTTAAATAAATGGGGTTTAGATGCCAGTTTAGTTAACTTGGTGCAATCCTCTGGGGGCTGACACTCCTATTTCTATATAAATCAGTGTGACACTTTTAGCTTAGGACAATTCCTTACTGACTTGCATGCCATTGACTGAAGGCCCTTGACATAAACCACAATAAAAGCCTCTACACAAGGGGATTGCATCAATTTAACTGAAACCTGAGTTACTCTAAGACTTCATGTGGGCCTCTCTAAAAAGCAATTGTAAAAATGGGCTCCTCATTGCCCTACAGACCCACTCCTTGTGTGAGTTCCCAGTCAACCTACTGACTTTACAAGTTTGCTGCCTTTTACTCCTGTTAGTCCTGCAGAGCCAGTACAACTCAGAGAGAGAAGTAGAGTCTGTTCCTGCCTGTGCATCATCAGCAGAGTTATTTGCTATGCAATTCTGCCCTAAGTCACACACTCAGGAGACACAATGAGGGTTGTGCAGGCATCCTTGAGGGCAGAATTTGCCCTGCAGAATCTTAATAGCAGTGATGATGAGTGAAGAAGAAAGAGCCCAGCTTGATTCTCAGAGCCCAGGGGGATTTGCAGGGATGGAAATTAGAAAATATATCTATCTATATCTGGACTCATTAAGAGACAATGAAGATCTATGAATCCTTGTGACAGGGTGTGACAGGTCCTTTGATGTCCACTGCTAGAGCCCTTCCTGTCCTGCCACACCCTGCCCAGGAAAGGAGCAGTGAAGGTGGGTCCTCTAGACACATCTAGAAAGGCTGCAGGGAAGCAGCCAATCAGAGTTCTGAAGCCTCAGTTAAAAGGAGCTGCAAGGGCTAAGTAGGTTAGATGCTGGCTGGGAGTGGAAGGATAAGGAAGGTAGTGAGAGGCTCCTGGTGAGGAAACCTGTATGAGACTCTGCTCAGAGAACTTCAACCCTGAGGTAAGGGTGAAGAGGAAGGGGCTATGTGGGAAGTAGCCCAGGGAATAGCGGCAGCAACTATGAAAGGAAGTCATGTGGCTGCTATTTGTAGGGTCCCTGGGTTGGGACCTGGAGTAGTGGGGGGGGTGCTGGGTCCCTTCACTGGCAGAGTTGCCAAAGACCTGAGAAGGGGAAAAGCTTTGTGTAGAAGCAACAGGCTGGAATTTAAAGGGCTTTAGGCTGGAGCTGAAGACCCTGCAGAGGGCCAACCATTTGATGAATTTTGTTACCCTGGGGATGGAAATGAAAGAGTGGAGAGCTGGGGACATCACAGGACTGCTAAAGGCAAAGAGTCTCCAGGGAGACAGCCCTGGGGGCACTGCTCCATACCAGGGCAGGAATGGACTTAAAGTTAGCCCAGAAGGGGCTGGGAACGGAGCCCAGAGACAGGGCTGCAGATACCAACCAGGGCACAGTGATAGGCCCTGTTGGACTTGTGTTACCCTGGAAGGGGTTTCTTTATATGGTTTGACTGCGTGTGCCTGGACCAGAGGCCCACCTGATGAGGTTAACAGCTGACAGAGTGGGTGTGAACTTGTGCACAATTGACAAGAGGCACTGATAAGGTGAGTGTCCCCTATCACAATGCTAAAGAACATGGGACCCTACAATGCTCTTTTACAGCACAGTCCCAAGAGAAGGGAGGGAGAAGGAGGCACATTGTTATTAACAGTAGCTTGTTGTTTTGCAATATATAGCCTTTACCTCATACCCTGCAAAGGAAACAGCCTGAGACTGTGATCCCATTAGATCTCACTAGCTAGGGGCTAGGCCAGGTTACTAGTAAGATAGGAGACTGCCAAGGAAGAACCAAATTACTGCAGGGAATGCTGTGGGTGGATCCATAGAGGGTGCTTATTTCCCTGTGTCAGTACTGACACAAGGTAGATTGTATTGAAGAATGACTAATGAACACACATCAGTGGCTCCTGCTAGGGGGAGCTACCCGCAGTCTCTGGCCTGCTGGCCATAGGGGAGAGCACCATGGATACTTCCCTTTCCTATTTAATCCACTTGCTTCCCTCCTGTACCCTGGGAAACACCAGGAATACAGTTGCATGTGACTAACAGCCAGTCTAGACCCTTAAACTCCAGTCTCATTCCCTTGGCCTCTAGGCATTGGTACCATTTACCCTGGGAGTCACAACTAAGCCTGGGGTGCAGTTTAAGCTCTTGACTAGCTTTTCCCATTGATGTTAAAGAGGAGTTGGGCTGGATTTGGTTCAGTCCTTTGGCCTAGATCCCAAACCTAATGACACCTGCTGCTTCTCTCTACAGCCTGAACTGACTTCAAACCAGCCACCAACATGGGTGGTAGGGACGCTCCCTTGTAGCCCTGCTAGCTGAGGGAGTCCACCATTTCCCTTACTCTAGGTGTATGTCATACACAAGGAGTGTTACTTAGCAGGGACTGAGGAAGCACAAGCATTTATGATTTCTTTTCGCTTGGTATGTTGTGTGAGATAGAAATGGGATTTTGATTCCAAAGAGCTTCTGTGCTGTCTACCTAATCTCTGATGGGATGCAGTGAAGACTGGAGGGAGGAGCACCATGTGTAGGGATTGGGGACCACTAGCCAAGCTGTAAGGGAACTCATTGACTGGACTAGCAGGTCCTGCTGGAGGTCAGGAGTGAGGTGCATCAGCAGGCCTGTGAGGGGATCCCAGGACTGGAATAGCAGGGAGATGACTATTTAAAGAGTGAGATGCAATGGCAGAGCTGGAATCAAGGGCATGGAAGCAGTGAGTGAGAGCAGTGCTTCCCTGTATGAATGAGAAGACCTACTGCATGTAAGATTTCATCACAAAATACTGAGGTTTTCTGCATTTGTGAGTTTAGGTCTCGGTTCCTAGGAATTAACTGGATTATATTCAGTATTTTCCGAAAAAAATTACTTTAGTCAGATAAAGACTTCAATAGACCCAGCCCTGAAGTGAGCCGAGAGCTATGCTGCCCTTTGTGAATCACAAGGCCTTCGTAAGAGGTCATCCCAGTACTCTGAGGGTCACTTTAGGGCTGGTTGTTCAAGAAATGGGCTTCCTGGAATGATCTGGATCAGAGTCTGTTTACATCTTAACTTTATTAAGATAAACACCATAACAGACACAGCCCTGAAATGAGCAGGGAATTCATGAAGGGGCATTGTACACAGTGAGAGTAAGGAGAGAGAGAAGAAAGAGGACAGCACTAGAGAGAGAACTTTATATAGAGCATCAGACCGTCTGCCTCAAAACCCAACAACAATGAGATCGAGGCCGGTGGTCTCCTCTGAGGAAGTAGTGGAAGCTCTGTCGTTGCTGCTGCCACTGTCTAAGTCCACTTTTGAAAGTGGAGAATGCACTGCAGGGAACAATCCAGCACTGGCTTCTGGGCAGTGGCAGCAATCCCTAGATTGATTGATTGGGTTTTTTTGGACTGAAGCTCCTGTAGTTTGAAAACCCCTCCTTTTTCTACAGCTCCTCACAGCAGGACATTTGAGTCTCTAACGCCAGACCCAGGTATTCTTTTCCCAGCAAGAATGTAGTTCTAATGTCTAACAAGACTCGGTGATTGCCAGCCTTAGAGTTTTGGGCTGCTTTTCCATCCATATGTCTGCACCCTTCCACAAATAATAATTAACAGGGATGATAAACTCTTTGGTTTACATCTTATACCCCAGCTGGCTTAGAACTATAAGTGTGGTGTGGGAAGTAGTTACAATGTGGTCATCTCAGCACAATTCTATCTACTGAGTTCTAAATGGGTTAGAGGATACCAGTTTGGCCCTACCTGTATTTCTAATATATACACTAGTAGACACAGCCCTGAAATAATCAGAATTCTTGGAGAAGAGTTGTAAGGAGTAAGCAGAAAGCGATGGCACACCAGTAGGTGATACACTTCCCCTGGGTTTAAATTTGTCTGCTTCATTATAAGAGAATAGTATCTTTCCCTTCAAGTGCAAGGCAAATCCCCTGGCCCTCCCCTTCCCAAAGCTACCCTCTCCACCAGATTTGTGGGGAGATAGCATTGGTAGCTTTTGTGACATCACAAGCAGAGCTCAGCTGACATGTGGCATTTTTCCACTTTAAACATTTTCAGCAGCTTTAATTTTTTAAAAATTACTTTGAGTTCAGGCCACTGAGTGCAGGAACCTCCACCACAGTCCCCACCACTCCCACATAATTGCAGATCAGGGCTAATCTGACCTCTCCTATCAAATCTTTGTGAGCTGCTCCGAGTGAGGAATGGGTTCTCTCTCCACTCTGACATCAGGATGCTTTTTTAATCAAATATTTGTTGCTGCAGTTTTACAATGTCGATAAGTTGCTGTGTAATGGGAGATTATTCCAATTCGTAGTCCTCTGAGTATGTGTTTCCCCTCACATCCATGGCAACACACTTATCCTTGTCAAGGTTATTGGGTTCCCTATCTTTCCAGAACCTATAGAAGAGATTCATTGTGAGTGTCACAGAGGAAACAGTTGTAGCTGGTGAGGATGGAGGAGCAGGGAAAAGTACAGTTTTGAATCCTGCTGACAGATTCCCCTTCCTCCCTTTATACTGTTCCCTAAAATAGAGTGTTGGCCTCTGATCATTTCCCCAACAAATCTACCCTTTGCTGGAGCAGAAACATTTAGCTCCAGTACGTGACAGAGGTCTCCCTCTTAACACTCGCCCCCTTCCCATTGCCTTGTATGTTAATCTGCTGGGCTAAGGGGAGGATGGTAAATAGTCTCCATCCCATGAGATATGTACACTGCAGTCTGGTTATTGGAGTCTGATCCACCCAGCGCCACTGGCCTTTCTCCTCCTGATGAGTCAGACCAATATAGTAACTTTCGGCTTGGGTGCCTGTATAAGTTCCATTTGGAACTTTCCAACTGGAAAGGAAAGCCTGGATGAAAAATAAATGTAAATCTGGCCAGATGCCATCAGTGAGCAGACAGTAGGAAGGCAGAGTTCCTGTAAGATGCGAGTCTGGTGCTGGTGGTGACGACTGAGGAAGATCAGGATGGAATGAACATGGAGATTGAATTTCCTGCTCAAATTCAAGAGCAGGTGTAAATGTGTGGAGGTCTCCTCCAGAGCTGGGCACTGAATTCCCACTGGAGACCAATCCCTGGCAAATTACCTGCTCATCTCTCAAGTTGATCACCACCACCAGGTGGGAACTCATCCCTGTGCAATTCCTCTTGCTGGCACCCTAATTCATGGTCTCTTTAGAGAAGTAGTAGCAGCTGGTGTGAAAGGGCTCCCAGTCCAAGAGGCAGCATGTCCAGACTTTCCCTGTGAAAGGGGAGACAGCCAAGAAGAATGAATCAATAATTACAGATAGAAAATCTCTTAGCAACATCTTTGCCATTCTCTGTGGACAATGCAGGGTTGCTCTCATACATCTGAGGGGCTGCACATCCTCCATTTCTGTCAAAGTCAGTGGGAGCTGATGGTGCTCAGGATTGGGCTTAGTCCTCGGTGAGGGAAAAATGTCATAACATGTTTTTTAAAAAAACTGGTTCATAATTTAGTTAGAAGTGACTAGAGATTTCTCTAGGAAGTGGTGTCCTTTATGAAAAGACTGCATTCCATTCCCCCTGAACTGGAGCCAAATTGGAACCAGTGTCCTGGAGCTGAAAGGCTGTGTATCTCATCCCCCAATCTGTTTGGGTCACCTGGACCCCAGAAGCTGGGGCTGGATTGGGACTGATGCCCTAGAAGTGAAAGGCTCAAAATCCTATTATCTGATCTCTAAAATCGTCCCATCTCCATGACAGTTGGATTAGAACTGGTGCCCTGATGTGGCTCTACATATTTTCCTCTGAGCATCTCACACGCTACCATTGCTAGTTAACATCCAGGATCTTCTGGACACTTAACACCCACACCACCCAACTTTTTCCACTGCCAGAACCTTCCCTCATGTCTCAGACATATTCTTCCAAAGAAACTATATTCCTTGCTGCCCATCTCTAATCTTGTACATCCACTCCTCCATCCCCCTTCGCCAGCCACAGAAGGATTGCTCCTCTAATGTATTCTCCAGTGCTTTCTCCAGGCCCAAACATTGGAGCTCCCGCCCTGTCCTCAGGGAAACTTTTCCACATTCTAACAGACCCCTCACTAATAGGAACGGTTTCCTGATTGCCCAGCAGAGTTTTTTTCCTTCTTTGCTCAATTTTATTCACTTTAGTCCCAGTTCTCCTCCCACAGGCACCCCCCCCAAACAATTACCCTCCCTCCTTGGATAACCAGCTCATATATACTTATCAATGAGGAGAGGGAGACAGCAATGCAACAGTGCTGAGACTAACCCTGGGAGCCAGGTGATGGGTTTCTGCGGTGCACTCTGGTGTGCTCACCTGTGGGGGTGCTGAGTGTGAAGAGCACCTACAAAGCAATCAGTTCTGCTTAAGCCAGCTCTGCCTACTAGGGACATGCAACTGAATGAAAAACTGAAGAGACCAAATAACTCCTGAATAGGGTTGATAACATGTTCATAGTGATAGGCCCAGACTGGAACACTGGATTCAGACTTCTCAACTCTAGGGACAGTCACATTCAGATCTTAGCTCCTTAACTCTGGCCCATCTAATAAGCCAGTCTTCAAATCCCAAGTATTTTGGAGTGAGGCCCCCAACATAGGGTTTAAGGGAGCTCTTCATATCTCACCAGAGTATTCCCAGAGTTGCTAATATTCCAGTTGCACTTTGAGATCTACTGGAGACAAGCCTTGTATAAAAGCTAAGTGGTATTGTCTTGGATGATCTAAGTGAAACCTTTTCTAGCATATTCCCAGTGAATGAACTCACCACAGAACACTTTATAGTTCTAGCTCCTGTTTCTCCATGTGTTCTGACCTAGTGGGTAAGGGCGGGCTAGGCAGTGCACCAGCAGATAGAATAAGGATTGGGGGAAGGAAGGTGTGAAAGGAATGCAATGGTGACCCTTGACTTGATAGTGTGTCCTTCCACCACTATTTTCCCCCACACCAGGATTTAGGAAAAGCTGGTGTGGTGACAGTGGGCAGCGCAGCTCCATTACCCAGGTTGGGAGCTAGGGAATCGGGGAGAACCACCGGAGGGTCTGAACATGTACAGCTGCCTCATTAAAGAATCTATTTTAAATTCAACACAGCTGAGTCCTGTCTGTTCCCTACAGCAAGGGACACCACAGATATCCAGGAGGTGGGAGAGGAGAACATTAATTGGGAGACTGACTGCTCCAGGTCCCAGTAAGGATCACAGGAGGGTGGAGAATAAGGGAGGGGACTAGCAATAGCTGCGCTCCTTGCAGGAGAGAGTTAAATGGGCTGGGGTGCTAATACCAGGTGAAGGTCTCTTGAGCAGCTGCCACCATTATAGCAATTTAAGTCAGGCGAGACAATTTTTTTTTCCCATGGCTCAATCTGAAATCTTGAGTTGCCCCCAGCAGCAGACAGAGTAGAATACAGTCTGTAGCAAGGCTTGTGGTAGCTCACTCTGCTGGGAAACTGTATATGTTCTTCCTACTCTACACAGTGAGTATACCGAGGATCTTGCCCGCATGCTCGGGGTTCAGCTGATCGCCATATTTGGGGTCGGGAAGGAATTTTCCTCCAGAATAGATTGGCAGAGGCCCTGGCAGTTTTTTGCCTTCCTCTGCAGCATGGGGCAGGGGTCACTTGCTGGAGGATTCTCAGCGATTTGAAGTCTTTAAATCATGATTTGGGGACTTCAACAGCTGAGTCAAGAGAATTCTTCTAGGAGTGGGTGCGTCAGCTTTTGTGGCCCGCATCATGCGGGAGGTCAGACTAGATGATCATAATGGTCCCTTCTGACCTTAGAGTCTGAGTCTGAGCCTATAACTATTAGGACTGGTCAAACATTTTCCATTGAAACTCTTTTTGGGCAGGAATATTGCATTTTTTGACATAATGGAAATTCTCATTGTGTGTGTGTGTGTACTAGTTGTATCCCAGTGCCCTATAACTGGGAGTGTGTAGTTGTCTGTGCATAATCTTTGTAGGCAAGACCAGGAGGCCTCCTCTGGGAGACTATTAAATCCCTGACTCCTGTTCCTTCTGCCCCATTTCACAAGTAAGAGTGATTGTTCAGAAGTATTTTTGAGTCCCTGAGATGTGTCCCCTCTGACAGTGATCTATTTATCTATCACTGTGGAGCTATCTGAATGGCTGGTTCTGCAGTAGCCAAAGAGGCAGTAAACTCCTGGATCAAAGGCAGAGAAATCACTCCAATCTTCCCTTCACTCTGATGACCTTTTAACATGCAGTTCCTAGGAGTTTCCAGGCTTCTCCAGGATGATGTTGGGGGTTCTCTTTCAAGCTGCCCATATATCCATGTCTTTGACAGACAGTCCACTGGAGCAGTTACCCTCAAAGCGATGCTGCTGGTTAGTTATTTGCTGCCTCCTTGTTCCGTTGGCTCTACCAGTTGTCTATCTAGTGCCAGCCCCACTCATGGGAGGCCCTCCCCACACCAATCTACACACACCAGAACATTCTGCTAGGGCAGGGCCAGCTTTAGGCCAATTCGCCCGATTCCCAGGAATTGGGCCCCATGCACTCATCCCAGCGTCAGTCGTCTTCAGGGGGCACCGCTCTCCCGGCTGGAAGGCGGCAGCCCTGTGGCCCTGGCCGGACCGGGGCTGCCCCACTCTCCCGGCCAGACTGCGGCAGCCCCGCGACCCTGGCCGGACTGCCGGCCGGAACACGGCAAGCCCCGCGGCACCCCCTCCCCCAGCTGGCAATCGGAAGTGCCACCCCAGGAATCGGGCCCCGCACTTGCTAAAGCTGGCCCTGCTGCAGGGAATCCTGGGAATGTGGCTAGAAGATGGGCAGCTGATGGTCATTTTCTTGTCACTGACCATGGGGTCATCATGACCAAAGTAATTATTCACAACCACTAGAGCAGCAGCCAGCACTCTGGTCACACCCCTTTGTGACATTGCACCCATAATGCTTTGTAGAAATATGCTTATGAGTGTAAATATGACATAACTGGAATATGTTTTATGCTAGATATGCCATGTAACATATCTTTGCAAAGGTTATGATCTACTGAATATATTCATCCTATTTGTATGCATGTATCATTTTTATATCTGAAGTTATGAGCGTTGGCTCTATGCTTGTATTTAAAGTGTTTGCTATAGGAAGCACATAAGGCAGATTTGGTCAACATAGTGTGAAGGGGTAATTCAAGTAATTGGGAGTAATTAACTAACAATGGACTTCGGGAGATGCCAATCCACATCTGAGCTTTCCTGGGAACATTCAAACTAACTTATAAACAATGGTATTGGCCTGAAAAAAACTGAATAATTTGTAGACTTGTGACTTGCCCAGGTGGCTACAGACTCCATCTTGTTGCTGTGATTTTGCACAGGAGAACAAAGGGGTTTCCGCCCATGAGTGAGAATATAAAAGCCCCTGGAAACCCCTCTATTTTGTCTTCAGCTGGCTTAGAAGATAGCCTCCCCACCTGAAAGGGATGCCTGAAAGAAACTGGCACAAAGGATAGCAACTATGGGGGTGTGTGATTGCTGGACCCAGACTAGGAAGGAGTCTAGTCTGTGAAAGAAGCTTATTGGAGCATCTCTAAGGGTGAGATTTACCTGTATTTAGTTTCCTACTGTATTAGGCTTAGACTTCAATGTTTTGTTTTATTTTGCTTGGTAATTTACTTTGTTCTGTCTGTTATTACTTGGAACCACTTAAATGGTACTTTTTATACTTAATAAGCAAAAAGTGATTTTATTAATTAACCCATAGCAAGTAATACATGGTGGACCAAATAGCTGTGCATCTCTCTCTCTGTTATAGAGGGTGAACAATTTGAGTTTACCCTGTATAAGCTTTAAACAGAGTAAAACAGATTTATTTGGGGTTTGGATCCCTCTGGAACTGGGTATCTGGGTGCTGGAGACAGGAACACTTAAGCTGTTTTCAGTTAAGCCTGCAGCTTTTGGGGGACATAGTTCTGACCTGGGTTTGTGTTTGTTTGCAGCAGGCTAGCGTGTTTGGCTCAACAAGACAGGGTACTGAAGTCCCAAGCCGCCAGGGAAAACGGGCTCAGAGGTAGCCTCAGCACATCAGGTGGCAGTCCCAAGGGGGTCTCTGTGACCCAACCTGTCACACCCTTCTCTTCTAATCACTCACCCAAGTCATCTGGAGAGGCCCTAACTCTGAGAGAACACTGCAACAGCATGCAACATTGGTGGATATTTCTACTGCTCTTGGAAAGCAATGTACTAGCGATGGCCAGTCCAGAGTCCATTAGGAACCCCCCAGAGTACAGGCAGCAGTGTTTGAGCATGCCCAGGAACCTCCCAGTGTTCATCTGGCACCAGCTGAGTGAGCAAAACCAAACTCTTCAAATGCCTTTCGAACAGGACATTGCGGGGCTGGGGGGGGGTAAATATTAAACTAGCACAAGATCATCATGATGGGAGCATAAGTGAGGGCAGAAGGCATATGACTACAATCCATCCAAGCCTCAGTGACAGCACAGTGTCAGTGAGTCAGTCACCCCAACTGTGCATGCGCATCTCACTTCTGTGACTCATTTCCTGAAGCAGGGAAGGACGCCAAGCAGGTCCCTGTCAAGGCAGCTGAGGTTGGCAAATCTGAGGGCAGAGCTGCAAAATCAGCTTGCAAATATCCTTGACAACACTGAATCCATCTACATAACCCTGCTGGATCTTGGTGTTGTGCACAAGGCCCTGCAGCTTGAGATGGAGACCCCACAGGGCAATTTCTATATACTGTATAAAGGAATATGGGCCACCCTGCATTTCCTCTCTGATACCCCTTCTCTTCCTGCTGATCCTCTCAAACCTGTCGTCTTACTGCTTCCTTTGTTTCCTTCCCCCCACTCTCAGCTTTTTTGCCTTCTCTCATGCTGCTTCTGATATGTGCAATTTTCTCCCTGTCCTAATTTATAAAGTGAGCGTGCGCTCTCTCTCTCCTTAAAATCCACTTCATTCCTCCCTGGCTTCTCCTCCTGAGTGATTGCTCCACAGGCTTCCACTGCTAAACTACAGGGTTCTTCGCCTTGCTGGTTTTGTTTTGTCTAACTTAGACTGCACGCTATTCTGGGCAGTGAACATGAATGGTAAGTTGTAAGATCTTCAGGGTAGGAAGCTTGTCTTATATTTGTAAAGTGCCTTGTAAATTTATAGCATTAAATGTGATTGTTAATAGCAATAGTAATTCTTAATGTTTGTGGGGCTTCTAAGTATTTTTCAGTAGAGATAAGCATGAGCCACAATTTGGGTCTGGTTCCAGATTTCAGTTACTACGTCCCCTTAAAGTCTCTAGAGATTTGGTTCAAGCCCATCTCTCCTTTGTAGAATTTGGTTCCTTGTTCTCTCTGTAACAACATTCTCCATACAATTGTGACCACCACCCAACTGAGACACTGTTCCTTTGCTGGCCAGCACTGACTCCATACAGAAGGACACTGGGAGAGGCAAATGAGCACCCATAATGAAATCAAATCTGCTCGGGGCTGTCCCTGCATGCCCTGGAGATGCTACAGGTGCTGCTCATAGACCAGACAACAATATATGGAATTGCTGCTGCCCATCTTCTAGGCAATGGTCTTGAGAGGTCTAGTCCAGTCCCTTGCACGCAAGGCATGACCAAGCATTATCTAGACCATCTCTGTCACATGTCTGTCTAACCAGTTCTTTTAAAAAAAACTCCAATAATGGAGATTCCGCAACCTCACTAGGCAATTTATTCCAGTGCTTAACCACCCTGACAGTTAGGAAGTTTTCCCTAATGTCCAACCTAAAGCACCCTTGCTGCTATTTAAACCCATTGAAGTCCTCTTGTTAATCTGATAGTACAAGAACAACTTTTCTCCCTTCTCCTTGTAACTACCTTTTTATGTACTTGAAAACTGTTATGTCCCCATCTCAGTCTTCTCTGCTCCAGACTAAACAAATACAATTTTTCAATCTTCCCTCATAGGCCATGTTTTCTACACCTTTAATAATTTTTGTTGCTCTTCTCTAGCCTATTTCTTTAATTTGTCCACTTCTTTCCTGAAAAGTGACACCCAGAACTGGACGCAATACTCCAGCTGAGGCTTTATCAGCACAGAGTAGAGTAGAAGACTTTCTGTTTGTGTCTGGCTTACAAGACTCCTGCTAATATCTCCCCAGAATGATGCTTACAGTTTTTTTTCCAATCAGTGTGACACTGACTCATATTTAGCTTGTGATCCACAATGATCCCCAGATCCCTTTCTGCAGTACTCCTTCCTAGCAGTAATTTCTTATTTTGTATGTGTGCAACTGATTTTTCCTTCCTAAGTGCAGTACTTTGCATTTGTCCTTATTGAATTTCATCCTGTTTACTTCAGACCACTTCTCCAGTTTGCCCAGATTATTTTGAATTTTGATCCTATCCTCCAAAGCACTGCAACCCCTCCCACCCCCAGCTTGGCATCATCGGCAAACTGTAAAAGAGTACTTTCTATGCCATCTAAATCATTGATGAAGATATGGAACAGAACCAGACCCAGAACTGATCCCTCTGGGACCCCACTCGTTATGCCCTTCCTGCTTGACTGTGAATCACTGATAACTACTCTCTAGGAACAGTTTTCCAACCAGTTTTTCACCCTCCGTATAGTAGGTCTAGCTAGGTTACATTTCCTTAGCTTGTTTCTGAGAAGATCATGTGAGACAGTATCAAAAGCCTTTGGCTATGTCTACACTATGAACCTTACAGTGGCACAGCTGTACTGATTACCCACTCCACTGTAAGGTCTCCTGTGTAACCACTCATCAACAGGAGAGTCTCCCACCAACATAGCACTGTCCACATCCCTGACAAACATTTTGCTGAAAAAAGTGCAAGTGTAGACAAAACCATAGTCAAGCTAAGATATACTGCTTTCACCTCACCGCCATCCACAAAGCTTGTTACCCTGTCAAAGAAAGCTTTTAGGTTGGTTTGACACAATTTGTTCTTGACAAATTCATGCTGACTGTTACTTATCACCTTATTATCTTATAGATGTTTGCAAATTGATTGCTTAATTATTTGCTGCATTATCTTTCCTGGTGCTGAAGTTAAACTGACAGATTTGTAATTCCTCAGGTTGTCTTTATTCCCCTTTTCATAGATTGGCACCATATTTTCCCTTTTTTCTATCCTCTGGAATCTCTCCCATCTTCCAAGCCTTTACAAAGATAATCGCTAATGGCTCAGATATCTCCTCAGTCAGCTCCTTGAGTATTCTAGGATGTATTTCATCAGGCCCTGCTGCCTTGAAGACCTGTAACTTGTGTAAGTAATTTTTAACATGTTCTTTCCCTCCTATTTCAATCTCTGATCTTACCTCCTTTTCACTGGCATTTAGTAAGTTAGATGTCCAGTTGCCACTAAAGTTTTTAAATCTTCTTTCATTGTTTCTGCTTATTGTGACTCAACATCCATGTTACCAGAATTATGCTTAGTGCTGACAATGTGTACAAGTGACCTGTGCTGACTGTAAACTTAACATCTAGTCCTTGGCTTCACTTGAGGTTATCCTCCTGCAGCCACACATCTCAATAGAGGTGAGTCTTGCCTCAGTTCTCTGCCCAGGGCAATCATGTTTCTCTTCTTCTCCATTGCAGATCAGAACAGCCATCTCCCTTTCCCGGGAAAGGAATGATGTCTCTCGGAGTCCAATTCAATCCCTGCTTCTAGGCATAATTCATTAATATAGCTTTCAAGCTTCAGCAGATCCCACCAAGTAAAACAACTTTCAAAACTCCAGAGTAAGACTGGTAAAAATGCAGCAGTGCTTCATCCTCACACCAAGGTCCAGTCACACAACTGAGAGTGAGGAGCCTGAACAGGAGGGGGAGGGAGAAGGTCAAGGACCCGCAGAAGGACTTTGCCTGCTGGTTAGACCAGCTCCTGGAAATGCAGAGGAAGATGCTGGACTAGAAGTGGGAGAGAGTTCATCAAGTATGTCACAGCAGCTAGGAAGCTGAACCAGCAGCAGCAGAGAGAACTGATTAGCCTGATGGACAGCAGGCAGCCTGCCCAAACCCAGTATCTACTTTTGCCCTAGACCAGTCACCTACAATGGTCTCCCTCCATGCTACCCTATCATGCCACTGCTGGAGATTTCTGATTGGCTCATTCCCCAATCAATGCATTCCAGGACTTGGTATGTGTCTGCTGAGATGTACCCTGTTCACTCTACCCCATACATCCACAGGGGAAAGATAGTAGTTGCAGTGGTGACTTCTCTTAACTTCACACTGATCAGATGTGGTATCAGTTTATTTTCTGCACTTTTCTTAGAATTTTCACTTCTGTGGTAGTGACTGCTGGGCTGCCTGTGGTTTTTAATAAAATGTTTAGTTGCACCATACATGCATGGATGAGTGCTTGGGAAATAGACTGGAAGTTCAAACCAAAGCTTTTACTAAAGTCAGATTAACAGTAGATCCACTTATAATAGCTGTATTGGACACTTGAATCCTATTTACCCCCACCCAGCATTTGTAGGGGGAAACAAGGCATCCCTTACTACCCACACACTCCTAGACCCAGCCCCACTTATCAGAGACATGTTCTCCAGATATCAAATATCTGGGGGTGGGGGGGTGTAGCTGTGTTAGTCTGTATCCACAAAAACAACAAGGAGTCCAGTGACAAAAACAGACTTCAAAGAAAAACTGCAGAGCTACAATTCATTTGCAAACTTAACACCATCAATTTAGGCTTGAATAGGGACTAGCTGGCTCACTACAAAAGCAATTTTCCCTCTCTTGGTATTGACACCTCCTTATCAATTATTGGGTGTGGACAACATCCACCCTGACTCAATTGGCCCTGTCAACACTGGTTCTCCACTTGTAAGGTTACTCCCTTCTCTTCATGTGCCAATATATACTTATGCCTATATCTGTAACTTTCACTCCATGCATCTGAAGAAGTGGGTTTTTTGCCCACACAAGCTTATGCCTGAATAAATCTCTTCATTGTTTTTATGTTCTCCAGATGCCTGTACTGAGCCTGTAAAGCAGCACTATCTTCAACCCCCTCTGGAGAAAGTTCTCCCCCTTCTCACTTATATTGTGCAGTGTCCAGCATGCTGTTAACATAAATGGCATTAAACACACGAGCCCCTAAACAGCTTGTAAGCAGTGCCATCTTGCCTTATTTCACCAAATGCACATTCCACCATAATCCTGGAACTGCTGTGTGTGTAATTAAACCTTCTTCTGCCAGGTATTCTCACATCAGGGTAGGGCTTCATGAGCCAGGACAGTGGAGGATAATTTGGGTCCCCTGAAATATGAGGCGTCCAGACACCATTACTATTCATATTACGGGGAGAAAATGAAGTCTTTTCTTGTCCAAACAGGTAAATGTGAGATCTTTGGAATACCCTGGCATCATGCACTCTGCCAGTTCCTCCCATGTTGGCATCCTTGGCCATCCCTTTATGGTCAACCAAGGCCTGCATAATGAGCAAGTAGTATCCTTGCCAGTTGACATATTCATGTGCACCTTGTAGCAGGGCCAGCTCCAGGGTTTTTGCCGCCCCAAGCGGCAGGAAAAAAAAAAGCCGCAATTGCGATCGACAGTAGCTCAGCCGTGCAGCTTTCTTCTTCAGCGGCAATTCGGCGGCAGGTCCTTCCCTCCGAGAGGGACCAAGGGACCCGCCGCTGAAGAGCCCGACGTGCCGCCCCTTCCTCTTGGCCGCCCCAAGCACCTGCTTGCTAAACTGGTGCCTGGAGCCGGCCCTCCCTGGTAGGGGCAAACAGTGATCATATATGAGCCACCACTAGCCCCAGCACAATTCAGGGAACCCATTCTCTTAAAGCTAGGTCTTATTTTGGGGACACTAGCAGCCATCCCCACCCCTGGATAAACCACACAAACCTTCTGCACCACAGCACCAACAGTTGACTTGCTAACACCAAACTGATTGATTAGCCAACAAGCTGTAGCCCTCTGGGATAGCCAAGTAGTAATAGCAACCTGCTTTTGCACTCGTAAAGTCCTCTCTCGTCTGCATGTCCAGGTACTGAAGTGTCAGGGCAAGCTCCTCACACAATTCCAGGAAAATGGCCTTCCTCGCCTGGAAGTTCTGGAACCCCTGCTGTGCATCCCAGCTTTGCATGACCATGTAGTCCTACCACTCTGTGCTTGATGCCACAGCTATTAAAATCTGCATCAGCTATCTTCACTCCACTCTGCAGGCACACTGCCTGCATGATCTCCATATCAAGGCACATAGCCACTTTCTCAGGGTGATGAGCCACTGCGGACATGCCCTCCATCCAGGGCCGGTGCTTCCACTAGGCAACCCTAGGCGGTCGCCTAGAGCAGCAGGATTTGGGGGGTGGCATTTTGCTGTCATCGGCAGAAATTTGGCGGCGGGGGGTCCTTCCGCTCCAGGTCTTTGGTGGAAATTTGGCGGTGGGTCCTTCACTCCCTCCAGGACCCACTGCTGAAGTGCCCCAAAGACGCAGAGCGGAAGGACCCCCGCCGCCAAATGCTCAGAGGAGGAGCACTGCCGCCTAGGGCAGCGAAAACCCTGGCGCCGTTCCTGCCTCCACCATGTCTCAGGCCTTGCATTCACCTCCTGTTCCCAAAATAAAAGTTTCGCTAATGCCAACAGCTGGACTAGGTCATTGTTATGAGCTGAATCCATGTCTTGCTATTTGGGGGGACAGAGGCTGCGCACAGCAGTGAGGGGCTTGCAGAGTTAGCTTGCCAACTCAGTAAAATAAAATGCTTCTAAGAACTCTGTCTCACAGGAGCCCAGGAAGGACAGACAACTTCTTCTACAATACACTGCAAAATCATTCATAGTGTAGTGCTAAGAACCATGGGATATGCCCACAGAAATCATAGCATCTAACCTGCATTAGTAGAGTATCAGTGTGGATGTGGCTATGACTTGAGTGTGGCTTAGCAGTGTATATGCTCACCCTGGGCTTGGCTAACCTGATGTCCCAGACCTGGCTTCCCACACTCTGCAGTGAAGACATCCCCCAAGGTCAGAGCCGTCCTTAGACATATGCAGCATACGCGGCTGCGTAGGGCACTGGAAAATTTGGGGCACCATTCCCCTCGCTGGCTGCGGCTGGAATCCTCTCTTTCCTGTCCCCTCCATCACTCACTCTGCCGCCCCAGCCCCGGGGAGTCCAGAGCGGCGTGGCCAGTCACTGGCAGTGCGGCGGCCTGGCCCACTGCTGCCCAGAGCAGAGTCCCTCCCTGGACCTTGCCTGCCCGCGCCGCTTGGTCTCCATCACGCACCCACATACACACTTGTATTACTGTTGTTGACTTGTTGTTATTACTGCTTGGTACTTCCTGTCAAAATGCTCGTGGTGAGCCAGGACTGGCGAGGGGCTGCAGGAGGGCTGTGGGCTCTGGCAAGATGCAGCCCCATGTGACAGCGTGAAGCCTGCCTTGAGCCACTGCCGCAGAGTCTGTTGCATACGAAGCTGTGTGTGTGTCAGTAATGGGGGGGATTCTGGGAATCCGCGGGCGGGGGTGGTGGCTGTGCCCCCTCGACACACTGGAGTCAGCGGCACCGGCTGGTGACCGCCTTCAATGGAGCATAGGGGCACCAGTTTAATAATACTACGTAGGGCCCTATAAATCCTAAGGACGGCCCTGCCCAAGGTATACACTTCTACCTCGATATAACGCTGTCCTCGGGAGCCAAAAAATCTTACCGCGTTATAAGTGAAGCCGCGTTATATCGAACTTGCTTTGATCCGCCGGAGTGCGCAGCCCCACTTCCCCTCCCTCCCCCCCGAGCACTGCTTTACCGTGTTATATCCGAATTTGTGTTATATCGGGTCGCTTTATATCGGGGTAGAGGTGTATGTTGGAACTGGGTTACAGGACAATGAGGCTGTATGCATCTGGATTTGTGGCATAGAGACACCTTACTTCTGGGCTTAAATTCTGCTGACCTGCAGACGCACAAAGGTCTTTTCATGTAACAATTATAAAATGTGTCCCTTTGGCCCGTCCCTGATGGATGTGCAGACACACTGTTTGCAGTGAGAATGAAACAGCAGCAGCTCTAAAGTTTGGGTTTGGTTCATGCATCGTTATCCTGAAAGCTGAAACACCCATTAGAAACTGCAGTTGCAAGGACTGCAGGGACAGGATGAGAGACTCCCCATTTACAGCACTGATCTCCGCAGGGACTGACACATTAGCACCCTGGAAGCGATGACTTTACATGGGATGTTATTAACTTTAGCAGCACTGAGTGGGTTAATTGTGAATAGTAACTCTCTCTTCAGCTCTTTCAAGGCCAAAGCCACTGGGCCCTGCCCTTACCAACCCAGGTCCTCCAGAAGTGTTGGGTGCTGGCATAGTCCACCTTTGTGACATCATAAACAGAGTTCTGCTGAAAATTACCCCTTTTCCACTTCAGAACATTTTACCAATTTTTTTTTCAAAATTCTTTTGTGCATATGGGTGAGTTTGAACCATTAAACACAGTAACCTTCCACTCCATAATTACAGCACAAGTCCCACATCTGAACCAAACCCTCCAATCAGATCTCTCGCTCAGCTTCCTCTAGCCAGGGATGGGCGCTCTCTCTTTCTGGCTTCACGTCCTGGACGGGGTTTCGTTCCTCAAAACCTTGTTGCATCAGTTTCACAAATTCTATTTACTGTAGTGGAACACGGAATGTCATTCCAATTCTTCCTATTTGCATTTGTCTTTACATGCATGACAGCACAGTTCTCCATTTTGCTATTACTGGGTTCACCTTGTCTCCAGAATCTGTAAGAACCATGTGTGAGATACATATTGGTATGAGTTTTAAGAGTTGAACAACTTGTAACAGGTGAGGATGAAAGAAGGGGGCAAATTAAACCCTTTAGTTAACCCGAAAGATTCTCCTACCAGGCTCTACACTGTTTCCTTAAAAGGGATTTATAGAACCTGCTCATGTTCCCCCAACAAAGCTGCTCTTTACTGGACAAGAAGCACTTGTAGCTACAGTACGACCGGAGCTCCTTTGCCCTCCCTGCAACCCTCACCCCCTTGCACGACTGTTACTCTATGTTAACCTGTGGGACTAAGGAGAAGACAGTAACTGGTCTCCATCACAGGAGATACTCACGCTGCAGTCTCATTATATGGAGTCTGATCCACCCAGTGCCACTGGCCTTCCTGTGCCTGATCTGTCAGACCAATATAGTAATTCTTATTTTGGAAGGATGTAACAGTTCTTTTTATCCAATTTAAAATGAAATCCTGAAAAAAAATTACAAATTAATTGCCCACATTCAGTCATTGAGTTGACAGTAGTGGGCAGGAGTCCCTGTAGCACATGTATGCATGCGCATGAGAGAGAGAGAAGGTGATGGCTGGGAAATCCCATGATTGAATGAACAGGGAGACTGAATTCCCAGCTCACCTTCAATAGACCCCAAATACCAGGGGCGCATGGGGTCTTCTAAAGATCTGAATACTCAGCTCCCCAAAGAGTCTAATCCCCAGAGAGTTACCTGCTCAGTTCCTGTGTTGATCACCACCAAGTGGGAACTCATTCCTGTGCAGTTTGTCTCACTGTCACTCCAGTTCATGGTGTCTATAGAGAAGTAGTAGCAGCTGGACTGAAAGTGCTTCCAGCCCATGGGGCAGCATGTCCAGACTTGCCCTGAGGGAAGAGAAAGTCAAGGAGAAGAACTCGTAATAATGAGAGATGGAAAACTAGACTAGGCTAGAAGATGCGTTGTTAGAACATGTTAGCTCAGACAGTCAATAAACCCAGTGTAGACGAACGTGTTAACTGACATCTAGAAAAAGGTAAAATGACTCAGTTAATGTTCAACCCCTTTCCTTGGGGAGACTCGTGAATAGTCTAATAGGCCCTCAAAGGTAGGGAATGTTTCCTCATCCCCATCCTGAAATAAGTTTCTTTTGCTCCCCTTTATCCCTCCCTCCTGTGACCACTCTCAGCTAACCCCTCCCTCTCCTTGTTGTTCACACTCTGCCTGGACTTGTAGAACGTCGCTATTTCTCCTCTTAGCCCTCACTCAGTCAATCTGTACAGACTTCATTTTGTTCCCATCCTCTCCCCCATACATCAGTCCCTCCGGCCCCGTGTTGATCCAGAGCTGGGTGTGAATCAGGCCCCTAACCCAGAACGATGATGCTGGGGTTAATCCCTCCCTCCCTCTCTCTCTTTCAGTGTCACTGACCTTTCTCCTCAGCTCTCCCCAGGACACAATGCCACTCTGCAGAACTCTGGGGCAGGGCCTTGTGCTCTTCACAGCCTCCAGTTCCCTTGAGTAGAGTGACTGGAAAACAAGAGAGGAAAAAAAGAGAAGGGATCCAACTCTATCCTCCTTCTCCCCTGCCTGGGTGCAACCTGATTTCTTCATCTCCTGGCCATGGACTGTCCCAATGTGGCTGCCCCTTTGTAAGTTTCCATTATTGTCACAAGTGCCAACAACCACCTTCCCTGGCTCAATAGGGCAGCTCAGCTCTCTTCATATCACTGCTGGTGGTGGGGACCAGATATACTGATTGACCAGAATAAGCCAACCGATCTTAATCAGTATTGCAAAAAGAGCCTCTGACCCACAGGGGAAAGATCAGGGTGAATGTGGCTAGGCAACAGGTTATTAATACTGGTACCCCTCATCCAAGCAGTAGCAGATGTCAGGGCCTAGTAGGTTGGTTTCCCAATGGAGGAGAAATCAGTGGAGTCTGGGTATCTTCTTGCTGTAACTTATTGACACGACTCCTTTAACTGCAGAAACGGCATTCACGCAAATGCGTCTTTCAGAACTCAGAGGCCACACAATGCCCATTTTCTAGAAGCAACTCTGCCCCTAGAATTGACTATAGTTAGAGAGATTAAAGCAGAGAGAAAACTCTTGCTTTTCCCCACAGCTCCCTGTGAAAGAACTGCCGAGGCTGGTGACATCACCAGGGGGTGTGGAGCTTCTTGGGAGTTGGTCAAGGTGATGTTGGAGAGTGGATCAAGAGAGAGACATCTGGGAATGGTGACAGGGCTGTCAAGGGAACCAGAAGTTGGAGGGTGTGGGGGTCAGACAGAAGGTCTGGCTAGACTTGCCTGGAGAGCTGGGCTAACTCAGGAAGGATTGAACCTGAGGAGGGAACCTGAAGATGCTGAGGGGAGCTCAGTTTGGTGTGTCCCTGGTCCCAGAAGCTCCCCTCGTAGGTAGATTGTGGTGGGCTCTGGAGGAGAAAGATTCCTCGGAGAGAGTGAGGGACTCCATAAGCCATCCCAGTAACCCAGCAACAGGGGTTGGTGCTGAGCAGTGACACCAGACACGGGCAGGTCACAGCACAATCTGCCTGTATATTTGTAAATAATTAAGAAGCTCAAGACAGACTTACACAGACAAGGTAAGATGAGTGGTTTCTATGCATAAAACGATTTCTTTAATGCTTCCAATTCCATGTTAGATAATATTTGTTTTTGTTCTTGATAAATAAGATACTTTATTTTTGCTAACTTTATGACTAAGTCTGATATGGGCTACTAATTTATTTAGGCACCTGATTTCCACTTCTTGAAGTGTTGCTAGTTGAAAGGAGTGCGTAGAGGGTGAAGCAGCTTAAGAAATGCATTGAGTGATCTAATGGAGAAGCAGCAGTCTAGGGGTTACAGCAGAAATTTTTCATGGTTAGTTATACCCCAAATGTTTTGGTAGGTTGGAGTTAATTGAGCTGTCTCAGTGAGCAGAAAGATACATTCCATTTAAAACAAAAGTTGAGGCTTAAAAATAGACTAGTTGATCTCTCCATAGATATGTGACCGTATCCTCTGATGTGCTGCGCACCCTCAATTCCTACTGAAGTCAGTGAACTGATGGTGCACAGCACCTTCCAGGACTGTTAATGAGGATGATATCCTTACTGAGGACAAGTGCCCTAGACATGTTTAAAGATACTTGGATCATAAGTAAAAAAGTTATAAGAGATTAGAAATTACTTCTAGGAACTGGTGCCCCAGATGTAAAAGGCTCTGTATCTTGTTTCCCCTGAGCCATCCACTCTGCCTGAACTGGAGCCAAATTGGAACCAGTGTCCTGGAGCTGAAAGGCTGTGTATCCCATCCCCCAATCCGTTTGGGTCACCTGGACCCCACAAGCTGGAACAGAACTGATGCTCTAGAAGGGAAGGGAAAGGCTCAGAACCCCATTTCCTGATCCCTCAACTCATCCAGTCTACATGACATAGAGTTGGATTAGAACTGATGCCCTGATACGGCTCTAGATATTTTCCCCTGATCCTTCTGAGCATCTCACACCCTACCATTGCTAGTTAACATCCCTGATCCTCTGGACATTTATCACGCACCTCCTCCCACTGCCAAATCCTTCCCTCATATCCCAGACATACTTTTCTCAAGTGACCATATTGCTTGCTGCCCATTTCTAATCTTGTCCAGCCACTCACCTTTCCCCCTTTGCCAGCCAAACAAGGACTGTTCCCAACAATATATTCTTCAGGGCTTTCTCCGGGCCCAAACCTTTGGGCTCCCACCCTGTCCTCAAGAAGACTCTTCCACAGTCTAACAAACACCTCTGCTGGGAATTGTTTCCTGATTGTCCAGCAGGATATTTTCCTCTTTGCTTAATTTTATCTCCTTTATTCCCAGTTCTCCTCCCTCAGGCATCCTCCTCAAACAATTCCTCTCCCTCTTGGATAATCAACCAGTATATACTTACCAATGAGGGCAATGAGGAGAGAGACACACAGCAACAGCAACAGTGCTGAGACCAACCACAGGAATCGCCACGTGGGCTTCTGGAGTGCACTCTGCGCTGTGCTCTTCTCTGGAGGTACTAAAGGCAAAGAAACCCTTAGCCCCCAAAACAGTCAGTTCTGTTGACAGTAGCCCTGTCTGCTAGATGTGAGCAGCTGAATGAAAAACTTCATGCAGAGACCAAATATCAACCCTTATTCAAGAGTTAAAATGATCTTAGAGATAGGACCAATTAGAACTCTGGGTGATGACCCCTCTGTTGAAGCTCAAATTCCAAGCCAAACTCCCCAACTCAAGCCCCTATAGTGAGCAAATATTCCAATCACAGGTATTGGGGACTGAGGTTACGTGTTTGAGGGGCATGGTGGATGGAAAGCTGGCTAGATCGTCAGGCTCAATGGGTAGTGATCAACAGCTCGATGTCTAGTTGACAGCCAGTATCAAGTGGAGTACCTCAGGGGTCTGTCCTGGGGCTGATTTTGTTCAACATCTTCATTAATGATCTGGATGATGGGATGAATTGCACCCTCAGCAAGTTCATGGATGGCCTAGACAAATTGGAAGTGACCTAGACAATTCAGAGTGACCTAGACAAATTGGAGGATTGGGCTAAAAGAAATCTGATGAGGTTCAACAAGGACAAGTGCAGAGTCCTGTACTTAGGTCAGAAGAATCCCATGCACTGCTACAGGATGGGGACCTACTGGCTAAGCAGCAGTTCTGAAGAAAATGACCTGGGGATTACAGTGGACGAGAAGCTGGATATGAGTCAACAGTGTGTCCTTGTTGCCAAGAAGGCTAATGGCGTATTGGACTGCATTAGTAGGAGCATGGCCAGCAGATCAAGGGAAGTAATTATTCTCCTCTATTTGGCACTGTTGAGGCCATATCTGTAGAAACCCCTAGCCCCCAAAACACATTCTGTAGTGGAGGGACCAAAACTGGATGCAATCCAGTTTTGGTCCCTCCACTACAGAAAGGACATAGACAAATTGGAGAGAGTCCAGTGGAGGGCAATGAAAATGATTAGGGGGTTGGGGCACTTGACTTATGAGGAGAGGCTGGGGGAACTGGGCTTATTTAGTCGGCAGAAGAGAAGAGCAGAATTTTGGGACACTAGGCAGCCCAGAGTTGTTAGCCAGTGTGGGAGTTTGAGAATCAGGGAGAACCACAGGATGGTCTTATCTGTGTCCAGCTGCCTCGCTAAAGAATCCTTTCTAGATACAATACATCTGAGTCCTGTCTCTTCCCTACTGCGAGGTATCAGGGAGGTGCCAGAGTAGGGAGGGGAATGGGTCACACACAGAGGGAAGGAGAGGGAAACAACTCACTGAGGGGCTGGCTGCTCCAGGTCTCAGTAAGGAGCACTGGAGGCACACAGGGGCATGGAGAATAAGGGAGGGGATTGGAGGCAGCAACACTCATTGCAGGAGAAGGGTAAAGTAGCTGGAGTGCTAATATCTGGTGAAGGTCCCTTCAGAGGCTGTAATAGTTTAAGTTTGGGTCTAGAGAGACTCAATTTTTTTTCCTTGTTCAGTTTGTAATTCTCAAGTCACCCAATAGCAGCAGCAGCAGCAGCAGGGTAACAGGGTCAGAAGCAAGGCTCTTGATAATGCACTCTGCTGAGAAAGTGTATATATCATTCCTAAAATACACAGTGAGTACACTGATAGTTACTGGGGCTGGTTGAAAATTGTCCATTGAAACTTTTTTTTTTAAATAGAAAATTGGTTTTTTGACAAAACAAAAATGGTCACGGGTAGTGTCTGCTTTCATTTTCTGAGGGAAAAAAAACATTTTCTCCTCAGCTCCCACTAGCTGTTACACTGTCAGTGCAGGGCTGCCCAGAGGATTCAGGGGGCCTGGGGCAAAGCAATTTTGGGGGCCCCTTCCATAAAAAAAAAGTTGCAATACTATAGAATACTATATTCTGCGGCCCCGGGGCAAATTGCCCCACTTGTACGTCGTCGTCCCCCCCCCCCCCCCCCTCCGGGCGGCCCTGGGAAAAATAAACATTTAAAAACCTTCCACATCTTGGCACAAACCCAGTTTTGAGAAAACTTCTTTTCAAGTCACCTTTACAAGGTATCACTGGTTCTCAGCATCAGCTAGTGCTAAAAGGGTTGGACAAATATTTTCCGTCAAAACTTTTTTTGGATCGAAAACTAGGGGTTTTTAAAAAGCAGAAAAAAATCACGGACAATGTCTGCTTTCCTTCAAAATTTGTTGTGGTTTTTTTAATTGAAAAGCTGAAATTAGTCTGCCAAAACCTGAACATGGTTTGGGGTTTCAGAAGTGTGTGGCCAAATATTTGCTGCTTGCTGTGTTTGATTATTTAAAGAAACAATAAAAAAATCCAGCTTAAAAAAAATCCAAAACTTTTGAACCACCTCAGCTTGTGACCAAACGCCTGAGCCCATCCAGTCAGAGATTTTTCCAGATTTCTGATACTCTGCTGGCTTCCTTGACTCATATCTGTCTCCATAACTTTGGGTTCGTTTAGGTTAGAACATAAGAACATAAGAATGGTCGTACTGAGTCAGACCAAAGGTCCATCCAGCCCAGTATCCTGTCTACTGACAGTGGCCAATGCCAAGTGCCCCAGAGGGAGTGAATCTAACAGGTAATGATCAAGTGATCTCTCTCCTGCCATCCATCTCCCCCTCTGACAAACAGAGGCTAGGGACACCCATTCCTTACAGATCCTGGCTAATAGCCATTAATGGACTTAACCTCCATGAATGTATCTGTTTCCTAGAGACTGGCTCCATGGGGTCCCTCACAAACTGGAGACAGTTACTGTGGGTTTGTCTTTAGTATAGCTTATGTACATACTCCACAAACTGAGCATTTGAGCTTGTTCCAGAATCTGGGATGAGCCTATGTTGTGAAAACTGAAATGCTCAAAATAGCACATGCATGTGAATGGACACATGGTGCTAAAATTAAATTAACCCAGGGGTTCTCAAACTGGGGGTCAGGACCCTTCAGGGGGTCACAAGGTTATTACTGGGGGTCGCGAGCTGTCAGCCTCCGCCTCAAACCCCGCTTTGCCTCCAGCATTTATAATAGTGTTAAATATATTTAAAAGTGTTTTTAATTTATAAGGGGGGATTGCACTCAGAGGTTTGCTATGTGAAAGGGGTCACCAGTACAAAAGTTTGAGAACCACTGAATTAACCCCTCTGGAGCCTCGGGGAATGCAGGGGAGGGGAGTCTCCCTTGGTAGGGTTGGGAAGGAGGTAGGTGGTGTAGGATATTGCTCTTCTCATGTGATCCCTCCCCCATGGCTCTCTTGGCTCTATCACTGTTAATCTAAAGTGGCTAATTTTAAATGAAGCTACCCTCCCCTGACATGAATTTCCCCATGGCACTGAAATTAAATGTAGACTATAATTTGGCATTTGAGAAGTGAAAGGGATGGTAGCCCTAAGGGGAAAGATAACAGCTTGGCTCTTTGTGTTAAATAGCTGTCTGCAAGCCTCAAACTGCTGAATGAGCTTTAGGGTAGGGAAGGCTGTGCCTCCCGCAGGGCCGGCTCTGGCTTTTTTGCCTCCCCAAGCAAAAAAAAACCAACAAAAACCTGCGGGGGCGGCCGGAAAAAAATAATAAACCTGAGGCGCTCCTCTGGGAGATGAAGTCCTAGACAGTGAGTCATATGCACAACTGCTTAATCAAAAGAGACCCTATAGAAAATAATCCAGATCTAGTGGTTTTCTTTTCATGAGAAAAATGGACAAGAAATACAGTGAAAATGTTTGTAATGGCCATCAAAGGGACTTCTCTGGCCATTATGAAAACTGGTGCATAACTCACCCAATTAACATGGAGGAAAGGGGACTGAGACTTGACTGGCACGTAGGAATTCTCCTTAGTTCAACAAGCAGCAGGCTGTGCTGCGGAAGCTGATGAATCTGGGTTCTACCCCTGATGTTGGTATGAAATGCCAAATGGCCAGATGCAGCAGAGTGACCACCATCAAGTCCTGGTTGGCTATGGATTTGTTGCAAAAAATCTAGGGTGTGGAAAGCTTTAGTTCTCTGTTCCCTGCAGCTAACATGGAGCTGGAATACCTGAAGAGATGTGCTCAGTCTATGCTTGGAGCTGGGGTGTGATTCCTGCCACCTTCCCCTCTCTCGGAGCCTCAGCGCGCCGCGTGCAGGAGCTGCGCTGGCCCCTGGACAGCGCTGCAGCGGCGTGGTTCCAGCGGGACCGGAGCTTGCAGCCCCATCTCCTTACCACACGGCTCTGACTCAGTGGGAGGAGCTCAGGCCCTGCCGGAGCTACGCCGCTGCAGCACTGAGGCGCCGGGGGATGGGGGAAGGCAGAGGCAGGGCCGGGGGCCCCTGCGGGGTCCGGGGCCTGGGGCAAATTGCCCCATTTCCCCCCCCCCCCCCGGGAGGCCCTGTACACTGTGCTCATTAACTGGGGGCGTGTGGTTGTGTCTATGCATGATCTTTGCAGGGAAGATCAGGAGGCCTCCTCCTCTGGAAGATTTTTAAATCCCTGACTCCGCTCCCTTCTGCCCCATTCCAAAGGTAAAATAGTGATTGTTCCGATGCACTTTTATAAGCCCTTTGGATAAGTCATCTCTGGTAGGATCTACCTACCTTCATATCTATCACTGTGGCGGTATCTGAGTGGCTGGCTCAGCAGTAGACAAAAAGGAAGTAAAACTTCTCCATCAGAGGCAGGGAAAACACCCCAATATTCTCTTCCCTCTGATGCTGACATTTTAACATGCAGCTCCTGAGAGCCCCCTCCAGCACATTGTCCTATTTAGGAGTTTCCAAGCTTCTCAAGGAGGATGTTGGGGGTTCTCTTCCATTGCACCATGGATAGCTGGGCAACATGAAACTCACCCCCATCAGTCTTTGACGGTCCCCTGGAGCAGTTGCCATTGCAGTGGAGCTGCTGGGTAGTTATTTGCTGCCTCCTTCTTCCCATCTTCCTGTGTCTCTGCCAGTTGTCTGTCTAGTACCAGCCCCACTCATGGGAGGCCCTCACTATACCACTCTACACACACCAGGACACTCTGCAGAGAATCCTGGGAATGTGACTAGAAGACAGGCACCCTATGTTCAGCTTTGTTGTCATTGACCATGGGGTCAACATGACCAAAGTAATTATCCATGAGCACTAGAGCAGCAGCCAGCACTTTAGTCACACCCGTTATCTTCTAATTACTCACCCAAGTCATCTAGAGAGGCCCTGACTCTGTGAGAGACAACACTGCAATAGCATTGGTGGATATTTCCAGGGGCAGATTTACCATGAAACACAGTGCTCTGGCATGGGGCCCCCCAACAACAGGGGGCCCCAGGGCCAGGCACTAAGGCAGCTCAGCACTGGTGCACCCCCTGTGGGGGGGCTGCTCCACGGGAGAGGGGCTGCGGGGATAGAAGCTGTGGGGAGCAGGAGAGCAGGGAGGGAGGCTCACCCACAGCCTCAGAGGAGCAGGCAGAAGGTGTGGGTGGCGGGAGCACTGGGAACGGAGAGAAGCAGCGATTTGAAGGGGAAGCCACCGCTTCTCTCCAGCTGCGTGGCTGCCCCTGCTCCTCCTGAGTCCTCCAGCCCGTGCTTGCAGGGCCAGATTCAGAAAGGGGATGGGGCTTTAGGGGCTGCAGCCCAGGTCTCCAGGGCCCACTTAGCCCTGGGCTGCAGCCCCTAAAGCCCTTGTGTTCCAGCCCTGCCTAGCGGGAGGTGGGGGGCGGAGGCGGCTCGGAGAATTGCAGCCCATGGGAGCTGCAGGGGGTGGTGCTTGCAGGGCAAGCACAGGGCCGCACGGAGCCACCTGAACTCCCCGCACCTGCACCCTCTGCACCAAATGGGAGCTGCCCCAGGTAAGTGCTCCGCACCCCAATCCCCTGCCCCAGCCCTGATCCCCCTCCCACACTCTAACTCCAGGCCAGACCCCCCCATCCCCAGCCTGTTCCTGCACCCTAACTCCCTCCCAGACCCTGTACCCCAACCATCAGCCCCCTCCTGCACCCTAACTCCCACCCAGACCCTGCACCGCCAGCCCCAGTGCGCTCCCACACCCTAACTTCCTCCCAGACCCTGCATCTCAACCCTGAGCACCCTCCCAAACCCTAACTCCCACCCAAACCCTGCACCCCCAGCCCTGAGCCCCAGGTGAAGAATGCAGGAAAAAAATGAAAAATGCGAAGTAGGGCCCCAAAAATGAAGCTGAGCACAGGGCCCCACTAACTCTAAATCTGCCACTGGATATTTCTACGGCTCTCTGAAAGTAATGTACTAGCTATGATCAATCCAGGGTCCCTTAGGCACCCCCCACGTTACTGGCAGCAGTGTTTGAGCATGCCCTGGAACCTCCCAATGTTCACCTGCAAGAGCAGACTCATCAAATGCCTTTGGAACAGGACATGGGGGAATATTAAACTAGCACTAGCTCATCTTGACAGGAGCACGAGTGAGGGCAGGAGGAACATCTGAGTACAGTACATCCGAGCCTCAATGACAGCACAATGTCAGTGAGTCAGTCACCTCAACTGTGCATGCATGTCTGGCTTCTGTGACTCCTTTCCTGAAGCAGGCAGGGAAGGACCCCAGGCAGTTCTCTGTCAAGGCAGCTGAGGTTGGCAAATCTGAGGGCAGAGCTGCAAAGTCAGATTGCAAATATCCTTGACAGCACTGAATACGTGTATATAACCCTGCCACATCGTGGGGTTGTGCTCAAGGACTTGCAGCTTGGGATGGAGACCCACAGGGCAGAGCAATTTCTATATCCAAATAAATATGGACCAGCCTGCACCTCCTCCCTATATGGTACTCCCTTCTATTCCTGCTGATCCACACACGCTTGTCATCTCCCTATAGATCCTTCTTGCACATTCCGCTTTGTGCTTTCTCCCATGCAGCTTCTGACTTGTGGATTGTTTTCAGTCTGCCTCAGGTTCCACTACCTTCCTCTAGAAACCCCTCCTAACTTCTCCTCCTTTATGGTCGCGCTACATGTTGCTGCTTCTGAAGTATTCTTCCTTACATTGCTGTTTGTCTTGTCTTCACCTGTAGCGTGTTCAGAGCAGCCAGTTAGGCTGTAAGGTCATTGGGGCAGGGAACATCTCTGATGTTTGTAAAGTGCCTAGTAAATTTGCATAATTATATACAACATTTGTTAATAGCAATAACAATTTTCAATTTTTGATCATTAAATGTTAGTTACTTTTCAGCAGAGATAGGCATGAGGCACAAAACTGGATCCAGTTTCAGATCTCAGATACTTAAAGTCTCCAGAGATTTGGTTCAAGCCCATCTCTTCTACTCAGCCTTTGTTTCCTTCTTCTCTCATTTCTATTCTTCTCTAGAGCTGGGCAAATATTTTTGGATGACAGTTTATTCACCAAAAAATGCTGTTTCAGTCTAACAAAAAATATTGATTAATTTAATATATTTTTTTCAGGGAGCTAGATTCAGAAGGGGACTAGGGTACTGTGACGTTGCACTCTATATAATTTAATGAAAATATGCTAATCAGTGTGAATATAATATAACTGGAATATGCTGCATGCAAAAGGTCTCTTGTAAGGTATCATTACAAAGTTTATAATCTACTGAGTGTGGTCATCCTATTTGTATGAATGTATCATTCTTGTATCTGAAACTAGAAATATGAAATATAACTCTGAGGGCCTATTGTAATTATGCAAAGTGTGGGCCATTAATGGTGGTTTGGAAACTTGATGGCTCCCATCAACCAGGACAATTGACTGTGGATGGCTCTGTTTGCTTGCAGGCCTTCCTTTGAGTCAGGCTGGGAGGAATGAAGGCTTGGGGTCTCACAGGGTGAGATTTTATCTGTATTCAGTTTTCTTACTGTATTAGGCATAGACTTGCATGTTTTATTTTAATTTGTTTGGTAACTTACTTTGTTCTGTCTGTTATCACTTGGAACCACTTAAATCCTACTTTTTGTATTTAATAAAATCACTTTTTACTTAATACACACTCTGGGTTAATTAATAATACCTGGGGGGGCGGGGAAAGCTGTGCATATCTCTCTATCAGTGTTATAGAAGGCGAACAATTTATGAGTTTACCCTGTATAAGCTTTATACAGGATAAAACGGATTTATTTGGGGTTTGGACCACATTGGGAGTTGGGCATCTGAGTGTCTGAGACAAGAACACTTTTTAAACTGCTTTCAGTTAAGCTTGCAGTTTGTGGGACGTGGTTCAAACCTGGATCTGTGTTTGTAGCTGGCAAGCGTGTCTGGCACAACCAGGCAGGGTTCTGGAGTTCCAAGCTGGCAAAGAAAGCAAGGGCAGAAGTAGTCTTGGCACATCAGTTGGCAGCCCCAAGGGGGTTTCTGTGATCCAACCCGTCACAGGTACCATTCACAAAACAGCCAGCAGAGGAGGTGCCCCCTTATAACCTTTGGATCAGTGGTTAGGGCACTCACCCTTGGACATGGAAGACCCATATCTGACTTGCTGTTTGAGAACAGGGAGTTGATCCCAGCCTCTCCCTCTCCTAACCATCCGGCTCATCAGGGATGGGTGTCTCACTTGTCCCTGTTGAAACTGTTTCAGTTTGTATAAAGAACTAACTAGTACTTATTGATAAGGACTTGAACTTAGGGCTGCCCCTTGCCAGGGGAGTCCCCTCACAACGGGGCAATCATGTATTCTAGGAGTAGAGTTCTTTTCAGTCTCTCCTGCAGAAACTCTTCCTCTCTGTGAAAAACACACAGTCATTAGACCAGACTGAGAAAATGACTCTACAGCTTAATGGTTAGGGTAAACATGAGGTGATGCAACCAAGGTTCAAATACCTGTTGTAGAGAGGAAATTGAATCTGGGTCTCCCACCTCTCAGGTGAGTGCCCTAAGAACTACACTGAAGGAGGGGGCACCACCAACTCCACCTGTTTTATGCACCTAGCCTTTTAAAAAAATGCCCAGAAACAAAACATTTAGCTCAACCTGATAGGAATTTGTCAACTTTTACAATTTGCTGAAAATTTAAAAAAATGGATTCATTTTGACCCAAACTGATTTTTTTTCAGATCTGCCAGTGAACCAAAAAACCCCTGAGTTATTCACCCAATTAAATTCTGCACCCAATCCGGGCAGATTACGTGCCCCTGAATTCAGTGCTGGCTCTCATGATGGGTACAGAGGACAGGCAGCCATCATGAAATCTCTGCTCTGGGTTCTCCTCCCTGCCTGCCCCTGAGATACTGCAGGTCCTGTCTGTACTCTGGAAAAGCCCTGACAACAGTATTGACAACAGTATAATTGCTGTCACTGCCCCTCTTCTAGGCAACGTAACGTTCCCTGGGCCCCTGAATCTTTTAGCTACCAACATCTTGGTGGGTACAGACTTCAATACCATATCTCCTCCTTGTGGGCTCTCCTAATTCTATTGCTGGTATGACCCCATCCATTATCCTTCACATCTTAACCTTGCTCTGAGCTGTTCCAGCCACACACACACCGGGTGTGTCCCTAGAGATCCCCCTCTCTGTATCTCAGCCCTTTGTCTCTATGTGGATATGCAAGTGAGGTTCTGAAATGATCTAACCTCTAATGCCCTCAGTGCATCTCCTCTGGAGATTTCCCTCCCTGAATCTCTTTCAGATCCATAACTTTTTTCTTGATCCCCTGTACCCTAGAAATTTCCCTTCATCACTGCCCAGGTATTGGCAAAAATCTCATTTATACCAACATTATCTCAGGGTCAGATGGCAGCCAGTGACCAACAGGGGAAAGGCTCTAACAAGCAGCTTCCTGATTCCCCTGAGCCAGACTCTGCCCCTAGCCTAGGGCTAGATGGGAAACGGTGCCGCAAAAGTGAAAGTCTCCATAGCCCATTCCCCTAAATAGTCTGTAGTTTACCTTTGGTCTCTGCAGGTGGTGGTGCTGCATTCTTGAACTTTACCTCAGCGTAAGTAACCTCCGATGCCATTTGGAGATTGTTGCCGACCCCTCTTCTTTATATATTTATATTGTTATTGCATTTAGAATTGATCTTTTAATTCCCTAAAGCCACAGGCCAGTCATGGAGTCATTCCCATCTGGAGTGTCTGCCACCCCTTCTCCCACCTGTCAGAAGAGGAGAGACAGGGAGAGGAAAGCCCCTAAGATGAGCTGGGAGGTGCTGGAGATGGAGATATATCCCAGACAGCTCTTGGACCTCTTCACTCAGAAAATCAGCCTGGGCTTTTCTCCTCATGGGTTTAAGTAAATGAAAAACAGGAACCTCGTGGCTGAGAGAGAAGTTGCATCCCCCACTGCTAATAAACTTACACACGCAGTCATTTCTCAACCACTAGGGTTTAATTTTCTGTCTTTATGCAGTGGTGTTGTTCTACAGATACCACAGAATATGTTCTGAGAACAACCCCCTGCCAGAGAAGGCTTCCCTCCACTCCTAATTGCTGAGTAAGACACGCCCCCTGCAGGTCACTGAAACTGAAATCCCCTCAGCTCAGGGGCTTCTTAGTTAACAGAGACTTTCCCAGCACCCAGTATTCAGTCTCTGGGAGTCTAAATCCCAAATAAATCCCTTTTTCTCTGTATAAAGCGTATACAGGGTAAACTCATAAATTGTCCGCCCTCTATAACACTGATAGAGAGATATGTACAGTTATTTGCTTCTCCAGGTATTAATTACTTATTCTGGGTTAATTAATCATAGAATCATAGAATATCAGGGTTGGAAGGGACCTCAAGAGGTCATCTAGTCCAACCCCCTGCTTAAAGCAGGACCAATCCCCAACTAAATCATCCCAGCCAGGGCTTTGTCAAGCCTGATATTCAAAACATCTAAGGAAGGAGATTCCACCACCTCCCTAGGTAACCCATTCCGGTGCTTCACCACCCTCATAATGGAAACGATTTTCCTAATATCCAACCTAAACCTCCCCCACTGAAACTTGAGACCATTACTCCTTGATGAGTCCCGGCAGTCTCTCCATTACTCCATGTTCTGTCATCTGCTACCACTGAGAACAGTCTAGATTCATCCTCTTTGGTACCCCCTTTCAGGTAATTGAAAGCAGCTATCAAATCCCCCCTCATTCTTATCTTCTGCAGACTAAATAATCCCAGTTCCCTCAGCCTCTCCCCATAAGTCATGTGCTGTAGCCCCCTAATAATTTTTGTTGCCCTCCGCTGGACTCTTTCCAATTTTTCCACATCCTTCTTGTAGTGTGGGGCCCAAAACTGGACACAGTACTCCAGATGAGGCCTCACCAATGCTGAATAGAGGGGAATGATCATGTCCCTTGATCTGCTGGTAATGCCCTACTTATACAGCCCAAAATGCTGTTAGCCTTCTTGGCAACAAGGGCACACTGTTGATTTATATCCAGCTTCTCGTCCACTATAACCCCTAGGTCCTTTTCTGCAGAACTGCTGCCTAGCCACTCGGTCCCTAGTCTGTAGCAGTGCATGGGATTCTTCCATCCTAAGTGCAGGACTCTGCACTTGCCCTTGTTGAACCTCATCAGATTTCTTTTGGCCCAATCCTCTAATTTGTCTAGGTCCCTCTGTATCCTATCCCTACCCTTCAGTTTCAGAGTAACAGCCGTGTTAGTCTGTATCCGCAAAAAGAAGAACAGGAGTACTTGTGGCACCTTAGAGACTAACAAATTTATTAGAGCATAAGCTTTCGTGGACTACAGCCCACTTCTTCGGATGCATATAGAATGGAACATATAATGAGGAGATATATATACACACATACAGAGAGCATAAACAGGTGGGAGTTGTCTTACCAACTCTGAGAGGCCAATTAATTAAGAGAAAAAAAAAAAAAACTTTTGAAGTGATAATCAAGCTAGCCGAGTACAGACAGTGTGATAAGAAGTGTGAGAGTACTTACAAGGGGAGAGAGAGTCAACGTTTGTAATGGCTCAGCCATTCCCAGTCCTTATTCAAACCGGAGTTGATTGTGTCTAGTTTGCATATCAATTCTAGCTCTGCAGTCTCTCTTTGGAGTCTGTTTTTGAAGTTTTTCTGTTGTAATATAGCCACCCGCAGGTCTGTCACTGAATGACCAGACAGGTTAAAGTGTTCTCCCACTGGTTTTTGAGTATTTTGATTCCTGATGTCAGATTTGTGTCCATTAATTCTTTTGCGTAGAGACTGTCCGGTTTGGCCAATGTACATGGCAGAGGGGCATTGCTGGCACATGATGGCATATATCACATTGGTAGATGTGCAGGTGAACGAGCCCCTGATGGTATGGCTGATGTGATTAGGTCCTATGATGATGTCACTTGAATAGATATGTGGACAGAGTTGGCATCGGGGTTTGTTACAAGGATAGGTTCCTGGGTTAGTGGTTTTGTTCAGTGATGTGTGGTTGCTGGTGAGTATTTGCTTTAGGTTGGGGGGTTGTCTGTAAGCGAGGACAGGTCTGTCTCCCAAGATCTGTGAGAGTAAAGGATCATCTTTCAGGATAGGTTGTAGATCTCTGATGATGCGCTGTAAGTACTCTCACACTTCTTATCACACTGTCTGTACTCGGCTAGCTTGATTATCACTTCAAAAGTTTTTTTTCTCTTAATTAATTGGCCTCTCAGAGTTGGTAAGACAACTCCCACCTGTTTATGCTCTCTGTATGTGTGTATATATATCTCCTCATTATATGTTCCATTCTATATGCATCCGAAGAAGTGGGCTGTAGTCCACGAAACCTTATGCTCTAATAAATTTGTTAGTCTCTAAGGTGCCACAAGTACTCCTGTTCTTCTTTCTACCCTTCAGTGTATCTACCACTCCTCCCAGTTTAGTGTCATCTGCAAACTTGCTGAGAGTGCAGTCCAAGCCATCCTCCAGATCCTTAATGAAGATATTGAACAAAAACGGCCCCAGGACTGACCCTTGGGGCACTCCGCTTGATACTGGCTGCCAAGTAGACATGGAGCAATTGATCACTACCCGTTGAGCCCGATGATCTAGCCAGCTTTCTGTCCACCTTATAGTCCATTCATCCAGCCCATACTTCTTTAACTTGCTGGCAAGACTACTGTGGGAGACCGTATCAAAAGCTTTGCTAAAGTCAAGCCCACTGCTTTCCCCTCATCCACAAAGCCAGTTATCTCATCATAGAAGGCAATTAGGTTAGTCAGGCATGACTTGCCCTTGGTGAATCCATGCTGACTGTTCCTGATCACTTTCCTCTTTTCAAAGTGCTTCAAAATGGTTTCCTTGAGGACCTGCTCCATGATTTTTCCAGGGACTGAGGTGAGGCTGACTGGCCTGTAGTTCCCTGGATCCTCCTTCTTCCCTTTTTTAAAGATGGGCACTACATTAGCCTTTTTCAGTCATGAGAAATCTGCCTGTAGGTATCAAAGTTCCTACAGTTGGAGTGCAGCTGGGACTGCACAGCCTCCTCTCTGCATCAACAACTCAGCTGTGATCCAAGTGGGAGCGCATTTGCTGTGGGGAGCCGCCATGGTCAGCTAGAAAGATGCGATGTGAGCTCTCCAGGCCGAACAAACAGGAAGTGGAATTTCAAATATTCCTGGGCCTTTAAAGGGGGAGGAGCAGAAGCCTGTGTACTTGGATGCAGGGCAGTGGAGTTCAAACTGCTGACCAGAGCGGTCAGGATGGGCATTGTGGGACATCTCCTGGAAGCCATTTACAGTGACAAATCCAAGTGTGCTATCTACACTGACCGCCTTTCCCCATCCCTGTCCCCTCCCCCTGCCTCTTCCTGCCCCTGCTTCTCTCCCTCTCCTCCAGTGCCTCCTGATCACCTCTGAACAGCTGATTGTGGCAGGTGCTGGGAGGGAGGGGGAGAAGCTGATCAGTGGGGTCCACCGGCGGGAGGGCGGGGAGCCTGGGGGGTGGAGGAGGAGGAGCTGATCCGCAGGGTTGCCAGTGGGTGCTGAGCACCCACTATTTTTTTCTATGGGTGCTCCAGCCCTGGAGCACCCACGGAGTCGGCACCTGTGATCTTCAATGTTTTGTCAGCAAAAGCTGGCTTTTGCCGACAAAACTGTGTAGTGTAGACAAGACCTTAGATGCTGCACCTGGAGGGGAACCAGGGCCTAATGACTCAGCTGGAGGATGAGCTGGGCTAGGAGAATAAAGCTAGGAAGTCAGAGCAGGAAGAGGTTACTGTGGTTTTACACTTACTTACACTTACACTTACACACACACACACACACACACACACACACACACTCTTCTTACTCTCACGTCCTAGTTTTATAGTCCTAGCCCAGCTCCTCCTCCAGCTGACTTTCTTCTGTTATTAGGCCATGGTTCCCCTCCAGGGAAAAGTGTCAGTATGTAGAAGTGATTTAATCAGTTAAATTATATTTCTAATAACAGAGTTAGTACAGATGTGGGTACATGTAGCATTAGCTTAGATCCCAGCACATATTGGGATAACAGGAAACAAAATGGCAGATAAAGCTGCTAAAAACCCTTCAAGAAATGGAAAGACTGACATAGAAATACCCTTGAGTAAACAGGGATTTAAAAAGTCTAGTACAGAAAAACTTAAAAGAGGAATGACAAAAAATTTGGATTAATGAAAAAGAGGAAGAAGATTTTTTTTTTTAATTGTGCCCTACAGTGGAGGATAACTACAGGGCCTGGACAGGACTACTGAAGTGCTTTTATGTAGAGTATTAACTGGCTGTTGTGGCTTAACCAAATGTCTTGTTCAAGTAAATAGACACAAAGATGGGCTATGTGCACTCTGTAAGGTGGAAGAAACAACTGATCACCTTTTGTGGGTATGTAAGGGCTTTGACAAAGAAAGGGAAAAGCTTTATGAGGAATTCAAATGTCTTAAGATAACAAAAGTTACATTATGTTACTTAGGACTAGTTTACACTAGAAATGCTACAGCGGCACAGCTTCACTGATGCACCTGTGCCTCTGTAATGTGTCTGGTGAAGACGCTCTATGCTGATGGGAGAGAGCTCTCCCATCAGAATAATAAAACCCCCTCAGTGAGAGGCAGTAACTATGTTGGCATGAGAGCTGTCCACACCAGCGCTTAGGTCGGCGTAATTTATGTCGGTCAGGGGGGTGGCTTATTCACACCCCTGAGTGACATAAGTTATACCAACATAAATGGTAGTGTGTAAAGGCCCTTAGTAAAAATACTGGGGAACTGGGGTAGTATTAGAAAGGTGTTATGTTACCTGAAGGACATAGAGGACTGTGAGAGAATATAAAACAACAAAGCGTTTAGGATTATAGTTGGTGGCAGCTATAATCTATTCAGTCAAGTCTGTTTTGCCATTAAAAAAAAAAAGAAAGAAAAAGGAAAAAAAAAAAGAAAAGAAGAGGCTACAGGGATGAGGTCTGTAGTCACTTTCTAGAGGTAAAGGAATTGGCCAGGGACAAAGGAGGACATCCAGGGAGAAAATAAGCCGTGGAGTCCCGTCCTGGACACTTACAAGAGGCCTAGGGGGTGAAGTAGCCTCAAGGAGCAGAGGAAGATCCAGTGGTAAACCCAGGGATAGGCCAGGAGATAGAGAGCTGAGGTAGGAGGAAGGAGCCCAGGGAAAGTGCAACAGGATCTGAGACTGAGCAGACCTAAGTTGCTAGTCATAGGGTCCCTGGACTGAAACTCCAAGTAGTGGTCAGGCCTGGTTTTCCTTACCAGACACTGGCAAAGTGGCACAGAACCTGGAGATGACACAGAAGACTGCCTGGGATGGCAAATGGACAGCTTGTCCATTGGGACTTTGTTACTCCAGAAGGTCGGGGACTATATAGTCACCTGGCCGGAGGGCTGAGTTGTGAAGAGAGAGAGGCACACCACAGCTGAGCAACTGACGAGAGAGGGCCCCATGCGGGGTGAAAGCTAATTCCCAGACCTAGCCATAAGGAGGTGCACCTGCGGTCAGTGGAGCCCTTTACAGCAGTGTTACTCAATAGGCAGCCTGCAGGCCCACCAAGTGGCCCACTAAGGCCACCTGTGTGGCCTGCCTCACCTTAAAAAAATGTTTATAATTACATTCATAAACAGTGATGAGCTGCCTATAATTTGCATGTGACGTCCTTAGTAAGTAACTGAAATTTGTGCCCTGGCACAAATTAAGCACTGGCCGGGCACCCAGCTTTGAAGGCAGCTCCGTTGCCAGCAGTAGTGCAGAAGTAAGGATGGGATGGGATGGTATTGCCACCCTTACTTCTGTGCTGGTGGTGGTGCTTCCTTCAGAGCTGGGCGGTCGGAGAGCGGCAGCTGCTGGCCAGGCACCCAGAGGTGCCAGGTATATGAACTGCCAAGCCTAGAGGTGCTGGGACTCAGCCCCGGAAGCCCAGCACAAATTAAGCACCGCTTACTGCATCTTAATTTCTCACAATAGCATCGGCTACAATTGAGTTAGGACGCTACCCATGTTTTCATTAATGATGGAAATGGAGCCAAATATGAATGCGAGTGGGAGTAAACGTCACAAAGCCAAAAGTGAAAACTGAGATTTTAACCCAAACTGGATCGTGGATTTTCTTTTTATTATGCCACCTCATTTAAATGCAAAACCTGTGTGTTTAATATGCCAAACCACGGTATCCATCTGTAAGGTCGTCAACATGAGGTGCCACTTTGAATCAAAGCACAGGAACTTCAATGCGGCCTATCCTCCTAGCATTGTTGCAACACACGACAAAATTGAAAATCTGAAGTCTTTGTATCACACTTCAAATGTCATTCTCACAGCATCAGCGACTGTACAGGATAAAGCAACAGCTGCTTCTTTTCGGATAATGTTGGTACTAGCTAAAAAGAAAAAGCCTTTCCTAGCTTGTGAAGGAGTGCATGGTGGAAATGCTGGTGGAGCTTTTTGCAGGAGATAAAAACAAAGATGACATTGTGAACTTGCTGCTGAACTTGAATTAATATGCAAATTAGACACTATCAATTTAGGCTTGAATAGAGACTGGGAATGGCTGAGCCATTACACACATTGAATCTATTTCCCCATGTTAAGTATTCTCACACCTCTTGTCAAACTGTTTATAATGGACCAGCTTGATTATCACTACAAATGTTTTTTCTCTTAATTAATTAGCCTCTTAGAGTTGGTAGGACAACTCCCACCTTTTTATGTTCTCTGTATGTATATATCTCTCCTCACTATATGTTCCATTCTATGCTGTAGCCCACAAAAGCTTATGCTCAAATAAATTTGTTAGTCTCTAAGGTGCCACAAGTACTCCTGTTCTTATTGTGAACCATGTGAAACAAGTTCACCTGTCTGATTCCACAGCAGTGTGAAGATTGGAGGTAATTTATGAGGATTGTCTGTCAGCACTGCTTTCCGATTTAAAAAATGTCTCTTGCAGTGGATGAATCAAGCAATTTAAGTGACACTGCCCAGCGATTGCTGTTTGTTAGATTTTATGATGGTGAAATTTTCAAGGAAGAATTTTTGTGCTTAATACCATCAGAAACCTACACCACAGAAGAGATCATTTTTGAAAAGGTAAAAGGCTTTTTTGAAAAAAAAAATGGTTTAGATCTGCAGAAAGTAAACTTGCTTGTTATAGACGGAGAACCCTCTATGACAGGGAAAGAGAAAGGCTTTGCTTCATGTTTGGCAGCGATCATCCAGGGCCGTCCTTAGGCATATGCAGCATACGCAGCTGCATAGGGCACCCAAAAATTTGGGGCTCCACCGGGCTGCGGGGCCGCAGCCTGTTCCACTTGTGCTGTGCTTTGACTCCTCTGTCCCTACCCGTATGGAGGCTGGCCAGAGGTGTGTGCAGTTTGCACCTGGTGTCTTCCTCGGTGCACATGTGCAGAGTGAATCAGGACAACCAATCAGGAGCATGGGTGGAAATTTTTTTTTAAAAAAAGGGGGGAAGTGGAAGAAGCCCCCTGGCCCCTCTCCCTTGCCCACTGCTCACTCCCTTCAGCCCACCCGCTGGCTGGAGGGCTTCTCTCTGCCCCCTAGAAGACCAACAAGATAGGAGCTGTCATGGGGCTGTGGGTGCTGGGAGGGAGCCATGCGTGCTGGAGAGCGGCATCTCCTCTCAAAGCTGGGTGTGTGTGTGGGGGCCCTGGCCAGAGCTTCCATCACTCTCCCATGCAGATTAACACACAGGCCAACAGGGCACGTGCCCAGAGCCCCCCTCCTCAGCCAATATGAGACCCCCAGAAAAATGGGCACCTAAGCTGACAGCCCAAGTTGCGGGGTGGAAGAAGCCCCGAGCTCGCCGGGATGCCCCGGCAGAAGCTGTGCCAGGCAGGCGGGCGGGTGGGTGGAGGGAAGGGTAGCACCAGGCAGGGGGTTCCTGAGGGTCTGTGGGTGGGGATGGTGGCTGTGGCCCCTCGACACACTGAGGTCAGTGATGCCGGCTGGGGACCACCTTCAGTGGAGCCCCCGCCTTCCCCTCCGCCGTCCCTCAATATCCCTCCTTAGGTAACTTGCATAGGGCCCCATAAACCCTAAGGACAGCCTGGGCTACATCCTTCATTAAATACATTTCACTGCATCATTCACCAGACTGTCCTGAGAGGTAACTTGTCTGGGGACTTGAAAAAAAACAATGGACATTGTGATGAGATTAGTGAACTACATGCGCTCAATTTCTAGATTCCAACATCGTCTTTTTAAAGCTCTTTTACAAGACGCTTCAGCCGAATACCTGTTGCAGCACAATGATGTTTGCTGGTTAAGTAGGGGGCATGTGTTAGAGAGGTTTGTATGCTTCAAAAAGAAATAATAGAATTTCTTTCAAACCATAAGCCCAACAAGGCTTGCAAGTTTCTGGAATTTATGAATGATGACCTTTCTAGGTCACAGGTAACTTTTCTGTGCGATATTATGATTATTTGAATTCCCTCAACTTGCAGCTCCAAGGCCGTGCAAGCAGCATCGGGGATCTGTTTGAAAAAGTGCGTCTTTCAGAGAAATCTTGTAATCTTTAAGACAGACTTAACAGGAAAGATGTTGCACTTTCCTACATTGTGAGTTGTTGCTACAGATGAAACTTTGATGAAAACAATGAAAGAATTCCTAAGCAATCTGATCAAAATTTTTAAAATACGATTTGAGAATTTTCAACTTCCGAAGGATCTGTTTTTATTTGTTCATGATATATTTGTGGTCTCTCTCTGCCAGTGGACCTTGCCCTTCGGAAGCAAAGAACATTCTTGATTCAATTGATGAAGGTCCCTTTCAATTAGAAATGGTAAGGCTCCACAGCTCAGATGTCTTATTTAGCATATGCCATTCAGTCAAGCCAAGCCACAATATTCTTATCAGCAATGTTCAAGGCACAAAGACCTCCAGGAAGCTGAGTCATTTTGCAGTCCTCAACAGTGTGTGTCATGGTTTGTGGCTGCCCACATTGACATAGTGGACTCTCTCTAAAACACCACCGAAAATGTCTTGAAGGCAAAACTCAGAGAAGTGGGACTTTATGATTTCTGGGCTCAATATGCTGACCAGTTTCAGAATAGCCAGATCCTGGCCATCTACCTTTTAACAATATTCGGATCAAACTACCTCTGTGAATCTGGGTTTTCTACCATGAATATTATTTAAAAAAAACACCACAATCACCTGATAGATGAGCATCTTCACCAGGGGATGCACCTTGTCCTGACTTCCTACAAACCACTCTTCAGAAAGCTTGCTAGAATAATAGAATCATATAAGATTAGGGTTGGAAGAGACCTCAGGAGGTCATCTAGTCCAACCCTCTGCTCAAAGCAGCACCTACCCCAACTAAATCATCCCAGCCAGGGCTTTGTCAAGCCGGGCCTTAAAAACCTTTAAGGATGGAGATTCCACCACCTCCCTAGGTAAACCATTCCAGTGCTTCACCACCCTCCTAGTGAAATAGTTTTTCCTAATATCCAATCTAGACCTCCCCCACTGCAACTTGAGACCATTGCTCCTTGTTCTGTCATCTGCCACCACTGAGAACAGCCTAGCTCCATCCTCTTTGGAACCCCACTTCAGGTAGTTGAAGGCTGCTATCAAATCCCCCCCTCACTCTTCTCTTCTGCAGACTAAATAAGCTCAGTTCCCCCAGCCTCTCCTCATAAGTCAAATGCCCCAGACCTCTAATCATTTCCGTTGCCCTCTGCTGGACTCTCTCCAATTTGTCCACATCCAGGGCCGGCGCAACCCATTAGGCGACCTAGGCGGTCGCCTAGGGCACTAACATTTGGGGGGTGGTGACCGTGGCGGCCGGATCTTCGGCCGCCCCGGTTGTCGGTGGTATTTTGGGGGCGGGACCTTCCGCTGCCTCTGGCGGGGACGGCATTTCAGGGGCAGGACCATCCACCACCTAGGGCAGCAAAAAAGCTGGCGGCGCTCCTGTCCACATTCTTTCTATAGTGGGGGGCCCAAAACTGGACACAGTACTCCAGATGTGGCCTCACCAGTGCCGAATAGAGGGGGATAATCACTTCCCTTGATCTGCTGGCAATGCTCCTATAGTTATATTCCTTTTCCACAAGGTATTGTTTTTCTCCCTTTTCCTTCTCTCAGTCCTTCCCTCTGTTTAAGGCCCCTGTGTTATTCTATTTTGGTTCAATGTCCAGCACAATCAGGCCATAGTCCTGACTGGAGCCTGTAAGATATCCCACAAAACACTTAATACAAATAATAATGATGCTCCTGAGTAGGGCCAGATATTTTTCTCTTTCTTTCTTTCTGGTGGTAAAAGGGGAATTGAGATTTATTGAGTCACAGAGAAGGAGTTTGCAAGGAGACAATAACTGAGTCAGGAGTTTAATGGAGTGAGGGAAAGAGGATCATGAGGGATTGCTCAGGAGGGAATATCAGAGAGTGGCTCTGGGGGGGAGAGGAACAGGGCTTGTTTCAGGTGGGTGGGGATATGCGGTTGGTTGTCATGTTCATGGGGAGCTTGGGGTAGGGTGGGGGTTATCAGTGCAGGGGAGGTAGGACAGGACCAGGGAAGGTGCAAAGATTAGACATTAGAGGAAGAGGATGATTTGGGTATGAAAGAGAAGATGTGGGACGGGGTAGAGTTGAGGAATCAAAGTGCACACATTACAGAGAGGAAGGAGATGGGACCGAACACCCTTTCTGGAGAGCTACCCCTCCCCCAATCATGTGAAGTCCGCAGCATCCGAAGTTCTTTGATTTTTATGACACGTGCTTGTTTCAGTTCCTCTTTTTTGCACAGTGTGTGACAAAAGCAGGGGTGGAAGGGCTGAGGAGACAGGGAACCACTTCAGCTCACATTTTCCTTGAGGCGAGGTATCTCCTGCTGCAATCTCTCTGTCTTCAGTCAGGAGAATACGAATAGGGCACTACGCTCCCAGGTTGGATAAGGAATGGTCATTCAAAGCTGGCAAGCAAAACACAGTTGCAGGCTGCACAACATCAGAAATTCCACTCAGACTGACCTTCTTCCTGTATCCAAACCACACTGGACTGCAGAGTCTCTGTCTTACCAGAAGGTGACTGGTTTTCTGACTAGATTTTAGTGTCTTCTCAGCTTCTGGCCACAGACAGGTTGGAAGTATCCTACCTTCTCCATCTCTTCATCTGATGTGGGTGTGAAAGTGCCAGGATGTGGGAAGAAGGGAGTTACTCTGAGATTACATAAGGGTTTCTCGTCTAAAAAGTGATGGTAAAAATAGCACCTCTGCGCCCGTATAGACCAGCTTTCTATGAGCTCCCAGTCAACCTGCTGATTTTACTAAGGCCATATCTACACTAAAAAATTAAGTTGACCTATATTAGATTGACTTATAGCCATCACAGTAATTACTGCAGTTTTTCATGTCCACACTTCCCTCCTTCTGTCAGTAGTGCACATCCTCACCAGGAACGCTTGCTTAAGAGGGGTAGTGTGGGAGGTGCTGGATCTCATCAGTGATTGGGGGGAGGAAGCTGTCCAGTCCCAGCTGCACTCCAGCTGTAGGAATTACAATACCTTTGGGCAGATATCAAGGGCCATGATAGAAAGGGGCCATGACCGGGACACATTGTAGTGCAGGGTTAAAGTGAAGGAGCTGCAGAACGCCTACCACAGAGCACGGAAGGCAAACCACCGCTCCGGTACTGCCCCCACGACCTGCCGGTTCTACAAAGAGCTGGACGAGATACTTGGAGGCAAGTATCCTCCACTCCACCTCCACTCCGAAAAGCACCATGGACACTTCAGAGGCTGTGGCAGCCCAGAGTGCAGCAAGGCAGGAGGAAGAAAGTGAGAGCAAGGGTGCCAGGAGGAAGGGAGCCAGTCGCAACGGACGGTGCTTGGGGAAGAACAAACAGCAGAGGAGGTGCCCCGTAAGCATCTTCTATTTGGAGAAGGGAGTTGTTGGCTTTCCTCATTCAAAAGTTCTTTAGCCACTGCTCGTCATCCCAGACTTGCATGACGATGTGATCCCACCACTCAGTGCTTGTTTCCCGAGCCCAAAAGCGGCGTTCCACTGTGGTGAGCATGTCTGTGAATGCCACAAGCAATCTCATGTCGTATGTGTTTATGTGAGTCGACATCATCGTCGGACTCCTAGGCAGCACCGCCCCCAGCAGCAGTGCAACAGAAGGGTGGCATGGTATGGGTTTTTGGGTGGGTGGAGTGATCAGAGCCTGAAATATTTTCAAAGGGGGTCTCTAGAGGGGCAGACTCACCCCTGTGGCGCCTCCTGCTGGTCTCTTTTGGGAATTAGCTCTTCCAGCATCTTGGAGCACCCCCTGCAGGCTGGTGATCTGCCTGTCCTCTGGCTCCCATGTCCCTCCCGGACCCCCGTGCCCTTGTATCTGGGGTGCTGCCCCTGGCAGTACACCCCTCAGTACTAGGGTCTCCCCTGCCCAGAGAACCCCCACCCACTATCCCTACCTCACCTCAGAATAAGGCCATTGCCAGTCACCAACTAGCCCCGCTCACTGGGGCAGACTGCAGTATAGGAGAACAAGGTAGCTGATGCCCTATCCAGAAAAGAGGGTACAGAGGTGAAGTTTACACCATGGCCAGTGACCAAAACTCCAGCATCAAACTCACAAGGTGAGGGAGGTTGTGACAATAAGGATCCAGACACCCCAAGGGGAGAACAAGAGGTCTGAACCCCCAAAAATAAGCACTAGAATCAACTGGCAGCATACAATGTTATTGTGTATAAACATATGTCAGACAAAGCCTTTTATGAATGTTTGTAATATTCTGAATTTGATGGTCATGTGGAGATATGTAGACAGGTTATGATTATGAATGTATGCCTATAAAATTGTAATTGTAACTGTGGTGCAACTACAGCAACAACTCACAACAGGGAGTGAAATAATTAGGCAGGGCTTACAGGAAACCAAATTCAAATACCCACCCTCCCCTTTGTCCTGCCAGGAAGACACAGTGGTGGACTATTAAAGTTAATGGAAAGACATTGAAACTGAAAAGGAAAGAAACTCCTAAGGCTGGTATATGCTGAAAACATTGGCCTGGCTATGTCTCTCAGGGGTGTGAAAAATCCACCCCCCTGAGAGACATAGCTATGGTGACTTAACTCCTGGTTAAGACAGCACTACGACTATGCTGTCTACACTACCACTTATGCCAGCAAAACTTGTGAAAGGGAAAGAACACTCATTTCCTTTCCAAGTACACACACACCAACTGTGGCTTTCATAAGTCAGCATATATGAAGCTGTGAATGTCTTTAATGTCCCCTGGGTGGAGTGGTGGGGGCAGTGCACCAACCCCTGATGCCACATGGAATGCTGAGGGGGGTATAGGGACGTCCCGATATTGAGTTCTCTCTGGGCAGCAGAGAGAGGCAAGCATGGGATTGTTGAACCTGCAGATCTACCAGAGTCTGCAGCATTTCTGTTTGCTGTCTGAGAAGCACAAGCATCTCCTGTTGTGTGTGCTTTTCCTTTTCCTGCGCCTTTCTCCTCTCCACTCTATCCTTCTCAGGCTGTCTGCAAGGGTCATCCTCCAGGCCTTGTGCCCATTCTCTGAGGCAGCAGAACACGTCATTCCGAGTCCTCTTCTTTCCTCTCCTTGTCTGGCTCAGGCATTCTGCGGATGTGGAGGGGGACACCCTGAAGGCCACAATACCAGCAGCTGAAGATACAGCATGCAAAGGTACCATTGTCAGTGTATTCATGACGGAAAGCAAAACTTAAGATACTGAACTCACTCCCCTTGATCCTCCAAAGTTGTAATAATGACATTCTCATTTCTGGTAGGGACTGATGGAGCACAGCGCCAGTCACAGCACCAACCATGGTGAGTATGGTCCTGGGGGAGGGGGTTGGGGAAATGAGTGGGGAATAGCTAGCTGGCATGAGTCTAGTTGTATAGGGCAATGGAATTGAATACTGGCACCATTTTCCACAGACAGTGGTTATTTTAGCTGATAACTCACTCCTGAAGGTAACAGGAGCAGAGATAGCACAGCTGCTGTTGGCATCCTGGTGCCGCTCAGGCCTGTTTGCTACTAGCCTGTGTACTGCAATGTACTGCTGAAGTAATCGCTGAGTAGCATGGGAAAATGCCCTACCGTGGTGGAAGAAATAAAGAAGCCTGCCCCAGAACCCTTCAGCAAAGGATTGCAGAGTACCTCCATGAAAGTTTCATCGAGCTCTCTAAGGAAGATTCACAGGACATCCTAGTGCACATAAACATACTGCTCCGCGCAGCCCCCTCTGCCTAACTCAAGAGGGGAATGAAAAACAGATAGCAACTCTACCTCTCTTGGTTGTTTCACTCCCTCTTCTAGCATAAGTACAAAAGAGTAAATCAACTCATGTGTCCTGCTACTTTGGGGGTTCCATCCCTGTAATCTCAAAACAAACTGCATATTTACCAGAGGTTCCTTCCCCTGCCTCATGCTCTACTGTCATGACTGGCTGGACTCCTCTTCTTCCTCGTCCACCTCCTCCTCGCTGTTCACGGCAGGGGCCTGTAACTCAGTGTGACAGTCTGTACCCCTATGTTCACCCCTCTCATAGAATTGGTACAAATTCTTATGAGGTATCATTTGAAAATTTGTGATTTGCTGATCATCATTGTCCTGGTAAAATATGTGTGGCACCATTATATGTACAGTTATGACATTCCACTGTGTGATGTTTCCCAGACATGTTACAACATGTTCTGGAGGTCAGCCACAAACCAGTTCCCCAGAGACAAAAGGCTAGACAATGCCTCAGTCAGGTGTCAATGGTATCAAGTGGACTATCAGCTGATTCAGTGGCCACTCTTCAGCAGGAGAGAGGAGGTGGGCAAAAATCTACATCTTGGACAAAGAAACAGATTGAAGTTCTTGTCCACGGAGACTTTTTGTCTCCTGGATGTCAACTTCAGATGATTCTAGCACAAGAGAAAGGGCTATAAGAGGAGAGGGCAGATATCTCAAATTATCTCTCCCTTTCTCTCTCCCAACAGCATCAACAACACTTGAAGAAGAAAGGAAGCAGCATTGAACTAGGGAGAGATCCCGACTGAAGGATTAAGCCAGTAAGACTGTTGGAACTTGTGGGGAGTGAGACCTTTGCTTTGAATTCACTTAGCTTGTTAACACAGGGATTACCTCTGTTTTACCTTTTATTTTCTTGTAACCAATTCTGATTTTGTATGATATTACTTGTAATCACTTAAGATCTATCTTTCTACAGTTAATAAATTCGTTTTATCTATACCAGTGTGTTGGGATTGAAGTGTTTGGGAAACTTCATTTGGGATAACAAGAGATATGCATATAATTTTTTATTAATAAAATAACAGACTTTATGAGAGTGTGTATTCTCCAGGAGGGAGCTGGGCAGTATGAGACGCACATTTATGGGGGAAAGCCTAGGACTGGTGTCACTCTACAGTGTAATTCATGAATGGCTGGCTATTGCACTTATACAGTATAAGTGGGAGTGATTTACATGCTGGAGGCTGTGTGTGAGCAGGCCAGGAGTGGTTGCTCTCACAGTAAAGAAGTGTAAAAGGCACCCCAGGCTGGAGAATTGAGGGGACACAGCTGTCCAACAGTCTAGACTGTACCCTTGGGAAAGTCAAACTCGGGCTCCTTGGAAGTATCCAGGGTTCTCTTGGGGGGGCGGAGGGGTCTCCACCAAGGATGGCACATAGCTCTTTGAAAACAGAGCAGGCCTGCGGTTCAACACTAGATCGATTGTTGGCCTCCCTGGCCTTCTGGTACTACTGCTGCAGCTCCTTGGCTTTCATGCAGCACTGCCGATGGTCCTTGTTGTACTCCTCCTCCTGCATCCCCCGAGCAGTCTGCTTGTAGATGTCCACATTTCTATGGCTGGTTCAGAGCTGTTCCTGCACAGCCACTTCTCTCCACAGGCCCAAGAGATCCACCACCTCCTGTCTACTCCAGGCTGGAGCACATCTGCAGCGTGTAGCCATCATGATCATCATGCACACAACAATGGAGAGCCCCACCCCACCCCAGATCCCACACCCCCAACTGGAGCCCTCACTCCCCCCCCATTCCTCAACCCCCTGCCCTGGCCCTGATCCCCCTCCAAACCCCTTGGTCCCAGCCTAGAGCACCCTCCTGCACCCCAACCCCCTCATCCCAGCCCCATCCCAGAGCCTGCACCCCCAGCCGCAGCTCTCACCCCCCTCCCGCACCCCATCCCCCTGTCCCAGCCCAGTGAAAATGAGTGAGTGAGTGAGTGAGGGTGGGGAGAGTGTGCGACAGAGGGAGGAGGAATGCAGTGAGCGGGGGCAGGGCCTCAGAGGAGGGGTGGGGGCAGAACCTCGGGGGAGGGGCGGGTGTGGTAAGGGTGTTCGGTTTTGTGCAAGTAGAAAGTTGGCACAGTTCAGCTGATCAGCTCCACCATCTCCTCCTGCTGTGCTGGGACAGTGCAACTGATGGGGGCAGGGACCAAGGCTGCATGTCCACAGGCTCCTAGCAATATCAGGGAAGGATGCAGGAGGAGAGTGCCTTTATGGGAGCAGCCATGCCAAAGTGGACAACCCCATGGCATGGCAGCAGAGCGGCTGCCAGACCTGACTACAAGCACCACAGGATGAGACTGCAGAACAGAAGGAGACATCAGGGTACAAAAATAAGCATTCCTGGGTGAAGGGAGAGAGGAAAGCAAGACTTGGAGGGAAAAGGGGAATGGGCAGGAAAGGAATAAACGCTAAGGGAGAAAGAAAGGGAGGAATTGAATGGAGAGGGGGAAAGAAGGGTTAGAGCAAAGGGTGGGAGGGAGAGGAAGGGCCTTTTATTCTAGGCTGGCTTCAGTGAGTCATGACCCAGACTCCTCAGGGGCAGATGTCTCACTGCAGCCAGTTTGGAATTAGACCCAGTGCTCACTGTTCTTATCACAGCCACCTAGAACTATATTCTTGATCCTCTGCCCTGACCAACAGCATCCATGGTGCACTCCTGGGTGTTATGTTCCCGGCATTCACAGAGAAGTTAGATAAAAAACACACCCTTGTCAGAAGGTTTTCAAAGTAACTATTAGTCTATAGGCCTGTTTTTTGGCTTGAGATAGAATTTGGGGTTTGATTTTTGATACTTTTATATCCTTACTAATATGTGTGAACAAAGAAGAAAGACACTGGGTGTTACAGCTGCCCACAAACAGATCGGGTGAAAAGAGATAAGAGATAGAGCTAAAGTATTGCTGGGTAGAGTGGGAGTTTAATATACGAGAGCATACTTGAAGGACAGTCCTGCCTCAGCTCTTCTCCCGAGATAAGGTCAAGCAACCAGTCGAGAGGGGCAAGGGGGATTGGGGAAGGTATAAGAAACATAGGCGCTGACTCTGTGGAAAAATTGGTGGGGGCAGAGCAGCCAAGCTCCCCGCCCCGCCCTCCCTGCCCCAGCTCACCTCCACCTCCTCCCCTGAGCACGCTGCGTTCCCACTTCTCCTCTCAGCGCTTGCCACCGCAAAACAGCTGTTTTGCGGTGTAACAAGCTGTGGAAGGGAGCGGAGAGGAGCGGGAACATGGCGTGTTCAAGGGAGGAGGCGGGAAAGAGGTGGGGCCGGGGTGGGGATTTGGGGAAGGAGTCCAATAGGGGTAGGGAGGGGGCGGAGTTGGGGCAAGAACTTTGGGGAAGGGGTTGGAATGGGGGTGGGAAGAGGCGGGGCAGGGGTGGAGTCAGGCTGGGGATCAGGGGGTTGAGCACCCACCAGCGCCAGGAAAAGTTGGCGCCTATGATAAGAAACACTAAGGCTAAAGAAATGCCTGTCCCTGACCGAAGCATAATCTCACTCCTTACCCCTCCCATGGGATACAGATGCCCCCAGATTCACAACCCTCCAAAACAGAAGATAACCATAAATTGTAAGGGGTGGGATCAAGGGTGTGCTAAGCTAATTATGCCTGCTAAGGAAGGGAAAGAAGGACACTAGGAAGGCTCTGGGAGGGGGGTCAGAGCTATGGATATGCTTGCTTGATTAACCCCAATAAACATTGCATTGCCTGCACTTTGGACTTCTGGTCTTCTGCTTTCTGTCTGCATGACAAGAACCAGGGCAGGGAGAAGGGAAACCCCTTAACAGTTACACTACTTCATTTCTTAGGATTCAGAACAATAACACACAAGAACCAAAAACAGAGAGAGACAAAGCAGGCTGCTCCCTAAAATAGGTAGCCACAACTCCATCCACCTTACTCTAAGTTGACTGGCTGCAGTTTGACTCTGATCACTTGCTTCCCTGCAGAGCCCCCTAGCTTGCAAGCCGGACCAGGAAAACCCCAGTGAATTTAAAGTTTAAAATTTAGCAGTATTGGCAAAGCCTTTGTAGTGTAGACTAGCCTTATGTCACAAAGCCTAGTGAGCTACAAGTTGCACAGAAACCAACCTGCCAGGTGTACAAGGTGGAGCTAAGAGTGTGTGGGGTTCAAACTCGTTCTTTGCATGGTCGAGCTCAAATAATGTGACCATCTGTGGGGACAGGGCCCTTAAAATCCACAAGATAGACAAAGGCACAAAGAACTGCAAAAAGGCAGCTGGGCTTGAGGAAAGGAGGAGAGAGGAGGAAGGAGAAGAGGTCCAAATAGTCCAGGGAAAACTTCAAACTAATAGGGGAAGGAAGGTTGTAAACCGCAGCTCTGTCCATTTATCTCATCTGTTTACTAGGGACTATTTTCCACAGAAGCAGGCTACATTTCATTAACCTTCCCAATCATAATTAAATTATACCCCAAAGTCAATAGTCCGCACTATAGGGTGCACTAGTCAGTCATTGTTTGCCTTCAGTCCAAACGTCACAGCTCACCCCCGTCTAATGGCCAGAAACTCTCACCTTGCCAAAGGTCCGTTCCAACCATCATGGTTGCCCGCCCCCCACCCCTCCTTCCGTGGGCAAAATCCATACCCTGGCTCAGAGCTTTCAGTCAGTTACAGTGACAGGGGCAGGCTGCGAAGTTTGGATCTGTAGAGGAAAAATGTGACATTTGTGGAAGTGAGTTGGGAGGATGCAGTTCAGGGAAGCCCAAATTAAACAATTTCCTGCTTTAGCTATAATCCTTGGCATTTCATCAGCACTTCCCATCCAAGGATTGTACAATGCTTTACAAATGTTAATTCATTTAGACTCAATCTCCCCCCTGTGAGGGAAGTAAGTATCATTACCCCATTTTATAGGTAGGAAAAGGGAGAGAGGGGAAGTGACTAAACCAAGCAAGTTAATGGTAGATCTAGGAATAGAAGCCAGATCTCTGGATTCCCAGAACTGGGTTCTGACCACACAGCCACTCCTCCTCTTTATGGGCTTATAGGAGTTCAAACTGCACTAGTAAGTGTTCTCCTGTCTTCAGGGCATTCTCTGTTGCTACCAGGCTGAATACAGGCACAGTGGCCCAGATCCTCAAAAGTATTTAAGCACCTAACTCCCATTGCTTTTTAGGCACCTTAAATACCTTTGAGGATCTGGGCCAGCAATACCAAGGGATTAATATTTGTAGGCAAGCTGCACCTGTTATAGTTACCCACCAGATGGCACTGCAAGAACAACAACATCTCAGAGGCTTTATGTGCATTTACTTGGCACTGGTATTAAATGGTTCACTGTTGCCAAGATTAATCACAATGATTATAAATGTTCTGCACCGATCCTTCTCTTCTGCCCCAGCTGTATAGCTGAGTAGGCTGTGTGCACATTCACTCTTTCCCTTCTGAATCCTCCTGTATTTTCCCCCTATACTCTGGGCAGAGCATGTGCCCCTATCCCCAGTTGCCGATTTTCTTAGGCAAATGTAGCTGCCGCCACGTGTTACAGCTGACAGTGGTGCTACACAACAGTTCAGGACAGGAAGTGAAGAAGAAAGCCATCTCCAGTTACAATGGAAATGGGGGACTGAAGTAAACTAAAGTCTGGAATTTCCCATGCAGCCAAGGTTAACACCCACCTTTTATTAAACACGCTGTGGGACTTTTCATGACAAGGGGTCAGCTCCCCAGTTTTAGATTTCATCCAGAATATGTCACCTCCAAACCACACTGCCCCTCACGCCACACTGGGGCACTGAGGTTAGTATTGACACAAAGGGAAACGCACACCCCTCACTACAGCACAGCCCCACTCCTGCCATGCTTGAACGTTGGGCTCAGTACTGGCACAGAGAGAACAGTAAACCCTGCAGAACAGCGCTCCCTGGCACCAGCCCTAGGCATTGGGGGTCAGTGCTGATACAGCCAGAAGAGCACCTTCTCCTGAGTCATCCCCACCACGCCCTGCAGCCCAGCCCTTCCTGACATTGACCTTGGGCATCGGGGGCAGTGCTGACTCAGAGGGTAAAGTGCCCCCTTGTGAGTCACTCACACCACTCCCTGCAGCACGTAGGCTTATTTGTATTAGACTAGGCCTCCAATGACACTTTAATTTGTTTTTAAAGTAACAGCAGGCTGTCCCCTTCCACTCTGCTGGTTAGTTCCTAGCAGAAGGATAGAATCAGCAGAGACACTGGTAGAAACTGTTTCTCTGTTGAATATATTGCTTGTTACATTTCTCTCGCTGGCTTTATTTCCCCTTTTGCCTACAGAAAGTCTCTCTTGGGCAGGTGCCTATCAACTTCTAGCCTCTTGGCAGGGGGTTAGACTAGGTGACCATTGCGGCCCCTTCTAGCTCTATGGTTCGGTGATTCTAAGGTTTTCAGAAACACTCAAGTTCCATTTCCAGACATGACTGAGGCCTGGCCAGCACCCACATTTTACACCAGCATAAGTATTTCAGTTCAGGGTGCAATTTTGTAACCTCAATAGTTTAGTTTTGTTTAGCCTTAACCACATTAGCTTTCAAGGATACTTAAGTATCTAAGGGCTTGACTACAGCCAAGAGTTATACTGCCTTAACTATACCAATCTAGTTAAGGTGATACAACTGTGCTACCACTAGGGGGGTTGTATCAGTATCATTTATGCCCTTTCCAATATGGGAATTAGGCTTACAGATATAAACACCTTTCTATTGCTCCAACTGGGGGTGTTTGTAGTACTTTAACTACACCACTATAGCTAAAGCACTGCAACTTGAGTATAAACAGGTACTAAGGAGTCCAAGCATCACTGACTCATCAATGGGAATTACGCAGGTTAGTTGCCTGGGCACTTTTTTTTTGTAAACCCTGATAGGTACCTATTTGCACCTTTAGGCACCTAAATACCTTTGAAAATCTGGCCCTAAATCAATTCTATCATTTAGGCTCTTGGTCAGTTAAGCATTTTGGCAATTACCCTTATTGCAGTCATCAGATTGTTGGGAGGTAGTGGGGAGGTATGGCAGTCGGTACCTCAAAGTAGCACTCTGGAACCCCTATAGTCACCACTGTGATATCATGATATGTTTTGTACAAAGTATGCTTTGTGAGGTATCATTTTAAAAGTCTTGAGCTGTTGAACATTAATATCCTCCTGGATTGGATATGCTATCATTGTATGGGAAGTTATGAAGTATTGTTATGTGTGTGTGTTACTGAAATATGTTGTGAGGTTGGGAAAGGGGATGGGATAGCTCAGTGGTTTGACCATTGGCCTGCTAAACCCAAGGTTGTGAGCCCCCTCCCTGAGGGGGCCATTTAGGGATCTGGGGGAAAAATCTGTCTGGGGATTGGTCCTGCTTTGAGCAGGGGGTTGGACTAGATGACCTCCTGAGTTCCCTTCTGTCATAACTATAAAGGGAAGGGTAACAGCTGTCCTGTGTACAGTACTATAAAATCCCTCCTGGCCAGAGACTCCAAAATCCTTTTCCCTGTAAAGGATTAAGAAGCTCAGGTAACCTGGCTGGCATCTGACCTAAAGGACCAATAAGGGGACAAGATACTTTCAAATGTGGGGGGGGGGGGGGGGGAAGGTTTTTGTTTGTGTTCTTTGTTTGGGAGTGTGTTCGTTCTCGGGACTGAGAGGGACCAGACATCAATCCAGGTTCTCCACATCTTTCTAAACAAGTCTCTCCTATTTCAAACTTGTAAGTAAATAGCCAGGCAAGGCGTGTTAGTTTTCCTTTGTTTTCTCAACTTGTAAATGTACCTTTTACTAGAGTGTTTATCTTTGTTTGCTGTACTTTGAACCTGAGACTAGAGGGGAGTCCTCTGAGCTCTTTAAGTTTGATTACCCTGTAAGGTTAATTTCCATACTGATTTTACAGAGATGATTTTTACCTTTTTTTCTTTAATTAAAAGCCTTCTTTTTAGAACCTGATTGATTTTTCCTTGTTTTAAGATCCAAGGGGTTTGGATCTTGATTCACCAGGAGTTGGTGGGAGGAAGGAGGGGGGATGGTTAATTTCTCCCTGTTGTAGACCCCAGGGGGGTTGGAACTGTATTCACCAGGAGTTGGTGGGAGGAAGGAGGGGGAATGGTTAATTTCTCCTTGTTTTAAAATCCAAGGGGTTTGGATCCGTATTCACCAGGGAATTGGTGAAGGTTTTTCAAGGTTTCCCAGGAATGGAATCCATTGAAATGGTGGCAGCCGAACCAGAGCTAAGCTGGTAGTTAAGCTTAGAAGTTTTCATGCAGGCCCCTACATTTGTACCCTAAAGTTCAAAGTGGGGATCCAGCCTTGACATCTTCCAATCCTGATATTCTATGATATGCCCACAGCTGGCCTTTCAGTAGGGACAAAAGAGCAGCTGTCACTGGCCAGAAAGGCATTGATGGCTGATCCAGCAGAATCCCATCTCCCAGAGACTCCTTAGAGAGGGCACATATGCAATGGAGACTGCCTGACCCCCCAAGTCAGGGCAAGGATCTTTCTAGTAGCTGGAAGAAAGTATAAATGAGGAACTGTAATATCATCACTTGGCCTCTTTCCCCTCCCCCCTGCCAACACATTTCAACACCTGGAAGATCCTCTGGAAAACAAAAGACTTTGAACTGGGGAGATTGGTCCCAAGCTGGAAGGAAGTTCCGTTTGAATATTGAGAACTATGAACTGCCTTCCTCTTCTCGTCCTTCAGAAATTCTATTCGGTGCAGGCCCAAGACCTTGTCCTGCACCAGAAAATTCATGCCTGTAATTCACAGCTGATGCCACACTATTAATGGCATCAACCACAGAAGCTGTGGTGGAACCAGGGCTTGGGTATTTTTGCTCAGCCTGCCCAAAGCAGGGTTAGATGACATAATGGGAAAAATGCCCAGCTACACTACAGTTACCATCAGTGGAGCTGAACCATTTTCAGATTATAGGTCCTAGTTTTGCCCAGGTGTCAAACTTTCCCCCACCATCTTTCAGACCCTATGTTCGTGGTGGTAGCATTCTCTTCTCATTCAGCCAACGCAACGGCTCACCTCCCACCCAGCTTCTCCGCTCACTGCTATAGGCCTAGAAGCAGCTATTCCCAGCAGACCAAGTAAGCCTGCTGGTTCATTCTGCAGTACAAAATAAATACCGTTACTTGGGAGATGATCAGGAGATCAAATCACAGACTTCTACTCAAAGGCCTAGCCTTAATCCTTCATCTGGAGAGAGCTGTTGTGTATATCATGTGTAGGAGGAGGTCTTAACAGCCAGCCCTTTGCTTAGGCTGGGTTAGAAGAAAGCATTTGCAATGCAAGGTGTGGGAGAGGGGGAATGGGAGGTGCTGACATAGGGTCACTGCACCAATAACCTAATGCCAGAACCAAACCCTCTTCACTGCAAACAGAGAAGAGGAGCTGTCTCCCTGTCCTGCTCATAATGTGTGTGTGCGTGGGGGGCAGATTTATAGGATGTTATCAAGATGATGCAATTCAAACCTGTTCCCTTACTAGTTCCTATTAGACACATCCATGCTGCTGTATATGCAAAACCAAGATCAAAGCTACCAAAGCAGTAGGATCTCCCTTCCTCTTCCCTACACTCCTCCTCCTTACACATTCCCATACTGCTCTGTCCAACCCTCTTCTTTCTCCCTCTTTCTAGTACCTCCCCGCATTGTTACTTCCATGCGGATTTGACTCTGGTGAAAGGAGCTGCTGTACGTAATCCTCCATTTACTCAGAGAACAGGCAGGACTACATTACCAGCCACCTCTAATACCATGCTTCACACCAAGACTGTGGGAGTGCTTAGCCTCCAGGGCCAATCCTTAGCCTCTCTGCTATGCCTAACACTGGGAAAATAAGCATTTTGTGGTATGGGACACATCTCCCCCCTGGTAACCGAAAGCTATCAAATACCTTTCACATCAGCCACCACAGAAAATTGTTCCCAGCCACTCCTATCTATACTGATCTGGGTTGAAGTTACTGGTGACCTAGATGGCAAAGTCTCTAGCTCCCTTGAACAGTTACCTGAGCATTAACATAGCTTTTCATTTTCATTTGTACTTCAAGATTTTCAACCCATGTAACACATTACTAGACTTGCCAACCCATTACCCCTGAATATGTTCTAAGAGTGCAGAAGAACTCTCGCATCTATCGAGGCTGCTGTACTCTTATGCTTCTCCCAGGGAGCACCATGAAGTTTGGCTGCTCAGTGCCAGGGGTTTATCACTTCACTTTGTAGTACTGCTGCAGGAGCACAATGGTAGTGGGTTTCAGTGAGAAATATTCCCCGTAGTACCTTTCATCCTAAAGCACTTCAACTACTATATACTCCTGCCATTGGTTTAATACAAACAAGAACAAATACTCTTAGGCCTGGTCTACACTACTAAACCCCTTTTTTTCAATTTAAAGGGCTCTTTAATCTGTTTTCTGTATTCCACCTTGACAAGTGGAGTAGTGTTTAAATCGAGATTGCAATCCCGGGTTAAAGTATTGTGGACGCAATTCGACGTTGTTGGCCTCCGGGAGCTATCCCAGAATGCTCCCTTGTGACGGCTCTGGACAACACTCTCAACTCCGATGCACTAGCCAGGTGGGCAAGAAAAACCCCGGGAACTTTTGAATTTCATTTTCTGTTTGGTCACCATCAGCACAGTCCACCATCACAGGCAACCATGCAGAGTCCACCATCACAAGAGATCACGCAGTCCTGGATTCGCAGACGAGCTCCAACTCCAAACGGGAGGTACTGGATCTCATTGCAGTAAGACCACAGACTGCAGCTGCAGCCCCTGAATAACCGCCCTCCCTCCTCCCCAAGTTCCATAGCCTCCTCACCCAGACGCCCAAGAACACGAGCGGGGAGGCTACAGGGACCCACACACTCAACCCCAGAGGATTGCCCAAGCAGCAAAAAGCGGGCATCTGCGAACTTTTGATTTGGTTTCTGGACTTGTCCTTCACTCCTCCTCCACCCCCCAAACACAATACCCGCCCCATCCCGGTCTACCATCTGATTTCTCTCAATCTGTTGCGCAACAAATAATAAAGAACAGTTTTTTAAACAATTTTGACTTAATTTCCTTTCATATATATAGGGGGCAGGTAACTTCAAGAGAAACAAACAACTGTCACACCATACCCTGGCCAGTCATGAAACTGGCTTTCAAAGCTTCTCTGATGCGCAGCACACCCTGCTGCGCTCTTCTAATCGCTTTGTTGTCTGGCTGTGCGAAATTGGCTGGCAGGCGAGTTGCCTCAACCTCACCCCCCGCCATAAACGTCTCCCCCTTCCTCTCACAGATATTGTGGAGCACACAACAAGCAGCAATTACAATTAGAATATTGGTTGTGCTGAGATCTAACAGTCAGTAAACTGCACCAGCGCCCTTTCAAACGTGCAAAAGCACATTCTACCACCATTCTGCACTTGCTCAGCCTATTGTTGAATTGCTCCTTACTCCTGTCCAGGATGTCTGTGTATGGCTTCATGAGCCATGGCATTAAGGGGTAGGCTGGGTACCTGCGGATAACTATAGGCATTTCAACATCCCCAACAGTAATTTTCTGGTCTGGGAAGTAAGTCCATTCCTGCAGCTGTTCAAACAGACCAGAGTTCCTGAAGATGCGAGCGTCATGCACCTCTCCCTGCCATCCCACGCTGATGTCGGTGAAACATCCCTTGTGATCCACCAGTGCTTGCAGCACCATGGAAAAGTACCCCTTGCAGTTTATGTACTAGCCGTCCCGGTGTGCCAGGGCCAAGATAGGGATATGAGTTCCATCTATCGCTCCATCACATTTTGGGAATCCCATTGCAGCAAAGCCATCCACTATGACCTGCACGTTTCCCCGAGTCACTACCCTTGATATCAGCAGGTCTTTGATTGCGTTGGCTACTTGGATCACAGCAGCCCCCACAGTAGATTTGCCCACTCCAAACTGATTCCCAACTGACCGGTAGCTGTTTGGCGTTGCAAGCTTCCACATGCTATGGCCACTCACTTCTCAACTGTGAGGGATGCTGTCATTTTGGTGTCTTTGCGCTTCAGGGCAGGGGAAAGCAAGTCACAAAGTTCCATGAAAGTGCCCTTACGCATACGAAAGTTTCGCAGCCACTGGGAATCATCCCAGACCTGCAACACTATGTGGTCCCACTAGTCTGTGCTTGTTTCCCGGGTCCAGAATCGGCGTTCCATGGCAAGAACCTGGCCCAATGCCACCATGATCTCCCAATCGCCATATGCTGTGCTTCTAGGAACATCTGTGTCCATGTCCTCATCAGTATAGTAATTGCACTGTCGTCGCTTCCTCACCTGGTTTTGCAGGTACTGCACATACTGCTGGATAATGCACAAGGTATTTACAATGGTCTAAACTGCAGCGGAGATCTGAGTGGGCTCCATGCTTGCCGCGCTATGGCGCCTGCATGGTTAATCCTGGAAAAAGGGCGCAAAACGTAGGAGAGCTGTTCGGTTCAAGATGGCTGATAAAAGGTGGTAAATGGTTGTCTTCTGTAGCTTTCACGGAGTCGGGAAGCTCGCTAGAGCTGCAAGAGCGGGACAGCAGAGTTTGCAGTGGAAGCGTGAGCAGAATTTGCGGCGGAAGCTGTGCTGCTTGGTTCGCGGTAGCCGCAAAAAGGCGGGAAATGGTTAGATAAAAGAGTAGACAGAAAGATGAGAGGACATGCGAGGTGGATTCATAGTACCAGGAGACAGGGGGTGCACCGTACTGCACCGTCTGCTGGCAGTATGGCATCTGCCATAGCTTTCACGGAGGGAGGAGGAGCGAGTGACGACACACACCCAGAAACACCCACGAGAATGTTTTTGCCCCATCATGCACTGGGAGCTTAACCCACAATTCCAATGGGTGGCAGAGACCGCAGGAACTGTGGGATAGCTACCACAGTGCAATGCTCCGCCGTTTGATGCTAGCCTCTGTACTGTGGATGCACTCCGCCGAATTCACGCGCTTTAGTGGGGACACACAACACCAAATGTATAAAATCACTTCCAAAAATTCGAGTAGAATAAGTTTGAATTAATTTCGTACTGTAGACGTACCCTTAAACACAACGCACAATTAACCTGTGAAACTCATTGCCAGGGGACGTTGTGATGACCAAAGGTATAATCAGATTCAAAAAAGAACTTCATGAGTTCATGGAAGATAGGTCCGTCAATGCTTATTAGGCAAGATAGTGAGAGACACAACCCCATGCTTGGATGACCCCAAACTTCTGACAGCCAGAAGCCCTGTAAGGGGGGGGGAAGGGGAGAGGAGGCAGGGTATGAGGTGGATCACCCAACTGCCCTGCTCTGTACACTCCCCATAAAGCTCTGGTACTGTCCATTGTCAGAGACAGTATGCTGGACTTGATGAACCATTAGTGTGACGCAGTATGGCAGTTCTTAGGTACAAACAGAGGCCTTTAGTCAATAGGGCAGCTGCCCCAGCACAAAATTCACTTAATTTAAGAGAGTTCATTTTCCCAATTTTTTCTTGTTTTTAATTACCATTATTGCACCAGTACATTTTATGCTTTATATACATACATCTTTAATTTTTGCTTCTTCAGCTTTGCAAATACATAATATATTATCTCCAGAATACTAGCTAAGAGACATTACACAGAGGGAGAGGCTCCTGGTTAGTTGCTAATTGATGCTGTGAACTTCCTTAGTTTTGGAAACTGATATATAATTGAAATGACTGGACCTGCCACTGATATGGAAGATTTGAGCCAACAGCCAGGGCATATGGCCTGGTGTAGAGAACACCAGGAGAGGAAGGGGTTAATGATTTACACCCATCCATGTAACAAATTCATAGGAGAAAGGGAAGCCTCGGAGAGAGGGAGCTAAACCAACAGTGAGATTCAGGAGCAAATATCAAGAGGGGAAAATACATCTGGGGATCAGGAATAGGTGGCTATTTAAAATACATCTATCCATCCAAGCCTGCAATCTGGTCCCCACTTCCACAAGTGGAACTGCAGCAGCTTTACAGAGACATGGCACTCCCACAAGTCTCTTCAAAATAGTTTTTGCTTCCTAGAGAGATGCTCCAAGTGCAAATTGGCCTCTCAATGCCCTCAGTACTAGCGAGCCTGCAGAGAGGTAGTCTACAATCGCAACAGTGGAGAAGAGAGAAAAAGGGTTGGAGACCAATTGGAAGGACAAAAGTGCCCAATTAGCTGCTCCCCTTTTAGAACTCTAGCCCTGCGATTTTAGAGGTGGAGGGCAGAAATTAAGTGAACAAAGTTTTAATGATTCTACAGTACATCTGAGGATAAACGTGTTGCCACTAGTTGAGTGTCACAAACAAGAAGACACCTGCCTGCAAAGTCCATGTCTAGTGTTCTAGAAAGCAGATCCCAGCTACAGGAGGTTTCGGGAGACTGGCTGTTCTGCTAGGGACTCCACTGAAGCCCATATGGTGGAAGTGGGTAGGAGGCCAGGATTCCCTGTAAAATGACCCAGATTAGGAAGCGGACTTGCATGGCTATTTGGGAACAGGGTGGGGGGGAATGAAAAGCAAAGGGCTTTAAGAGTCTTCCCAACAGAAAAAGGAATGAGGTACAAGACCTCTCTGCCTCAGAGACTTTGTATGCCCTTAGGAAGGGCTTGAGGGACAGGGGGATTCAGGCCCACAAGTGGAAAATGAGTGTGAGTGTGAAAGGAGAGGACACCCAGCTCCAAAATGGCCTGTCATAGCCCACATGTCATGCAAGACCAGACCCTAGTCAGGGTTCAGCCACCTTCCCACCTGCAATCAATCCCTCCCCAAATATAGTCGGTGTGGGGGGTGTCCTATGGGATCTGTCCCTTCCTCACCCTCCCTCAGAGCAGCTTGAGCTATCTATGGGCACAGGGAAACTGTTGTAATGCAAGTGATTTCGGCATAGCACTGCCCAGATGCACCAGGACGTATCCCAGCAGAGGCTAGGGAGATGAAGTGCTGATGGAGGTGGGATAATCCAGTCACTAACCAGCCACACCACTAGCATGGCTGTTCAATTATAAAAACAGGCATTTTTACACACTTCCAGTTAAAACAGCTCAATGGCATGTTGAGATCTCAGTGGAGGAGGAGGGAAACAGGAGAGTGCTTTGGAAGGGCAGGGAGGGAAGCAGCACCAAGATCAGCTTCTAAAAGAACAAACCAAGTAAGAGAAAGTCATGATCATGAAGTGCCAGGTCTGTGGCCTGGAGACAGGTCGGTCTATACATGGACCTGTGTCTCCTCCCGCAAAGCCACAGGGAACACCCATCACAGGGAAGATCTGCATATCAGACCAAGGAGAGAGAACAAGGGGGTGGTTATGGCTCAGTCTGGACAGACATGCCATGATTAAGGATTAATGCACAAGATCATGTTCCATAGGAGAGAGAAGGCAGACTGCTCCAATCTCCTAGCTGTTCCTAGTTAGGGCCATAGCTAATCCATCAATACAAACTAGTGCCCCAAACACGGCTGCATGAAACCCTAACAGCCTGCAAGCCAAGCTGTAGTGATTTGGGTCTTTACTGTAGAATACCTGTGAAAGGTTTTTTAACAGTGGGAGGGAGCTGGCCCTCGCCAGACGGAGAGCTTAAAAACACAAAAGCCTCAGACAACTTCAAACCCTCTTCATGGGCCTCACATTACGGATTCTTGATTTCCCTGTATGGATAGCTCAGAAACAAGAAACAGGATGCATCTCTCAATAGCCAGGTGGATAGAGGAGATACAACTCCCTTCCTCTCCCTGGCTATCATATGGCGGAATTTTGAGATGTTCCCTCAGGGTTTTTGGCAGTTTTACTGTGAGATCAAAAATCAGTCTCAATTGAAGTGGAAACTTTAGAAGGAAAGATTGTCCAGGATTTTTGATTGAAGTCTTGAGAGGTTTGGATCCCTCCCATCCCACTTGATGCCCCTAGAGCCTCTTGGTCATCGGTCTGTTCCCACTCCACTGCCTTTGCCATTCAGAACTGGACCCAGTTAGACTGCTGAGGACCCTGATTGGGAACAGCGCTGAAAGGACAAAAAGACTGTCAGAGGGCCCAGTTCCAGTCTTGGGATTGCTGTCCCACCTATACAGCTCTGCCAATGCCGCTTAGTCCTGCTCTGCAGCGCCCCTCCCCCCCCCCCATTCCAGTGCTGGGCTCCCCACAGAGCCCAGCCAATGCCCCTCAGATCTGCTTTGCAGCCCGCGTGCTTTTCCAGTCCTGGGCTCCCCACAGAGCTCAGCCAATGCCCCTCAGACCTGCCCTGCAGCCCGCCTCCCCTCACAGCCCTGCCAATGCCCTACAAACCTGCCCTGCAGCCCCCCCATTCCAATCCTGGGCTCCCCACACAGCCCTGCCAATGCCCCTCAATCCTGCCCTGCAGTGCTCCCTTTCTTCTCATAGACTCATAGACTTTAAGGTCAGAAGGGACCATTATGATAATCTAGTCTGACCTCCTGCACAACGCAGGCCACAGAATCTCACCCACCCACTCCTGTAACAAACCCCTAACCAATGCCTGAGTTATTGAAGTCCTCAAATTGTGGTTTAAAGACCTCAAGATGCAGAGAATCCTCCAGCAAGTGACCCATGCCCCACGCTGCAGAGGAAGGTGAAAAACCTCCAGGGCCTCTGCAGCGGTCTGCCCTGGAGGAAAATTCCTTCCCGACCCCAAATATGGCGATCAGTTAAACTCTGAGCATGTGGGCAAGACTCACCAGCCAGACTCCTAGGAAAGAATTCTCTGTAGTAACTCAGATCCCAACCCATCTAACATCCCATCACAGACCATTGGGCATATTTACCTGCTAATAATCAAAGATCAATTAATTGCTAGAATTAGGCTATCCCATCATACCATCCCCTCCATAAACTTATCAAGCTTAGTCTTGAAGCCAGATATGTCTTTTGCCTCCACTACTCCCCTTGGAAGGCTGTTCCAGAACTTCACTCTTCTAATGGTTAGAAACCTTCATCTAATTTCAAGTCTAAACTTCCTGATGGCCAGTTTATATCCATTTGTTCTTGTGTCCACATTGGTACTAAGCTTAAATAATTCCTGCCCCTCCCTGATATTTATCCCTCTGATATATTTATAAAGAGCAATCATATCTCCCCTCAGCCTTCTTTTGGTTAAGCTAAACAAGCCAAGCTCTTTGAGTCTCCTTTCATAAGACAGGTTTTCCATTCCTCAGATCATGTAATCTCTGTCTTCTGTCCCCTTCCCCTGCTAGTTACCTGGATGCAGTGCTGAAGTCTCCCCAGAGGTCTGTGGTGGCTGGAACAGCAGCAAGTGCTGGTGCCTTAGAGATGGATGCAGGAGAGTCCAAATCTAACAGGATATCTGAGGGAAGGAAGAAATACATACACACTCAAAATTGTTGATAATACAGACTCACAGCCCTGGAGTGTTTAAATACCATCATCCTACAGGATATTTCCTCCCTGCAAGGTCACTGCTATTGAAATACATTGATCACCTGTAGAGACAACCCTGCCTTCAGGAGAAGTGATGTGAATGTTCCAGGACTATATTACTAGCTCTTCTTGGCTATTCTTGCTGGGTCTCCACCATGCTTCCAGCTGTTTTGCTACAACCACCTCAGGGATGCGCAACATCCTCATGACCCAATCAATCCTTTTCCACCATTACAACTAGCAGCCTCATAATTTGCATCATGAACACTAGCTCCAAAAAGACAGAGGACTGAGACCACCAATTCATTTCACACAAGCCACTGAACAGATAGGAACTACTTTAGATTAGTACTGATCAAGGCTGAACGCAAATGAGTGACCAAACGGGCAACTGATAGGGCTTGAGAGATTCACAGATTTCAAGGTCAGAATGGAGCACAGATCATCTAGCCCGCCCTCCTATCTAACAAAGGCCATAGAACTTCCCCCAAATAATTCCAGTTTGAACTAGAATAAGTTGCCCTGTGCTGGTGACCCCTCCCATCCATACTCAGCACTTACCAGCATTGCCCATGTTGCTGGATTTCAGCACTGGTGGTGGCGTCACATGGTTGGAAATGGCTGTTGAAGATGGGGGAGGGATTGGAGGGGCTGTGATTTTGCCACCTGGAGGGGGTGGGAGCAGGTTCAGCCCCCCCAATCCAGCTGCACGGGGTTTGGGTGCCCCTCCTTTCTTTGTTGGCATGTTCTGTAAAGACACCGAAATGGATTTGAAGAGGATTCTCTAGTGGAATACAACTGTGAGCCTGGAAATGGCACTTGGCTCAGAGTTGGCTAGGCTGGGGAGATCCTTACCCCAATGTTTAGTTTGATGGTCTGTCCTTCCTTGAACCCTAGGTCCAGTTTGGGGCGTGTGTCAGTTTCCTGTGACTCCTTGGAGATTTCGGTCTCCTGTTTCACCCACCTGGATTCAAAGAAGGAAGAAAGGGAGAAGCAGTTGAGCGCTCTTGACAAATGGAGGCCGCAAAAGGACCATGGGAAATTTTCTCCTGGGGAGCACATTATCTGGCTTTATTCCTAGTACTTGCAGGGTCAGCACTAGAGACAGACAGCAGAGAGTTCAAGCTACCATGTCCCCAGAAGGACAGTCCCTTTAACACTACAATACATTCCAACCACCCCATCCTGCCCTGCAGTGGCACCAATTGGGAGACTGCCACGTCAGAGGCAAGAGCAACTCTGTGACCCAGGTTAACTTTGAGCCCATACCTTGGGTAACAGTGTCCTCAAGTGCTACTGCTGAAACTGCACAGCTGGGCTGCACCAGGGCCCAAAGGAATCCTGCCCCCATGGTGCCATGGGTGAGCACCCACCACATGCTGCATACCGGCAGAGGAACAATGCCCTAGGGGAGATGGGACTCACTTGAAGTGATCCTGCAGGGAGACATTGAAGTCAAAGGCGTCACCCCGATCTGAGAAGCCGATGCCAATGAAAGCGCTTCGCCCTGGTGGGAAACAGATGTCAGCATGGGAGGGGAAGCCTTGCAGATTCCTTCTCAGCCCAATGTATCAACCCACTCCTCGCCCAGATGTCACATACCCTCACTCGCCAATCCACCAGCCCTGCTCAGCCTACTGCAATCCCCCCCCAGCAGTCCCAGCCACCTCACCATTCCAAACATACACCAGCACTCAAAAGGGTAGCTAGCATCCATGTAACTCAGCCAACAAGCTATGGCCGGATCTCCTTTGCCCTGGCCTGAATGCACTCATTTCCATGGCACACTCCCTGCTGCACCACATAGCATCTTCCCTTTCTACTCACCATTCCCATCCTGAATTCGGAGGACAAAGTACCGGCTGGAATCTGTCACAGTCTCCACTGCAAGGCCAGGGAACTGGTCTATGGGAGCCTGAGCAAAGAGCTCTCCTGGGGGATAAAGGGCAGGGAGTTAAGGAAAGGAATCCCATGCATTCTTTCCCACAAAGAAAACTGCTATACTGAGCTATTAACTAGGGTGTCCCCCCTAGGGTGAGTCAGAGGTAGCAGCCATAAAACAACCTCACACCCTCACCCTGCCTTACCTGAAACTTTATCCTCTAGCTTTATATATGCAATTTTGCCTTTAGACGTGACACGGAGACGCCCTGTCCAGTCCGGCTGGTCCAGTTTCCAGTCAGATGCCCTGGGCGGGGAAATGAACAGCAAGGTATGTTCACTGATAGCACCTCAGGCCTGCCCTGCAGCCTCTTCCTGTCCTGCGCTTCCCACACAGCTCAGCTAATGCATCTCAGTTCTGACCTGCAGCACCCACTGCTCCCTTATTTCACATCTCTTCTGAAATTAAGTACAAGTCTCAGAATCTCAACCCTCTCTCAGCTGTTACCAGCTCCACACAGGAGACTCTGATGGCCCATCTTTCTGTATTTACTCCCCTGTGCAGGCAGAAATAGAAATAACCCCGAGAAAGGCATCCAAAGTTATTAGAGATACAGACAGGGGAAAAGGCTTCAGTCCAGGGAAATGTTCAGAGTACAAGGCTGCTGAGTTGAAACAGGGAAGGCCTGTAAAAATGATTAATGGCCTAGAGAAGGAAACCACACTGTTATTGCTATTTACCCCATTCTGTTCCAGGAAAACAATGAGACGCTCTGAAATTAAACAGAGTGTGTTTAAAATGGATTAAAAAGGAAGTTACACTTTCACACATCCACATGCCATATCATTAACCACGGAACTCTCTGTTGCAGGATGTTACTTAAGCAAAGCAATTAAGGAATTTCGGAGACCAGATTATATATGTATGTGACCAGGAATAGTATCTGCAGTGACACTTCAGATAAAAATTACTAGGGCTAGCGACACCTGCACTTCAAGGTGTAAGTCAGTCACACCAGCGACTTTGTAAGGATGGCATTGTAGAGTTTGATAATCATGTCCTGCAATTACAGATGACATATGGTCCATCTATAGGCAAGGAGAAAGATTTGCTAACTGCTGGCCCTACAAACTCATCCCGGGATTTGAGGGTCAAGATGAATTCCTTCTGGCTCATACATCACTATGAAGTGACGTTGTATAAGGTAAGCTCAACTTTTAGTTAACCCCATTCACTCTTGGTGTCTGACAAAGTAGACAGGTGTAACTGAGGACATAAGTTAGCCTTGGAATTTGGCTAAATATTTTATTTTTATAATCAAAACAATTGATATAAGATCAACTAGTTAATCCCCAAACCTCAGCAACATGGAAAGAATGTTTTCCATCCATAAAATGAAGAGCATGAGACTGATTTGGTTTCTGATTTTCAAAAGAGCTGAGCAACCACTACTTCAGCTGAAGCCAGTGAAGTTGCAGATGCTCAACACCTCAAAGTCAGGCCCCAGTTGACTTGCTCAAGGCCAGAGAGGATCAGTGGTAGGCCAGGTATTAGTACGTAGAAGCATCTGCCCTCCAACCCTCTGCTTATTCATGCAGCACAAGTCATGCTGACTCCAGTCAAATCTGTGACTGTGCAAGAGCCAGAACAGAATCCAGCTCACTCTTCGTAGCTGTCCTGGATCTGCAGGGATAATGGGAGGTAAAACATATTTGTCACTGAAGAGAGCAGGTATTGTATGACTCAGAGCACACACAGGGAGCAGAACTGTTGAGTAAGGTGCCATTTTTATAGAGAGTCATTTTTCCTTCCCTTGCAGTGTCAGAAAATCGACCACCACACCGCCTATGACACAAGCATTAGGAAGTGAAACCGATTGGCATTAGGACAGTGAAACTAACCAGTCAGATGGGGGAAAATAAACATCTACAAATGGCAAAGAGGTAGTTGGCTTTGTTTGTATTCCTCATTTTAACAATCGGGGGGGAGGGGGAGAAATAGCTCGGAGGATTCCCCCTCCCTACTAGTCTGCCTGTGCATTTTAGCACTGCTGAAGACTGCCAGACAGGCAACCGCTAGAGACAAGAAGGCTCCATTTATCCGGAGAACAAGTGCAGCAAACACAGAGGCAGCACAAGCGTCTCTCAAAGGCGACCCTCCTGCCCGTGCGCCCCAGCCTGCCCCGGGGAGAACCCGCTCGGGGGGAGAGAGCTCACTTGCCCCGGCGCTGCCAGCAGAGGGGCCTGAGCAGCCCAGTCCTGGGGGGCTGAGCGACCCCAGACCGAGTGCCCCCCTCCGTGCCCGCAGCCGGACCGGACCGGCCCAAGGCTCCGCAGCCCAGTCTCCTGGCTCCCCACCCCCCTCTGGGCTTTCGGGGAGCGGAGCCCCCGGGACGAGACAAGCGCGGGACAGTCCCGCTGGGCGCCGGCGGGCAGAGCGGGGGGCACGGCCGGGGGTCGGCAGCGCGACGCCGGGACCACGGGCAGGGCCTTGCCCCCGCGATGGGGGCAGCAAGCGGGCCAGGGGAGGAGGGTGAAGCTGCCCCCGGGGGCAGGACGGGACACGCCGGCCCCGCTCACCCGGGGCGGGGCGGGGCAGGATGCGGCCCCGCTACCTGTATCCCCGGTTGGAGGCCCGCGGCGGGATGCGGTAGACGCTGACATCGGGCTTCACACACAGGATGGACTCGTACTCCGCCTCGGCCGCCGCCATCTCGGATCTGAGACCCCAGCGGGGGGAGCGAAGGGGCGGGGGGTCCTAGTAACCGGGGATGCTTCCGACCGCCATTTTTGTTAAGGGCAAAGGCTGCTCCGTGGGAGATGGCGGCCATGTTGAAATCAGGCCCGTTGAAGTTGTGGTGAGAGCCATTTTGGATCCTGGTAGCTTCACACTGGCAGAGGGCAGCCATATTGGCAAACGGTCATGTCAAGCGGTGACGGACGCCATTTTGGATCCTGGCAGCTTTGTCGCCGCTTTGGGTGGCCACGGTGGAAGCGGACTGATGAAGCTACGGCGGTCGCCATCCTTAATCCTGGCACCTATTCGGCCTTTCGTCTTCAGTCGCCATTTTGGAAACGGGCAGCGTGAAGCAACCATAGAAGGCCATCTTGGTTCCTGGCAGATCAGGCCCCGGCCCTGTGGTTCCCCAGAGGGGCATCCCAAGTGTGATGGTGCTGGCTTGTGCTGGCCCAGGGGCTAAAGGGCCCCGGGAGATTTTGAGGGGGCAGGTGTTGAGGTGGGGTGTGTCGATAGAGATAAGGGGTGCAGGACAGCATGGGGGCATGTTTTGGGGTGCAGGGCAGCATGGGGGCATGTTTCAAGGCTGTGGTGGTTCAGGAGGGAGGCTGAGCTGCCAGTGCCCTAACGTGGCATGGGCAACTGGCTCCCACAGGGCATCAGCCGCTCCTTGCCCCAGTGCCCAGGGTAGGGCTAAAATGAGCACCGCTAAACCATGGACATACCGACAAGAAGAGCGCAGCGCAACCACTGCTGACCCGAGTGTTCCAAACATTGAATCAGGCCCCAGAAATCAGGAGATTTTTCTTTTTTAAAATGATCCTTATGGGATTCTTTGTCTGCTGGTTTCTGCACCGTTAGCGTGCACTGGCTTCCTGTTTCCAAGCTTTTTTCTGTAGCCGCAAGGGCTAGAAACGGTTGTTTTAAATTAAAGCTAGAATTCTACTGTAATCACATTAATCTAGGAGCTGAGTCTTTAAGAAAAACACCAAGTACTGCAAGACTCATGGTAAAAATTGAAAGATTTGGCAACACTGACCAATCACAAAGTACCTGAGGGGAAATGGCCCACTTCTCCTCCTTGCCACCTGTCACTATGATGAAGACGATGCACCCCAAAATGAACAACAAATCCAAACCATTCCTGCCACACAAATCTCTGCTAAAAAACCCACCCCGATACCTCCATACAATGTGACTAACAGCTGCAAATGCAAATGAGGGGCAACTGAATATGCAAACAAGGCAAATGAATATGCAAGTGAGGAACACTTGACTATGCAAAGGAGCCATCTTGGTTTGTTTTCAGGGTTCTCTGAAAGGCCAAGCGACCTTCTAAACAACTTCCACGGGCCCAGCTCTTGGGAACATCCCCTGCAAAGCACTGAGTGGCATCCGTAGGGAGGTCATCTCTGCTGCTGTGTGCCACAGAAACCCAACTGAACATGGCTTCCTGATCTTATCATTCCCATCCTGGGCAGCAGACAGAAATGCTGGTTAACTCCATGCTGAAGTCGGCTCTGGGATTCCCCACTCTTCTTGGGAATGCTCAATGATGACCACCCCCACTTAAAAAAATTACAACAACAAAAACCAGTACCCCCCGTCCCTCAAATCTGAGATTGTCCATCTTCCCGACAAAGATCCAATTGGTTTATCTCAACAGCAAATTATATAGCGATGCTAAATTATCTCCCCCACCCTTGGGATGTTGAGTCCCCATGATGGTTTGCTTCCAACTTGGTTCCCCTCACCGATAAACAGAGGCTAGGGGGTTATAAAACAGAAAGAGGAAACATGAGGTTTGACAGAACAGAGCCACGCTAGAAACGGGGACAACTGGGGGACACAGCTGGGGGAAGGGCAGCTCAACACTCATTCCTGCTTCAACAGCTCTTCTTCCTGCTTTGCAAGTGCTCACACAGGGTATGTCTACACTACGAAATTAGGTCGAATTTATAGAAGCCGGTTTTATAGAAATCGGTTTTATACAGTCGATTGTGTGTGTCCCCACATAAAATGCTCTAAGTGCATTAAGTCGGCGTACCGCGTCCACAGTACCGAGGCTAGCGTCGACTTCCGGAGCATTGCACTGTGTGTAGCTATCCCACAGTTCCCGCAGTCTCCGCCGCCCATTGGAATTCTGGGTTGAGATCCCAATGCCTGATGATGCAAAAACAGTGTCGCGGGGGGTTCTGGGTACATGCCGTCAGGCCCCTCCCCCTCCGTCAGAGCAACGGCAGACAATCGATTCGCACCTTTTTACCTGGGTTACCTGTGCAGACAACATACCACGGCAAGCATGGAGCCCGCTCAGCTCAGCTCACCGTTACCATATGTCATCTGGGTGCCGGCAGACGTGGTACTGCATTGCTACACAGCAGCAGCTAATTGCCTTTTGGCAGTAGACGGTGCAGTATGACTGGTAGCCGTCATCGGCTATCTAGGTGCTGGCAGACGTGGGGCTGCATTGCTATACAGCAGCAGCTCCTTGCCTTTTGGCAGTGGATGGTGTATTACGATTGGTATCCATCGTCGTCGTACTCCTCAGTGAGTTTGGTCAGAGGCACCTGGGCAGACATGTTTTGTCTCCTGGAGACTCAGTCCTGCCGGCAGTCCTATTGAACCGTCTTGACAATGATGGCTAGCAGTCGTAATACAGCATTTTCTGCCAAGAACCCAGAAGATGCTGATGGCTATCAGTCATGCTGCACTGTCTGCTGCCAGCTTAAGATGTAAAAAATAGATGGACCAGATTTGTTCTGTATTCATTTGCTTCCCCCTCCCTCTGTGAAATCAACGGCCTGCTAAACCCAGGGTTTTGAGTTCAATCTTTAGGGGGGCCATTCTATGTGACAGTTGTTTGTGTTTCTCCCTGATGCACAGCCACCTTTGTTGATTTTAATTCCCTGTAAGCCATGTCGTCACTCGCCCCTCCCTCCCTCCTTCCCTCCCTCCGTCAGACAATAGTTTTGCGCCTTTTTTCAGCCCAGACGCCATAGCACTGGGATCATGGAGCCCGCTCAGATCACCGCGGCAATTATGAACACTATGAACACCACGTGCATTGTCCTGAAGTATATGCAGAGCCAGAACATGCCAAAGCAAAACCAGGCGAGGAGCTGATTACAGCGATTGCAGCGCGGCAACGAGACCGATGAGGAAATTGACATGGACATAGATCTCTCACAAAGTACAAGCCCCAGCAATGTGCAAATCATGGTGTTACTGGGGCAAGTTCATGGCGTGGAACGCCAATTCTGGGCCTGGGAAACAAGCACAGACTGGTGGGACCACATCATGTTGCAGGTGTGGGATGATTCCCAGTGGCTGCAAAACTTTTGCATGCGTAAGAGCACTTTCATGGAACTTTGTGACTTGCTTTTCCCTGCACTGAAGCACCAGAATATCAGGATGAGAACAGCCCTCACAGTTGAGAAGCGAGTGGCGATAGCCCTGTGGAATCTTGCAACGCCAGACAGCTACCGGTCAGTCGGGAATCAATTTGGAGTGAGCAAATCTACTGTGGGGGCTGCTGTGATCCAAGTAGCCAACGCAATCAAAGACCTGCTGATATCAAGGGTAGTGACTCTGGGAAAAGTGCAGGTCATAGTGGATGGCTTTGCTGCAATGGGATTCCCAAACTGTGGTGGGGCGATAGACGGAACCCATATCCCTATCTTGGCACCGGAGCACCAAGCCACCGAGTACATAAACCGCAAGGAGTACTTTTCAATGCTGCTGCAAGCCCTGGTGGATCACAAGGGACGTTTCACTAACATCAACGTGGGATGGCCAGGAAAAGTACATGATGCTCGCGTCTTCAGGAACTCTGGTCTGTTTCAAAAGCTGGAGGAAGGGACTTTCTTCCAGGACCAGAAATGTTGGGGATGTTGAAATGCCTATCGTTATCCTTGGGGACCCAGCCTACCCCTTAATGCCATGGCTCATGAAGCCGTACACAGGCAGCCTGGACAGTAGTCAGGACCTGTTCAACTATAGGCTGAGCAAGTGCCGAATGGTGGTAGAATGTGCATTTGGATGTTTAAAAGCACGCTGGCGCAGTTTACTGACTCGGATAGACCTCAGCGAAGCCAATATTCCAATTGTTATTGCTGCTTGCTGTGCGCTCCACAATATCTGTGAGAGTAAGGGGGAGACATTTATGGCAGGGTGGGAGGTTGAGGCAAATCACCTGGCCGCTGATTACGCGCAGCCAGACACCAGGGCGGTTAGAAGAGTACAACAGAGTGCGGTGCGCATCAAAAAAGCTTTGAAAACAAGTTTTGTGACTGGCCAGGCTACGGTGTGAAACCTCTGTTTGTTTCTCCTTGATGAACCCTTCCCCCTCCCCACGGTTCACTCTACTTCCCTATAAACTAACCATCCTCCCCTCCCCACTTCTAGCACCGCTTGCAGAGGCAATAAAGTCATTGTTACTTCACATTCATGCATTCTTTATTAATTAATCACACAACTAGGGGGATAACTGCCAAGGTAGCCCGGGAGGGGTGGGGGAGGAGGGAAGGAAAAGGACACACTGCAGTTTAAAACTTTAAAACTTTAACGCTTATTGAAGGCCAGCCTTCTGATGCTTGGGCAATCATCTGGGGTGGACTGGCTGGGTGGCCGGAGGCCCCCACACCGTATTCTTGGGCGTCTGGGTGAGGAGGCTATGGAACTTGGGGAGGAGGGCTGTTGGTTACACAGGGGCTGTAGCGGCGGTCTCTGCTCCTGCTGCCTTTCCTGCAGCTCAACCATACGCTGGAGCATTTCAGTTTGATGCTCCAGCAGCCGGAGCATCGACTCTTGCCTTCTGTCAGCAAGCTGACGCCACCTATCATCTTCAGCCCACCACTTGCTCTCTTCAGCCTGCGATTCAGCCCGCCACCTCTCCTCTCGTTCATATTGTGCTTTTTTGTACTCTGACATTGACTGCCTCCACGCATTCTGCTGTGCTCTGTCAGCGTGGGAGGACATCTGGAGCTCTGAGAACATATCATCCTGAGTCCGCCGTTTTCTCCTTCTAATCTTCACTGACCTCTGCAAAGGAGAAACATTTGCAGCTGGTGGAGGAGAAGGGAGAGGTGGTTAAAAAACACACATTTTAGAGAACAATGGCTACACTCTTTCAAGTTAAATTTTGCTGTTCACATTACACAGCACATGTGCTTTCGTTACAAGGTCGCATTTTTCCTCTTATATTGAGGGTCTGCCGGTTTGGTGTGAGAGATTACTCACTCAGTGCCAGGCAACAGAATTCGGCTTGTAGGCAGCCATGGTAAGCCACAGTCTTTTGGCTTTTTTAACCTTCATAACATGTGGGAATGGTTTCAAACAGCAGCGCCCTCATTTCCCATATCAAGCACCCGTTGGGTAGGCCATTTAAAATGGGTTTGCAATGTAAAAGGAGGGGCTGCGGTTTCTGGGTTAACATGCAGCACAAACCCAACTACCCCCCCACACACACCCAATTCTCTGAGATGATCACTTCACCTCTCCCCCCGCACCGCATGGCTAACAGCGGGGAACATTTCTGTTCAGCCGAGCAGGAACGGGCACCTCTGAATGTCCCCTTAATAAAATCACCCCATTTCAATCAGGTGACCGTGAATGATATCACTCTCCTGAGGATAACAAAGAGAGATAAGGAATGGATGTTGTCTGCATGCCAGCAAACACCAGGACCATACGCTGCCATGCTTTGTTATGCAATGATTCCAGACTACGTGCTACTGGCCTGGCGTGGTAAAGTGTCCTACCATGGCAGACGGGATAAGGCAGCCCTCCCCAGAAACCTTTTGCAAAGGCTTTGGGAGTACATGAAGGAGAGCTTTCTGGAGATGTCCCTGGAGGATTTCCGCTCCATCCCCATACACGTTAACAGACTTTTCCAGTAGCTGTACTGGCCGTGATTGCCAGGGCAAATTAATCATTAAACACGCTTGCTTTTAGACCATGTGTGATATTTACAAAGGTACACTCACCAGAGGTCCCTTGTGTGCCCTCAGGGTCTGGGAGCACGCCTTGGGTGAGTTCAGGGGTTACTGGTTCCAGGTCCAGGGTGATAAACATATCCTGGCTGTTGGGGAAACTGGTTTCTCCGCTTCCTTGCTGTGAGCTATCTTCATTGTCTTCATCATCATCTTCCTCGTACCCCAAACCCGCTTCCCTGTTGTGTGATTCTCCATTGATGGAGTCAAAGCACACAGTTGGGGTAGTGGTGGTTGCACCCCCTAGTATGGCATGCAGCTCCGTGTAGAAGCGGCATGTTTGCGGCTCTGCCCCAGACCTTCCATTTGCCTCTCTGGCTTTGTGGTAGGCTTGCCTTAGCTCCTTAATTTTCACGTGGCACTGCTGTGCGTCCCTGTTATGGCCTCGGTCCTTCATGACCTTTGAGACTTTTTCTAATATTTTGCCATTTCGTTTACTGCTACGGAGTTCAGCTAGCACTGATTCATCTCCCCATATGGCGAGCAGATCCCGTACCTCCCGTTCGGTCCATGCTGGAGCTCTTTTGCGATCCTGGGACTCCATCATGGTTACCTGTGCTGATGAGCTCTGCGTGGTCACCTGTGCGCTCCACGCTGGGCAAACAGGAAATGAAATTCAAAAGTTCATGGGGCTTTTCCTGTCTACCTGGTCAGTGCATCTGAGTTGAGAGTGCTGTCCAGAACGGTCACAATGAAGCACTGTGGGATAGCTCCCAGAGGCCAATAACATCGAATTCCGTCCACACGACCCGCAAAGGGCGATTTCAGCGCTAATCCCCTTGTCGGAGGTGGAGTAAAGAAACTGGTTTAAAGGGCCCTTTAAGTCGAAAAAAAGGGCTTCGTCGTGTGGACTTGTCCACGCTTAATTCGATTTAACGCTGCTAAATTCCACCTAAACTCATAGTGTAGACCAGGCCATAGAGTCTGGATTTTGGACTGTGCCAACTCTTTGCCCTCTCTCTCCAGCTGACTTGTGAGGGGTCTGACCCATCCTTCCCATTCCTCCCTTTGGCTGTGCAGTTTAAATATCTGCCCCATACCTCCTGTCCTGTCATCGGTGTTTCTGAAACATAACAACTGCGAAGCCTCACACCTCTTCAACTGGGGGGAGGGGGACGGGATTCCAATCTCTAACCTACAAGTTCACAAATCTCCCTCAACTCTGAGCAGTGGCTTCTTCTTTCCATCCTTGGTTCACTCCCCAAATGGGAACCACTGACTGGGTATTTATGCAGACAAGACTCCCTTTGCTTGCATCCTTACACCACAGGCAAGGACTGTCTCCAAAGAAATTAATGGGGGAATAACTAACTGAACAAGAACTGAGGGGTTGGGGGAGTGCTTCCTAATTTGCATGTGTCTTCTTTGGAGATGCAAATAAAAGCCTTACTGCATATTTGTAGGGACGGTGATGGGGGGGGAAATGGTGACGCTAAAAGGGAATTCTATTTGATGCGCTGTTCCCAATCCCCCCAATGCTGGTGCAAAATACACCTTCTGAGCTTCCCCTACTTGACGGGTGGGCTTCACATTCCCAGAGACTGCAAAACAGGTCGTGCAAGGGGAGGAGTGGCACTATATGTGAAAGAAAATGTAGAATCAAAAGAAGTAAAAATCTTAAGTGAATCCACACGTTCCATAGAATCTCTATGGATAGAAATTTCATGCTCTAATAAGAATATAACATTAGGGATCTATTATAGACCACCTGACCAGGACAGTGATAGTGATGATGAAATGCTAAGGGAAATTAGAGAAGCTATCAAAATTAAGAACCCAATAATAGTGGGGGATTTCAATTATCCCCATATTGACTGGGAACATTTCACTTCAGGATGAAATGCAGAGATAAAATTTCTCTATACTTTAAATGACTGCTTCACGGAGCAGCTGGTACGGGAACCCACAAGTGGAGAGGCAACTCTAGATTTAGTCCTGAGTGGAGCGCAGGAACTGAGTTAACTATAACAGGACCACTTGGAAATAATGACCATAATACAATAGCATTCAACATCCCTGTGATGGGAAGAACATCTCAACAGCCCAACACTGTGGCATTTAATTTCAAAAGGGGGAACTATGCAAAAATGAGGGGGTTAGTTAAACAGAAGTTAAAAAGTACAGTGACTAAAGTGAAATCCTTGCAAGCTGCATGGGCGCTTTTTAAAGACACCATAATAGAGGCCCAACTTCAATATATACCCCAAATTAAGAAACACAGTAAAAGAACTAAAAAAAAGCCATCGTGGCTTAACAACCATGTAAAAGAAGCAGTGAGAGATAAAAAGACTTCCTTTAAAAAGTGGAAGTTAAATCCTAGTGAAGCAAATAGAAAGGAGCATAAATGCTGCCAGATTAAGTGCAAGGATGTAATAAGAAAGGCCAAAGAGGAGTTTGAAGAACGGCTAGCCAAACACTCCAAAGGTAATAACAAAATGTTTTTTAAGTACATCAGAAGCAGGAAGCCTGCTAAACAACCAGTGGGGCCCCTTGATGATCGAGACACAAAAGGAGCGCTTAAAGACAATAAAGTCATTGCAGAGAAACTAAATGGATTCTTTGCTTCAGTCTTCACGGCTGAGGATGTTAGGGAGATTCCCAAACCTGAGCCGGATTTTGTAGGTGACAAATCTGAGGAACTGTCACAGATTGAAGTGTCACTAGAGGAGGTTTTGGAATTAATTGATAAATTTAACATTAACAAGTCACCGGGACCAGATGACATTCACCCAAGAGTTCTGAAAGAACTCAAATGTGAAGTTGCGGAACTATTAACTAAGGTTTGTAATCTGTCCTTTAAATTGGCTTCTGTACCCAATGACTGGAAGTTAGCTAACGTAACGCCAATATTTAAAAAGGGCTCTAGAGGTGATCCCGGCAATTACAGACCAGTAAGTCTAACGTCGGTACCGGGCAAATTAGTCGAAACAATAGTTAAGAATAAAATTGTCAGACACATAGAAAAACATAAACTGTTGAGCAATAGTCAACGTGGTTTCTGTAAAGGGAAATCGTGTCTTACTAATCTATTAGAGTTCTTTGAAGGGGTCAACAAACATGTGGACAAGGGGGATCCAGTGGACATAGTGTACTTAGATTTCCAGAAAGCCTTTGACAAGGTCCCTCACCAGAGGCTCTTATGTAAATTAAGTTGTCAAGGGATAAAAGGGAAGGTCCTTTCATGGATTGAGAACTGGTTAAAAGACAGGGAACAAAGGATAGGAATTAATGGTAAATTCTCAGAATGGAGAGGGGTAACTAGTGGTGTTCCCCAAGGGTCAGTCCTCGGACCAATCCTATTCAACTTATTTACAAATGATCTGGAGAAAGGGGTAAACAGTGAGGTGGCAAAGTTTGCAGATGATACTAAACTGCTCAAGATAGTTAAGACCAAAGCAGACTGTGATGAACTTCAAAAAGATCTCACAAAACTAAGTGATTGGGCAACAAAATGGCAAATGAAATTTAATGTGGATAAATGTAAAGTAATGCACATTGGAAAAAATAACCCCAACTATACATACAATATGATGGGGGCTAATTTAGCTACAACAAGTCAGGAAAAAGATCTTGGAGTCATCGTGGATAGTTCTCTGAAGATGTCTGCGCAGTGTGCAGAGGCGGTCAAAAAAGCAAACAGGATGTTAGGGATCATTAAAAAGGGGATAGAGAATAGGACTGAGAATATATTATTGCCCTTATATAAATCGATGGTACGCCCACATCTCGAATACTGCGTACAGATGTGATCTCCTCATCTAAAAAAAGATATATTGGCACTAGAAAAGGTTCAGAAAAGGGCAACTAAAATGATTAGGGGTTTGGAACGGGTCCCATATGAGGAGAGATTAAAGAGGCTAGGACTCTTCAGCTTGGAAAAGAGGAGACTAAGGGGGATATGATAGAGGTATATAAAATCATGAGTGATGTGGAGAAAGTGGATAAGGAAAACTTATTTACTTATTCCCATAACACAAGAACTAGGGGTCACCAAATGAAATTAATAGGCAGCAGGTTTAAAACAAATACAAGGAAGTTCCTCTTCATGCAGCGCACAGTCAACTTGTGGAACTCCTTACCTGAGGAGGTTGTGAAGGCTAGGACTATAACAGCGTTTAAAAGAGAACTGGATAAATTCATGGTGGTTAAGTCCATTAATGGCTATTAGCCAGGATGGATAAGGAATGGTCTCCCTAGTCTCTGTTTGTCAGAGGGGGAGATGGATGGCAGGAGAGAGATCACTTGATCATTGCCTGTTAGGTTCACTCCCTCTGGGGCACCTGTCATTGGCCACTGTCAGTAGACAGGATACTGGGCTAGATGGACCTTTGGTCTGACCCAGTACGGCTGTTCTTACATTCTTATGTTCTTAAAAGAAAGCATAGAAAACAGGTCAGGTTCCCTCTGATCTCCTTACAAATGGCAGTGTTCTCTGAATCCCAAATGCATCTGTGCTAGAAATTCTCCTTTTTCTGCACTCAGGGCCTCCCTCTCCCAGCTTGGCCCAAATCCCAGCTGTATCTCACCCCCGCAGAGATTCTGCTTTCTTTATCTTCAAGGTCTTCCCTCCTTCTCTTGCTATCCCTTGCTGGTGTGAGAATGTTCGTGAAGCTAAAATCACCCTTCCCGGGTCCACTAGGCTCTCTCATTCCAGTAGCCAATACAACAGATTCACTGGCAAAGAGGGATTGTTAAACACGAAATGAGGGAGGCAGATAAAGGTACTCTTGAGGTTTTGGCCTTCCGAGGTCTTGTCATGGCACCAGGGAGCCATCTCTCCACCCTCTGCCCCACGCAGGGCACCACGCAATGTGGGGGAGCCAATCTGATGTGTCCGAGGCCAGTGGAGGAGGGCCATGCTTGATTACTACTAATAATAATAATAATATAATAATGAACAAAAGAAAAAAAGAAGGTAAAACAGGATGGAAGAAAGGATTGTCTTCGGCAGCATCTTGCAGTGTCTTCTCTGGCGCAGAGAGAGAATATATATCTATATACAGGCAAGGCAGGGAGGCATGGGCAGCTGGACATGCGACCTTTCACCCCATGACCCCTTTCCCTCCCAGGTCCTTCATAAAGGACGGGCTTAGGGTGACCAGACGTCCCGATAAAATCGAGACCGTCCTGATATTTCAATGTCTGTCCCGCGTCCTGACCGATCTTTGGCCGGCAGCACTGTGTTGTTGTTTTTTTGCTCTGCTGGCGGGCACCCCCCCATGTGTCCCAATATTTTCTTCCCCTCATCTGGTCACCCTAGACAGGCTCTCGAGTCTGTAATGCTCTAGGGGATCAAGTCCCAGTCAAAATCATCAAGGATTTCCTCACTGGCACCTGGAGGAGAGACTAGAGGCCAGGGGATTAAATGGTGAGCTGAGTGGAGGGGGAAGAGGGAGAGAAGGGGAAAGAGATGGTTAGAGGAGAAGTCAAGCTCTGTCCTACTGGGTTCTAGGGAACAATAAAAGGGGAAGGACTCAGGTGGCATGAACTTCCCCACAGCAGTGAGCTGCCAGGACACATTCCCCCTCAGGCAGAAGACGTTGCCACCCCAAGGAAATGTCCTATCGTTGTCCCGATTGGCAGTAGGGACTCAGGTGGTCTAAGGGTAACTGCAGCAATGGGAGCTTCCCCATGAGCTGCCCTCAACAGTGTTCAGTCAGCATCTAACTAAGGCCTAAGGAGTCTGTCAACATGAGCTCCCTCACAGCAGTGCCCAGGGAGCACCCAGCTATGGGAAGGTGGTATGAATTGGCAACGAGGTGGGGGGGTCAGAGGAGTCGGGCAACAGAATTTGCTCTTCTCAGTGCTGTGGCAGTGTCCTACTGGGGGACCTCCTGCAGTCTAGGCTCCCTCAGCCCTACTCCCACTCTCTGACAGCAGAGGGGAAAGGCCCTGCCAGCATGTGCTGCTGGACGGCTGAGATAACTGGGGTGGGAGTCGTAATAACATGTCATCGTTTCACCCTTTACCTGGGCGATTATACCCTGGATTGTCCTGGGTGGAAATCTGGTACATAGGAGATGGCCCGGAGAAGAGATGGGGAGGCTGAGGCTGACCATAAAAGTTCACTGCCAAATGAAAGGGAAAAGAACCATGAGTGATCCCCTCACCCAGCTCACCTGGCACTGACTGGGCGTCGCAGCTCAGCCACAGAACAGACTGACTGACACTCGCCAGGGAGAATCAGGAAGTGTTCAATGGACAGGCCCTGACAGTGTATTACAGCTCAGCCATGGTACCAAAACTATCTTGTTATTCTACTGGGTTAAAGTGGGGAATTTTGGCCCATTGCCCCCTTCCTAGACATATCCCAAGTCAGGTCAAAATCAAGCTGCTGCAAGGCCATGATCTCTCCGCGCTGCCCTTGTCTGCTCCTCATAGAGCATCATCCAAACCACTCCTGCCCCAGCATTCTCTGCTACAAAAATCACCCCAACCTCCATACAATGTGACTAACAGCTGCCTCTCATATTACAATCCTCCTCTTCCTCACCCCCGCGCTCAGTCAGGGCTCAGCTAATGCCCCTCAGTCCTTCCCTACAGCCCCCCTGTTATCCTCATCCTGGGCTCTCCACACAGCCCTGCCAGTGCCCCTCAGTCCTGCCCTGCAGCCTCCCTGCTTCTTTACGACTGGCCTCCTCACATATAAGGACAGAAAATGTTCATATTCATTTCCTCTTATCATTTCAGAACAGAAAACAACATCACTGAAAAGAGATTCAAATTCATTTCCTTACAGTTCTGCTGAGGAAAGGGTACAGAGCTTTGTAAAGCTCATTATATTTTTCTTTTCTCTTTTATGTAATTTATTTATGGTGATGAGGAGGGAGCTGTTACGAAACAGCACATTTATATCCACAAAGGGGGAAATGAAGGGGCAGTGTGGTGATATGCGGAGACCCCCTCATTTTTCCCAAGATATGCGCTGAGGCATGTGTTTCACTTCCGCTTGGCTGCAAATCAAGGATCTGGTCTGGCTTGAGTGAAAGTCACTGGAAGGTACTAAAGATATTTTTCATGTGCTGGCCATTGTCATTAGAATTTCATATTCCATCGAGTTACAGACAGACAGACAGAGAAACAGAAATGGCACTTAGTTGAGTGTAAGGTTTTGCACAGACAAACAGAAATACTGTCAAGTTGAATGTAAGGCCCCACTGTGCTTGGCCAATTAATCTGTGTAACTTCTCACTGCATGATATTATTGAGGTAAAAAGTGGAGTAAAAGTAACAAGATTTGACACCTATATGAATCGAAAGCTGTAGTATTTTCAGTGATGCTACCTACGGTAAAAATGGCTGAGGCTAATAGTCCTCATGCTTCAGAGTGAAATCATCAGCTGGTGGTTGGGAAGAAATTTCCTTGCAGTGAGGTGCATTATAGGGTTTTGTGTCTTCTTTTTGAGGCATCTGGCATTGGCCTCTGTTGGACATGGTATTCCAGATTAGATGGACCAGGTTAACAGGAGTTGGGATATAAGATTAGATGGATCCAATATACAGAAGACAGGATACACGACCAGATGGATCAATGTTCTGATCTGCTACACCAGACAAAATAGACCAGTAATGTGATGTGGTCCAGCAGGCTATGGGATGCTGAACTAGATGGAGCAATGATCTATGTTAGCTTGGCAAGAGACAAGAGACAAAATCTATTGCTTTGACCTCATGCGGTGAGTCCCATTTTCTTATGAAAACTTTGATTTCCTATAGGTATATCTATGCTCCCTAATAACTTCTAGGTTTGCTTACTCTTCCATTCCTTCTTGTCGTAAGCACCATACTTGCCCACATGCCACTGTTGCATTATCTCAGCAGCATCAGGCCAGAAGTTTTGCAGCTCATGTTTTCTGATTACAAAAGTGACTCATTCTTGCCCTTCTGCTTGGGTCCAAAACATTTTAAGATAACCGGCTTAAAAAAAAAGTCAGTTCCTAAACTGACCATAGAAGTTGTTCTCTGGTGACTCCTGAGCCAGTGCTTAAGACAAGAGCTATGATCAGAGTGGTTCTTGCTCTCCAGTGAATTGAGGAGTTGGCTGTACCAGGGTATGTACAGAAGATAGACAGCATTCTGATCTATAATTTCTCCGTATTGCTCTTTCTCTCCATCTGTCACTCGTAAAGCATCTCTCTCTCCCTATCTTTGTAGTCGTTTCTTTCTTCCTCCATACCTTGTTAAAGTATCTCTCTGGGGCGGGGTGGGGGGGGGGAAGAGGAGGGATAGCTCATGGGTTGAGCATTGTCCTGCTAAACCCAGGGTTGTGCATTCAGTGTTTGAGGGGGCCATTTAGGGATCTGGGAAAAAATCTGTCAGGGACAGTACTTGGTCCTGTTGTGAAGGCAGGGGCCTGGACTCAATGACCTTTCAAGGTCCCTTACAGTTCTATGAGATAGGTGTATCTCTCTCTCCCTTTTAGGGATCTAGAAAACATTGCTCTTTCCCTCCATCTGTCACTCTTAAAGTGTCTCTCTCTCACTATCTTTGTAGTTATTTGTTACTTCCTTCATGCCTCTCTCTTTTAGGGATCTAGAAAACATTGGGTGGGAGCATGTGACAAGACCCTCTAGATGGATTCATCCAGCTCCCTGTCTTGGAGCAGGATTGATTTCAGTTTGTATAAAGCATCTTCTTTTGACTAGCAACTGTATGCAGTCTGAGAGGCAGCTTGGTGCAGTGGCCAGGGCACTGTTCTGTCTTGGCTCTGTGTGTGTATCAGCAAAGGAGGTTCTCCATAGCAGCACCCCCTCAGGAAGGATAAGGGACCTGCTAGTACAATAAACAGGACAGGGGTGATCTTTAGTTGGAATAATAATGGCCTGTGATTTGGAGTTGAAGGAGCAGGCGTTTAGCCTCAGCCCTCCAAGGGTTGTGTGGTTTATACAGTAACTTTGCCTCATGCCTGCAGAACTGGGATTTATTACACTTGATGAGGAATAGTGAGACCTGGATTCTAGTCCACCTGTGTCAATGACTCCATGAGAGATCCTGGGGATGTCATTTAAAGTGCATTTCTGCTCTGAAAAGCTGCATTGTGAGTCCTACATTGACCGCCTCTCTCAAGGATTTATGTATGTATGTATCAAATGCAATCTGGTAACAAGTAAAACAATGTCCTTTTTTCCTAACTCCCAGCCCAACAAACTTGGGGCTTGTCTTCACATACAGTACTAAAGGGCCCCAGTAGCAGCGCTGCAGCTATGCCACTGCAGTGCTTATTGAGGATGTTCCTATGCCAACGGGAGAGCTTCTCCCCCTGTGTAGTTAATCCATCTCCCCAGGAGGCAGCAGGTGTGTTGGTGGGAGAAGCTCTCCTATCGATGTAGCGCAGTCCAGACAGGGGACTAGGTCAATGTAACTACGTTGCTTAGGCCTGTGGATTTTTCACACCCCGGAGCGGTGCAGTTATACAGATACAGGTCTGTAGCGTAGACCTGGCCTTGTTCTGGGATCTTGGAATGCACACCTCAAATCAATTCAAAATGCTACTCTGCCTCAGTGGTCTCTCTGAGCACGTCACCCTTACACCCACTACCCCTTTGTTTCCCTCATTGGCTCTCCCATCTTCACTGTATCGAATACAAACTACTAGTCTTTACTTTGAAGGCAGCTTAGCCCTCCCTTACCAAGCCTTTATTGGCCATTTTCCTCAAGCACCTTCATGCTTTCAGCTATGCTCCCCCTTAACTTGGGAGCAGCTCCCGCATCACAATCCATACTTCTGCAACCTGATTCTCTTTATGGGTCTGGCATCAGTCTAACTGCCTGGAACTTGTAAATAATTCTGTTAATGCACAGGAAGAACTAGAATCAAGCTCCCTCTCACTGAGCTATCTTGGCTCTGCTAGGGGAACATGAATAAAAAGCAGTCAAAATTATTTTAATCATTCAAGTGAGTAAATCTGGCTCTGAACACATCCAAGGGCTGAGGGAGAGGTGTTGTTTTTACATTGCCGCTTTTCAGAGTAAAACTGTACTTTCATCTCTCCGTGCCTCTTTCTTCATCTGGAGATAATCATAGGGCATGTCTACCCTACGAGAGTAGTTCTATTTTACTTAAATCAAATTTGTGGAACCAATATTAAAAAGTCGAACGTGTGTATCCACACTAAGGACAGTAATTCGACTTTGTGAGTCCACACTAACGGGGCAAGCGTCGACTTTGGAAGCGGTGCACTGTGGGCAGCTATCCCACAGTTCCCGCACTCCGCGCTGCCCATTGGAATTCTGGGTCGAGCCCCCAATGCCTGCTGGGGCAAAAAATGTGTTGAGGGTGGTTTTGGGTAACTGTCATCATTCAACCGTCACTCCCGCCCTCCCTCCCTGAAAGCGCCGGCGGGAAATCACTTCGCGCACTTTTCTGGTGAGTGACAGCACGGACGCCACAGCACTGGGAGCATGGAGCCCACTGCGATCATCGCTGCAGTTATGGCTGTTGTCAACACCTCGCACCTTATCATCCACCTTTTTCAGAGTCAGATGCTGAGAAATCGGACGAGGAGGCTACAGCAGTGCGGTGAGGACATTAAATCTGAGAGGGGCACAGACCTCTCACAAAGCACGGGACCCCGCACCATGAACATCATGGTGGCAATGGGTCATGTTGATGCTGTGGAACGGTGATTCTGGGCCTGGGAAACAAGCACGGACTGGTGGGACTGCATTGTGCTGCAGGTCTGGGATGAATCGCAGTGGCTGTGAAACTTTCGCATGCGGAAGGGAACTTTCCTGGAACTTTGTGAGTTGCTGTCCCCTGCCCTGAAGCACAAGGACACCCGGATGCGAGCAGCCCTGACTGTCCAGAAGCGAGTGGCCATAGCCCTCTGGAAGCTTGCAACGCCAGACAGCTACCGGTCAGTCGCGAACCACTTTGGCATAGGTAAATCTACCGTGGGGGTTGCTGTGATGCAAGTAGCCAACGCAATTGTTGAGCTACTGCTGTCAAAGGTAGTGACCCTGGGAAACGTGCAGGTCATCATAGATGGCTTCACTGCGATGGGATTCCCAAACTGCGGTGGGGCTATAGATGGAACTCACATCCCTATCCTGGGACCGGACCACCAGGCCAGCCAGTACATTAACAGAAAGGACTACTTTTCAATGGTGCTGCAAGCACTGGTGGACCATAGGGGACGTTTTACAAACATCAACGTTGGATGGCCGGGCAAGGTTCATGACGCTCGTGTTTTCAGGAACTCTGGTCTGTTTAGACGGCTGCAGGAAGGTATTTACTTCCTGGACCACAAAATAACTGTTGGGGATGTGGAGATGCCTATAGTGATCCTCGGGGACCCAGCCTACCCGCTAATGCCCTGGCTCATGAAGCCCTATACAAGCGCCCTGGACACTGAAAAAGAACTCTTCAACTACCATCTGAGCAAGTGCAGAATGGTGGTGAAGTGTGCTTTTGGACGTCTCAAAGGGAGATGGAGAAGCTTACTGACTCGCTGTGATCTCAGCGAAACCAGTATCCCCATTGTTATTGCAGCTTGCTGTGTGCTCCACAATCTCTGTGAGAGCAAGGGGGAGACCTTTATGGCGGGATGGAAGGTTGAGGCAAATAGCCTGGCTGCTGATTACGCCCCCCCAGACAGACGTGCGATTAGAAGAGCCCAGCGGGACACGCTGTGCATCCGGGAGGCTTTGAAAGCTAGATTCCACAGTGAGCAGGGTAACCTGTGACTATTAAGTTTGTTTAAAGAGAAGCTGAACTTGCACCCGTTTCTTTACCCACTTAATGTTGACTATCCTCTCCAGTTACATACCCCCTTCACCCCGTTCCCCCCCTTCCAACACACGTTCAAAAATAAAATAAATGGAACTTTGTTCATTAACACTGTTTTCTTTATTACGGATTTCGCGGTAAAATGTTGAAACTGGGACGCAGACTGTGGTGCGGAGCGGGCGTAGTGATGGAAAGAACGCTTCTAAACTTGAGGAATGACAGGATCCTGCTCCTAGAGCAGTCTGCAGTGGTGGACTGGTTGTTTCAACGGACCCTGCCACCCCTCCTTTTCGGGACTCTGTGTGTGGGGGCTATGTGACTTTGTGCCGGGGGAGGACGGTTACAGATCCCCTGCTGCGTGGCTCTGTGATCCAGGCTAAGGACCGCTGCATAAGATCTCTAACCGCCCTCCCCCGCCACAAAGTCACATAGCGCTCCCCCCACACACAGAACATGAAAACCACCTCCCTGACTGACCAGGGTGCCTAGTGACTGTAATGTGTGTGTGACCTTCTGCTGAACCTGCCCCCGTGTCTGTATGCTGGTAAAGGTGACTGTCGTCTCGAATTACCAAACCCCTTCCCCCACTTCAAACACACTCTCCTCTAAAAGAACATGACGGAAACAGTAATTAACAGAAACATATTTTTTATTAGCAACTACACAGTTAGGGGATGAAACTGGGACGGGGGCTTGGGTGAGGCGGGAAGGAAAGGACTTTTCAAATTTTTGGGAATGAGAACCTTCTGGTACTTGAGCGGTCTGCAGGGGTCGAGTGACAGTTTTCACGGACTCTGCCGCCCCTCCTTCTTGGGACTTTGGGTGAGGGGGGTATGGGACTTTATGGCGGGGGACGGTGTTTAGAGATAGACTGCAGCGGGGCTCTGTCCTCCTGCCTCCGGTCCTGCAGAACATCCACAAGGTGCCGGAGCATGTCCGTTTGCTCCCTCATTAGTGCAAGCAGCGTTTGAGTCGCCTGCTGGTCTTCCTGCCGCCACCTCTCCTCCTGTTCGCTGTGTGATCACTGGTATTGCGACATGTTCTCCCTCCACTGGATCTGCTGGACCGCCTCGGCTCGGGAGCAGCCCATAAGTTCTGAGAACATGTCGTCCCGTGTCCTTTTCTTTCTCCACCTAATCTGCGCCAGCCTCTGGGAGGGGGATGCCGGGGTAGGTCGGGAGACATTCGAAGCTGTGGGATGAGAAAAAGGGAGTGAATTCCTCATAAAGATACATTTTTGTGAACAATGATCATAGTCTTTCTCTGTGAACAAGACCATGCACAGCACCTATCACATGCGCACTCAGGACAAGGTCGAATTTTCGGCCTTCGCATTCATTGCCTGGGGTCTTGCAGTGGAGATCAGACAAGCGGAGCAGGACAGCGGAATTCAGGTAGCAGGCTGACATGGTAAGCCGTAGACTTTTGGCTGCTTAAAACTTAATTTATAGCAGTGCCCTCCTTTCACGTTCAAAGCAATGCACCTAGCGTTGGCCAGTTCCTGCTGCCTGCAATCCGGCAAGCATGAACTCTGCCCCTGTCCCACCCCGTCGCGGCTGTCCCCGGGAAAGATCCCTGTATGCTGCCCCTCTTCCGCCTCCACCGCGTGGCTGTAAACCGCCGGTTACAGTTATGTAAAGGAACAGGCAAGCAGTCCTAATACTAACATTCCCCTAATTCAAAGCAGGTGACCATGAGCGACGTCACTCTGCCGAGGGTTCCGGAGACAGAGAAAGAGTGCATGCTGCGTGAAAGCCAGCAAAAACCAGGGCCGTATGCCGCCATGCTCTACGAGGCAATGATCCCAGAGTATTTGATGATAGCCTGGCGCGGAAAAGTTTCCTACCACGGAGGACGCAATAAGGCTGCTCTCCCCAGGAACCTCATGCAAAGGCTTTCCAATTACCTCCAGGAGAGCTTCGTGGAGATGTCCCATGAGGATTTCAGCTCTATCCCCGGACATATAGACCTTCTTTTCCAGTAGCTGCACTGGCAGGGTCTAAAAAGTAGAGCGCATAGGGCAAACTAATCATGATAAACCGGACATTGTTAGATTCTTTTGCAGTAGTTGCACTGCCAAGGACTAAAACGTTAAGCGCCTAGGGCAAACTAATCATGAAAAACCCATTGTTAATATTCCTCTTCTGCTCAAAATAAATGTTTACATGTTTAAAACACTTACCGACTGATCTTTCCCCTGATTCAGGGTCCGGGTTAATGCCTGGGGAGGGTTGGTAGGGGATCTGCGTGAGGGTGATGAAGAGATCCTGGCTGTCTGGGAAATCAGCGTTGTAAGCGCTGTCGACTGCCTCGTCCTCCTCATCTCCTTCCTCATCTTCCCCGTCCGCTAACATCTCCGAGGAAGCGGCCGTCGACAATATCCCATCCTCAGAGTCCACGGTCAGTGGTGGGGTAGGTGGCGGCCACACCTAGAATGCAATGCAGTGCCTCGTAGAAATGGGACTGGGATCCGGAGCATCCGTTTGACTCTTTGGTCTTCTGGTTCGCTTGTCTCAGCTCCTTGATTTTCATGCGGCACTGCGTTGCATCCCGGCTGTATCTTCTCTCCGTCATGGCTTTGGAGATCTTCTCGTAGATCTTCGCATTCTGTTTTTTCGATCGCAGCTCCAAAAGCACGGACTCATCTCCCCACACAGCGATCAGATCCAAGACTTCCCGATCAGTACATGCTGGGGCCCTCTTTCTATTCTGCGATTGCATGGTCACCTCTGCTGGAGAGCTCTGCATCGTTGCCAGTGCTGCTGAGCTTGCCACGATGTCCAAACAGGAAATGAGATTGAAACTGGCCAGACAGGAAAAGGAATTCAAATTTTCCCGGTGCTTTTCCTGTGTTGCTGGTCAGAGCATCCAAGCTCGGACTGCTGTCCAGAGCGTCAACAGAGTAGTGCACTGTGGGATAGCTCCCGGAGCTACTAGCGTCGATTTCCATCCACACCTACCCTAATTCGACATGGCCATGTCGAATTTAGCGCTACTCCCCTCGTTGGGGAGGAGTACAGAAGTTGATTTAAAGAGACCTCTGTGTCGAACTAAATAGCTTCGTTGTGTGGACGGGTGCAGGGTTTATTCAATTTAAGGCTGCTAAATTCGACATAACCTCCTAGTGTAGACCAGGCCATAGAGTCATAGGACTGGAAGGGATCTCGAGAGGTCATCTAGTCCAGTCCCCTACAATCACAGCAGGACTAAGTGCTTTCTAATGACACTTTCTGACTTACATAGAGGTCTTTGAGATAAGAAGTACCAAGTATTGTTATTACTCCATATTCCAATTTCTCTTCTTCTCTCAATAGACCTCTTTATTTACCTTTCCTTTTTCTATTCATCTATTTCTTACTCTTCATCCTGTGTCACTCCTTCCTTGGAATAGTGGGGGTTGGGGAATGCTCAGGATTAAGCTTCATTGGGTAGGAAAGAAGGGGAGAAGGAAGGTTTCACAAGACTTTTGCTGGAAATGTCCCCTTCTGTATGGAATCGCTGACTCCACCGTTCTAGTTGTTACATCATGGAAACAGTTGCAAATCAGAGGCTCATGGAATACAAAAATTGCTTTCAAGGCATAAACCTCACCACCCAAGAGAGAGGAAACCACTTCTATTTTAAAAGAACTAAGACTGAGTTTTTGCAGAAATGAGAGAATTATATATGTTTTATAGAGAGTTAAAAGGAGATGAGGAGGAACAGCTGGAATTAGGGTAACCGAGACTGTAAATAAAGGATAATATCTACTAAGGATAGTACTGGCATTAAAGGCGATTTTGGACATAGAAGAACCTGAGTACACCAACCCTTACACTGTGGCACTATGACCACTTCTAGTGGCTAGACCACATAGAGACGTAGGATTTTGCTACAGCCTGGGCACTAGTACAGCCAGGTCTTCCTGCTCAGGCAGTAGGGGGGACTTGTGCTTTCATATTGATAGCTTCTAGGTTCAATCCCGACTGCTGACAACGCACACAAGGATGTTCTGATACATACAGAAAGTGTAATCTTGGGGTTGGGCACATACAGCTGGCAGTGGGGTGTGTTAATGGGGTTAATAGCAAATGATCTTCTATTTTTTTCCCACCAGTATCTAAAGACTATGTCTCTGCTCCTGAGGAGTAACAGCACATACAAGCCAGATGATGGTGCTACACTACATTATGAGCCAGAAATCATTGGTTCCTTAATTATCTTCATTCTCACCTTTATCCTGGGCCTCCTGGGCAATTGCTTGGTGATCTGGGTGGCTGGCCTGAAAATGAAGCGGACCATGAACACTGTGTTGTTCCTGCACCTTACCATTGCTGACTTCCTGTGCTGCATGTCTCTGCCATTCTCCATCATTCACCTGATCCTCCATGAGTACTGGCCATATGGCCGCTTCCTCTGCAAGGTTATCCCATCAGCCATCATCCTCAACATGTTTGCCAGCATCTTCCTCCTCACTTCCATCAGCATTGACCGGTGCCTGATGGTGATGAAGCCAGTTTGGTGTCAGAACCTCCGTACCATGAAGCTTGCATCAGTGATGTGCGGTTGTATCTGGCTCGTGGCTTTCATTATGTGTTGTCCTGCCTTCCTCTACTGTCAGACCTTCAAAGGCAAAACTGTTTGTAGTTATCAATTTGGAGATGATAGGGATTATGGAGATTATATGGATTATGGGAATGATTCAGCCATGAGTTCTGGCATATCCCCAGATGAATATCCTGGTGGTTTCTCCAGCGCTGATATTCCTGGCAGCCTTGACAATGATATTATCTTACTGGGGAACTTTAATGATTACTTCTCCAACAGCAGTCAGCCAACCACCCCACTGACCATAAGTATTACCAGGATTGTCTTTGGCTTCCTCCTTCCCTTTATCATAATGGCAGCTTGCTACATCCTTATAGTCGTCAAGATGCATGGAGCCCAATTTACCAAACCCTGTGGTAAGACCCTGCGAGTGATCCTGGTTGTGGTGGTAGCATTCTTTATATTTTGAGCTCTGTTCCATGCAGTTGGGGCACTGTCTCTCCTAGCTATGCCGGGCACTGGATTTAGGGAGGCAGTAGCACTGTGGGACCATCTCTCTATAGCACTAGCTATGCCAACAGCTGCATCAACCCTTTGCTCTATGTATTTGTGGGGTGGGACTTCAGGCAGAAGGCACGCCAATCGGTGCAGGGCATCTTGGAGGGCGCCTTCAGCGAGGAAGTTACACGCTCCACTTCCTACTCACAGGACAGGACCAAGATTTCAGCATACAGGGATATCAGCAGCAACACCCTCTAAAATGGGGCTTCCAGACAGCATTGCCAGGGCGGAGGAGGACGCGGGGGGGGGAAACGGACGACACATTTGCACTTTCCATGGCTGTGACTTTTTGCTTTAGGACAGCAGAGCCAGAACAATGAGTTTGACAATAATCTGTATGGGATGCCCTTGGGGACTGAGGCAGTTCAGAACAGGCCAACCTCCCCTTTAATAGCCTCCTGAAGAGAGGGGAGGTGGACATGCCAGATAAGGAATCTTCTGATGAGACACACAAGGGAGGCAGAAAGACCCCTATTTGAGAGAGAGAAATGCACTTGCTAGAAGATGTGTGGTGGGATTATGTATTTACTCCTTGACATTTAGTATAAAATGTTAGTAATGCCCCTCAAGTGAAAATGATTGCAAAAGTATAGGTTGTGTATAAAAGACTTGGTCCCTATTACATTGTAAACACTAAATTAATCTCTATATTAAATTTGGGTTACTAAAAACAAGAGAAATGTGAAAATGAACAAAAACTTTATTATATTAACTAACTTAAGAACAAAGACACCAGAAGATATCACACACCAAGACACCAGAAGATATCTGTATACAGTGAAGAAACCCCCAAGCATCAAGAAAAGAAAAATGAAGTGCTGTATAAATAAGAGACTGGTCAAATACACCTCTATCTACCATATATGGACAATATCCAAAATATCCAAAACATGAGACTTGGTAGCAATGGGGGATTTTAACTACCCAGATATTTGTTAGGAAAGTGACACAGCAAACCACAAAATTCCCGTGAGTCTTGGAATGTATTGGGGCATCTTTTTGTTTCAGAAGGTGGAACAAGTAACAAGTGGGGCAGCTATTTTAGCCTTGATTCTGACTAACAGGGAGGAAACTGTTGCAAATCTGAAGGTAGAAGGCAAACTGGGTGAAAGTGATCATGATACGCGAGATTTAATGATTCAAAGGAAAGGAAGGAGTGAAGCAATGGACTTCCAAAAAGCAGCCTTTAACTAACTCAGAGAACTGGTAGGTAGGGTCGCCTGGGAAGAAAATCTAAGGGAAAAAGGAGTTCAGCAGAGTTGGCAATTTCTTAGAGAGACAATATTAAAGGTACAACTGCAAATAATCCTGATGGAAGGAAATATAGGAAGAATAGTAAAAGGCCAATATAGCTCCATCAGGAGCTCTTTAATGACGTGGAAACCAAAAAAAGAATCCTACAAAGAGTAGAAATGTGGATAAATAGCTAAGGATGAATGCAAAAGAATAGCACAAGCATGTAGGAACCAAATCAAAAAAGCAAAGGCACAAAATTAATTACTCCCAGCAAGGGACATAAAAGGCAATAAGAAAAGGAACTACAAATGTATTAGGAGCAAGGGAAAGGAGAAGGAAAGTGTAAGGCCACTACTTAGTGGAGAAGGAGAGCTAATAACTGAGACATAGAGAAGGCAGAGGTGTTCAATGCCTATTTTACTTCAATCTTCACTAATACGGTTAATTGTAAGACAATGTTTAAGACAATTAATATTAACAACAAGGGGCAAGGAACACAAGACAGAATAGGAAGAACACATTAAAGATTATTTAGGTAAGTTAGCTGTATTCAAGTCAGAAGGGCCTCACAAAATTCAAGTTAGGATATTTAAGGAACTAGTTGAAGCAATCTCTGAACTGCTAGCAATTATCTTTGAGAACTCATGGAGGGCAGGTGAGGTCCCAGAGAGCTGGAGAAGGGCAAACTTAGTACTTATATTTAAAAAGAGGAACAAAAAGGACTCAGGAGAGTATAGACCAGTTAGCCTAATTTCAACATCTGGAAAGATACTGGAACAGATTATTAAACAATAAATTTGTGAGCACCTAGTGAATAATGGAGTGGTAAGTAACAACCAACATGGATTTGCCAAGAACAAATTATGCCAAACCAACCTAGTTTCCTTCTTTGACACTGTTGCTAGCATAGTGAATGGGGAGCGAGGGAGGGATAGCAGTAGACGTGATATATCTTGACTTTAGTATGGTTTTGACACGTGTCATATGACATTCTCATTAGCAAACTAGGGAAATGTGGTCTAGATTAAGTTATTATAAAATGGATGCACAAGTGGTTGAAACACTGTATTCACTCAAGGAATTATCAATGGTTTGCTGTCAAAATGGTGAAGCGGGGGAGAATATCTCATGGGTACCCACTGGGGTCAGTCTTGGGTCTGGTGCTATTCAATATTTTCATTAATGGCTTGGATAATAGAGTGAAGAGTGTGCTTATGAATTTTGCAGATGACATCATGCTGGGAGGGGTTGCAAAGACTTTAGAGGACAGGATTAGAATCTAAAATGAGCATAACAAATTGTAAAATTGGTCTGAATTCAACAAAATGAAATTCAATCAGCCAAATGCAAAGTACTTCATTTAAGAAAGAAAAATCCAATGCACACCTACAAAAATGGCAATAAGTGGCTACAGGGTAGAACTGTAGAAAAGGATCTGGGGTTATACTGGATCACAAACTGAATACAAGCCAACAATGTGAAGGCTAATGTTCTAGTGAGTATTAACATGAGTGTTGTATTTAAGACATAGGAGGTAACTGTCCCATTCTACTCAGCCCTAGTAAGGTCTCACGTGGAGTACTGTGTTCAGTTTTGGGCACCACAGTTTAACTACTAACTGTGGTATGTAACCTACTGCTTAAATCAGCCTCTGTACAAGATGACTGGAGGAAAGCTAATGTGATGCCAATTTTTAAAAAGGGCTTAAGAGGTGATCCCGAACATTACAGGCCGGTAAGCCTAACTTCAGTACCAGGAAAACTGGTTGAAACGATAGTAAAGAACAGAATTATCAAACACAGAGATGAACGTGATATGTTGGGGAAGAGCCCACATGGCATTTGCAAAGAGAAATCATGCCTCACCAATCTACTAGAATTCTTGGAGGCGTCAACAAGCACATGGACAAGGGTGATCCAGTGGCTATAGTTTACTTGGGCTTTTAGAAAGCCTTTGATAAAGTCCCACACCAAAGTCTCTTAAGCAAAGTAAGTAGTCATGGGATAAGAGGGAAGGTCCTCTCATGGATCAGTAACTGGTTAAAAGACAGGAAACAGTGTAGGAATAAATGATCAGTTTTCACAGTGGAGAGAGGTAAATAGTGGGGTCCCCCCAGCATCTCTGGTGGGACCAGTTCTGTTCAACATATTCATAAATGATCTGGAAAAAGGAGTAAACAGTAAGATGGCAAGGTTTGCAGGCAATACAAAAATCATTCAAGATAGTTAATTCCAAAGCTGACTGCAAAGGGATCTCATAAAACTGGGTGACTGGGCAACAAAAGGGCCCAGTATTGAAATTCAGTGTTAATAAATTCAAAGTTATGCACTGTAGTGACAGGCAGATAATTAAAAACACAAACATTTCCCATTAAATTTGGGGTAGTTCTATGCTGCCTTTCTGCTGTGCATTATGCAATGGACAGAATGAACAGGCTAAAAGACTGACTGATCTATATGAACTGAAAAGGTTCAACGGTGCAGCTCTTTCACTAGCTCCTAGGGCTGTCTTCCCTACAGAGGGTCTTGATTTCATAACTGAATTTGGTGCAGGCGGCTCCTCCTCTCTCTCCAGGTTACGCAGGTAGGAGCCGAACCCTAACAATAAAGTTGAAAAATCTTGTGTTTCACCTGACCAGCTGCCACTGAAAAATAACTCAACACCAGCATCAAAAGGGTTAAACCATAAACATTCACTTTTTGTTTTCATTAAGAAAGCATGCACAAAAATAAACTTGTGAGGCTACACCCCCTCTCCTATCTTCTTGACACAAAACATCATGGGCCATACCACTGTGGTAGCAGAGAAAGAACTGACAGGAAGGAAATGCAATGCATGACAGTTCGTTAGCAAGAGTCAGGCTAACCGTAACCCTAATAATGCGAGATTTGTAGAAGCAAGGATTGTGTGAGGCGAGTGGGAAAGAACTGTGTGAGAAGTTGTTGCGACCTTGTGTAGATAATGTGTAGAAAATATTGTATGTAGACGAGAGTCAAAACAAGTGAGAAAAATAAGATATCAAGATGGCCTATGTATAAACAAAATCCAGCTGTTGCTTATTATTGTCTGTAATGAAAGGTATAAAGGTTTGCTGTAATTGTTTACCTGTAGAGAGACCTGTTTATCTCTCTCCCTCTATGCAATTGTTAGAGAAAATAAAGTATCTGACTTGCTGTACCCAAACAAAAACTGAGAACTCTGTTATTCTCCAACACCACAGTGCAATGGTGTGCAAGGGACTCCTCTCACTTGCAGAAAGGCAGGGAGGCATGGGGAGCTGGACCTGCGACCTTTCATCCCATCCCCCCTTCTCTCCCAAGTCCCTCATAAAGGACGGGCTCTCGAGTCTGTTAACACGCTAGGTGATCAAGTCCCAGTTGAAATCGTCGGGGATTTCCTCATTGGCACCTGGAGGAGAGACTGGAGGCCGGGGAACCAGATGGTGAGCTGAGAGGAGGGGTTAAAGGGAGAGAAGGGGAAAGAGATGTTAGAGGAGAAGTCAAGCTCTGTCCTATTTAGTTCTTGGGAACAATGAAAGGGGAAGGACTCAGGCGGTGTGAACTTTCTCACAGCAGTGACCTGCCGGGACACATTTCCCCTCAGGCAGCACATGTTGCCACCCCAAGGCAGTGTCCTATCAGTGTCCAGATTGGTAGCAGGGGGTCAGGTGGTCTAAGGGTAACTGCAACAATGGGAGCTTCCCCATGAGCTGCCCTCAACAGTGTTCAATCAGCATCTAACTATGGCCCAAGAAGTCTGTCAACATGAGCTCCCTCACAGCAGTGCCCAGGGAGCACCCAGCTATGGGAAAGTGGTGTGAATTGGCAACGAGGTCGGGGGGGGGGGGGTGAGAGGAGTCGGGCAACAGAATTTGCTCTCCTCAGTGCTGTGGCAGTGTCCTGCTGGGGGACCTCCTGCAGTCTAGGCTCCCTCAGCCCTACTCCCACTCTCTGACAGCAGAGGGGAAAGGCCCTGCCAGCATGTGCTGCTGGACGGCTGAGACAGCTGGGGTGGGAGTCGTAATA
>NC_048298.1:132121992-132167843 GCF_013100865.1 Trachemys scripta elegans
AACAGCTCTTCTTCCTGCTTTGCAAGTGCTCACACAGAGTCTGGATTTTGGGATGTGCCAACTCTTCACCCTCTCTCTCCAGCTGACGTGTGAGGGGTCTGACCCATCCTCCCCATTCCTCCCTCTGGCTGTACAGTTTAAATGTCTGCCCCACGCCTCCTGTCCTGTCATCGGTGCTTCTCAAACATAACAACTGTGAAGCCTCACACATCTTCAACTGGGGAGAGGGGGACGACTCCAATCTCTAACCTACAAGTCCCCAAATCTCCCTCAACTCTGAGCAGTGGCTTCTTCTTTCCATCCTTGGTTCACTCCCCAAATGGGACCCACCGACCGGGTATTTATTCAGACAAGACTCCCTTTGCTTGCATCCTTACACCACAGGCAAGGACAGTCTCCAAAGAAATTAATGGGGGAAATAACTAGCTGAACAAGAACTGAGGGGGTGTCTTCTTTGGAGATGCAATTTGCATGTGTCTTCTTTGGAGATGCAAATAAAAGCCTCACTGCATATTTGTAGGGACGGAGATGGGGGCGGGGGGAATGGTGATATTAAAAGCCCCGGGGAATTCTATTTGATGTGCTGTACCCGATCTCCCCAATTCTTGTGCAAAATACACCTGCTGAGCTTCCCCTACTTGACAGGTGGGCTTCACATTCCCAGAGACTCCAAAAGTCAGCATAGAAAACAGGACAGGATTCCCTCTGATCTCCTTACAAATGGCAGTGTTCTCTGAATCCCAAATGCATCTGTGCTAGAAATTCTCCTTTTTCTGCACTCAGGGCCTCCCTCTCCCAGCTCGGCCCATATCCCAGCTGTATCTCACCCCCGCAGAGATTCTGCTTTCTTTATCTTCAGGGTCTTCCCTCCTCCTCTTGCCGTCCCTTGCTGGTGTGAGTACGATCACGAAGCTAAAATCACCCCTCCAATGTCCCTTTGAGCCCCTGACCTTTACAACATTTACGAAACAACATAATTACAGGCTCCCAGGGTCCACTAGGCTCTCTCACTCCGGTAGCCAATACAACAGATTCACCGGCAAAGAGGGATTGTAAAACGCAAAATGAGGGAGGCAGAGAAAGATGCTCTTGAGGTTTCGGCCTTCCGAGGTCTTGTCATGGCACCAGGGAGCCATCTCTCCACCCTCCGCCCCACGCAGGGCACCACGCAATGTGGGGAAGCCGATCTGATGTGTCCGAGGCCAATGGGGGAGGGCCGTGCTCGATTACTGATAATAATAATAATAATAATGAACAAAAGAAAAAAAGAAGGTAAAACAGGACGCAAGGAAAGATTATCTTCGGCAGCATCTTGCGGTGTCTTCTCTGGCGTAGAGAGAGAATATATATCTATATACAGGCAAGGCAGGGAGGCATGGGCAGCTGGACCTGCGACCTTTCACCCCATGCCCCCCTTCCCTCCCAAGTCCCTCACAAGGGACGGGCTCTCGAGTCTGTAACACGCTAGGTGATCAAGTCCCAGTCGAAATCGTCGGGGATTTCCTCATTGGCGCCTGGAGGAGGGACTGGAGGCCGGGGGACCAGATGGTGAGCTGAGTAGAGGGGGAAGAGGGAGAAAAGGGAAAAGAGATGTTAGAGGAGAAGTCAAGCTCTGTCCTACTAGGTTCTTGGGAACAATAAAAGGGGAAGGACTCAGGTGGCGTGAACTTCCCCACAGCAGTGACCTGCCAGGACACATTCCCCTTCAGGCAGCACACGTTGCCACCCCAAGGCAATGTCCTATCAGTGTCCTGATTGGTAGCAGGGGGTCAGGTGGTCTAAGGGTAATGCAGCAATGGGAGCTTCCCCATGAGTTGCCCTCAACAGTGTTCAGTCAGCATCTAACTATGGCCTAAGGAGTCTGTCAACATGAGCTTCCTCACAGCAGTGCCCAGGGAGCACCCAGCTATGGGAAAGTGGTGTGAATGGGCAACAAGATGGGGGCGGTGAGAGGAGTCGGGCAACAGAACTTGCTGTCCCCTGCAGTCTAGGCTCCCTCAGCCCTACTCCCACTCTCTGACAGCAGAGGGGAAAGGCCCTGCCAGCATGTGCTGCTGGACGGCTGAGACAGCTGGGGTGGGAGTTGTAATAACACGTCATCATTTCACCCCTTACCTGGGCGATTATACCCTGGATTGTCCTGGGTGGAAATCTGGTACATAGGAGATGGCCCGGAGAAGAGATGGGGAGGCTGAGGCTGACCATAAGAGTTCACTGCCAAAAGAAAGGGAAAAGAACCATGAGTGATCCCCTCACTCAGCTCGCCTGGCACTGACTGGGCGTCGCAGCTCAGCCGCAGAACAGACTGACTGACACTCGCCAGGGAGAATCAGGAAGTGTTCAATGGATAGGACCTGACAGTGCATTACAGCTCAGCCACAGTACCAAAACTATCTTGTTATTCTACTGGGTTAAAGTGGGGAATTTTGGCCCATCGCCCCCTCCCTAGACATGTCCAAAGTCGGGTCAAAATGAAGCTGCTGCAAGGCCATGATCTCTCCGCGCTGCCCTTGTCTCCTCCCCATAGTGCATCATCCTACTCTCAATCCTACCACAGGATCTTCAATGCAGGGGAGACCATCTTCTTCTCTCCAGTGCTGGTCAGGGCTGAGCCCCGGCACCTCTTTCATTACAAATTAAGTACTGGGTGGGATACAGTCTGTATGAAAGACACTGACAAAGACTGAGTGTTTTTGAGCAGCGTAGCACTGGGCTGTTCAGTGCCATGGTGCTTCGCATGGTGACAAGGTGTCCACCACCTCTACACAACTGGGAATCTGCTTCACCCATTTGCACAGCATCCTGGGTCCCCCTCCTGCCCACCCTCCTGTGTACCTTGGTTCATGGACTGCTCCTGCTTGCCACTATTCAGGGCGCAAGAATCAGAGATTCGGGGGGGCTGCTGAGGGCCCCCCAGGTGAGGGAGCTGACCAGTCTGGGTGAGAAAGTGATTGAGGGAGTCACAGAGGTTGGCAATGTGGTGCTGATCCAGGGTCCAGTTCTTCCGCTCAGCCTGGCGCAGGCTCTCCATCAGCTCTGCGAGGGCAATGGGGGGGGGATGAAATCCAGTTACTTCATGCATATTGCTCCCTCCCCTTGCCTAATCCCTAACCCTATGGGTACTCCCCTGGGTACTCCTTTCCTCACACTCAGGGGCTCACCATTTCCTTTCTCACGGCTGTATCCCCTCATGAAGTCCCTTTCTCCCCACTCAGAGCTTCCCCACCCCATGTGCGCCTCTAATCTCCGCTGTGCACTCTCTGGGGACCTCCTTTTTTCTAGTTGCAGCGTGTTATCTCTGACACATGAGTGGGACAAGCAGCAGCAGGGACTGGGAAGCCATCCATCTATCTTCTAGTTGCCCCCATCAATGCTGTATCTGAGGGCCCCAAAATCTTGAATGGATTTCTCCTCCCCACAATCCATGAGGCAGGGCAATGCTATTATCTCCATTGTACAGATGGGAACCGAGGCCCAGAGAGGCTGAGTGACTTGCCCAAGGTCACACAGGAAGTGTGTGGCACAGCAGGGTACTGAACCTGGGTCTCCCACTGGGCCAAGCAAGAGGTGGGATCTCCCACTGACCTGAGAATTGGGAGTGTTCAATGCTAGACCAGTTCAGCCGGTTCACCATCTTGAAGCTTTCCTTCAGGGAGTCAATGTTGGAGCACCACTCAGGGGGGAATGCTGGAAAGCCAGGCCGACAAGACAGTTACAAGGGAGTAACACCCCTCTTCTCCCACCAGTACCAGGTTTACAATTGCGACAGTGGTGCCGGGCCCATCCACAAAAAGGGGCCTTGGCCCAGCCCACTCCCCTTGCGCTGCACCCTCAGCTGCTGGCTCCTATCCACCTCTGGCCACTGCTCACTCCTCTCGGCTGGCCAACCGGCTGAGTGCCCCTCTCCGGCCCCGGTGACTGCCTGCCAGTGACAGGGGCAGAGAGGAGCCCTCAGCCTCTCCCTGCCGCTCTGCAAAAGCAGCGGGCTGGGGAAGCCAGCAGCTCCTCCCCCTCTCACCACTGCAGGCACCAGCGCCAGGCAGACAGAACCGGGTGGGGCCCCAGGGGACGGGACTGCTCTGTGCTCCCAAGCTTCAGCGGTCCTGCTCCCTAGCACTGTGATGGGAGGGGAGATCCCTGCTCTGCGCTGGCTCAGCAGGGCCAGTGAGTGTGCCCAGGGGGCAAGGCGTGAGAGAGTGGGTCTGTCGGGGGGTGCTGGGCTGTGGGGGTGGGGGCGCTGGGCAGTCCGGGAGGCTTGTGTGTTTGGAGTGCTAGGCAGTGGGGGGCTCTGTTGGGGGGACGCTGGGCAGTGAGGGGAGGTCTGTGTGTGTTGGGATGCGGGGCATTGGGGGGGGTCTGTGGCGGGTACTGTGTAGTTGTGGTGAGGGGCTGTGGGGAAGGATACTGGGCAGTGGTGGGTGGGGGAGATCTGTGTGTGTTGGGGCACTAGGGAGTGGGGGTTCTGTGTGGGGTAGTGGGCAGTTGTGGTGGGGCTGTGGACGGGGGGGAGGCACTAGCAGGGGTGGTGGTGTGCAGGGTGCTGTGTATTTGTGGTGGGGGATGGCGTTGAGCATAGTGGGTCTGGGGGGGGCGCTGGGCATAGGGAGTCAGGGGGTGTTGGGCGGGGGGGCTGTGTGGCGCAGCATGGGCCCGCCCCTGAGGGGAAGGGGCAGGCTGGCACCACAGGGTTGGGCAGGCCAGTGTGCATCTGGCGACTGCTGGTGTGTAAACAGTGCCCTCACACTGGGATGGGCAGACCACCTCTGCCATTCCATGCCCCATTTCCCTGGGCCAGACCCTTGCTCCAGGACCAACCTCCCCTCACCATGCTCCATTGCGGCCCACAAATATGTTTGGCGCCGGGCCCACAAAAAGTTAATCCGACCCTGTCTCCCCCCATGTAATACAAAATAAACAGAACCTGGCCCTGTCCATTACTTGCCAAAAGACCCTAAATCTGCACTGGACAGGAATTCAGCTTCCCTGGTCATTCAGTACTCAACTCCCCCCTCATTTCTGCACCCCATGCCTTGTGGGGCTGGATCCCCCTCTGCTGGAGGCGAAAGGGGAATGCAGTTTCCAAGTTCACTCAGACCTCTCCTCCCTCTTTGTATCTCATCTTCTGTAGTGCATGGGCACTGCTGTGAGGGAGCTCACCACTGGAGCCCTGGGCACCCTACTGAACCCCAACACTATCCCAGTCCCCTCTGCCCCCCAGCAGCTCCCTTCATTGCCTGCAGCTCACCAAAGCCAGCGTTGTTGATTGAAGCCTGTGACTGCTGGTGCTGCTGGTGTTGGTGCTGCTGTTGCTGTGGGTGGGTGTGCGGGTGGTGCTGCTGGTGCTGGTGGTACCCTCCATGCTGCATTGGGGGTGGGTGCATGGACATCACAGGTGGGGGGCCATAGCCATCGCCACCCTGCTGTTTGCCCCCCTGGGGTGGACAGCCCTCTGGGCTTGGGGTGTGGAGTGGGGGAGCAGCCCCCACTGATGAGGGGCCCTGCTGCTGCTGGTACATGTAGTAGTTGTGATTGGAGGGCTGCATGTCGCCAAGGAGAGAAGAGAAACCTGCAGGGAGAGAGTAACAAGAGTTAAGAAATGTGGGTAAGGTGGCTGCCAAGCTCAAACACCTGCCTGTATGTGACTTCATCCTACTTACCCTAATAATGCACTCAGTCATTAGAGTGCCCTCTAGAGGCTCAAACAGATAGCACATGACACAGGCCTTTCCATAGTCTAAGGGTAGGTCCACACTACCCGCCCGATTCGGCGGATAGAGTTCGATCTTCTGGGATCAATTGATCGCGTCTCATCTGGACGCGATCAATCGATCCCAGAAGCGCTCCCCCATCGACTGCAGAACTCCTGCTCGCCAAGAGGAGGAAGCGCTGTCGACGGGGGAGCTTGCCTGCGCCGTGTGGACCCGCAGTAAGTAAACTTAGTTCGATCTAGAAAACGTCGACTTCAGCTATGCTATTCTCGTAGCTGAAGTTGTGTTTCCTAGATTGATCCCCTGCCCCAGTGTGGACCAGCCCCAAGTCAGTGGTTCTCAAACTGTTGTATGGCTGACCCCTTTCACATAGCAAGCCTCTGAGTTCGACCTCCTCCTTATAAATTAAAAACACTTTTTGATATATTTAACACCATTATAAATGCTGGAGGCAAAGTGGGATTTGGAGTGGAGGTTGACAGCTCATCACCCTCCATGTAATAACCTTGTGACCCCCTGAGGGGTCCCGACCCCCAGTTTGAGAACCACTGGGCTAAGTAATGGCCACGTTTTTATTTTATGCAGTTTTACCAAAACTGAACTAATTCTCCTGAAATATCACATATGTGTGGTTCTGCTAGAGGAGACTGTGTTGCACAAAGCTGAAGATAGACAAGACATTTAGATGACGTGACTGTTGACATGTGAGATTTGGTTCCTTCCCTTCTCCCCCCCCCCCGAGTTTCCTTTTGTGGGTGTGATATGGTTTTTGTTGTTGTTGCGTTTGTAGTTCAAAAGCACTTGGGCTAGAAACTTTGCCACTTCTCTAATGTAAATAACTAGAGGGCTGCACACTTTGTTGTTTCTGTTGGCTGAGTGCATTGCACACATCAGAGGCTCCTTGTCTTCCTCTATGCCCTCCATAAACTCCTGTGCGCCACCCTTCCATCCCCTCTATTTCAGGACTCTGCAACCCTTCCACACCATTCCCCATGCCAGGGGGGGTCTGTGTACCCTCATGTCTCCTCCCCCCAATATCACTGTTCCCCATCCCCTCCCCCCATGCTAGGGGCTCTGTATTTCTCCTGTGGCCCTCGGTTCTCCCCCACACTAGAGTCCCCCATCTCCGCCATGCCAAGAATTCTGTGTGAACCCTCATTTCCCCCCTCCTCCCACACCCTCCAACTCCTTCTCATTTCTTTTCTTTCTGTCTGGGACATGTCATTCAAGGTGTCAACATTTTAAAACCGTATTGGAAAAAAGGGAAGAGCTGAGGTGGGGATATTGTTTTGCAGGAAGGTATTAATAATTGTCATTAATTTGTCCTTTGATCTCTAGACAATTACAGAGGTGGCTGAAACTGCTGGATCTGCTAACCAGATACCAAGGGCTCTATGTGCCTGCCATTTTCTCCTTTTGGTTTTCCAGTCTTCACCAAAATCTACAGGGTTCTGCCCATTAATGCCCAGAACATTCCTTGAAATCTTGCAATTGATCAGATGCAGCATTCAAATGTATTGTGCTACTGACAAACATCCTAACACAGGAAATGCCTGCCATCAAGCTGAATGTGAGATATTGCTTTGGTTGGCCAACAAGCAAAAAAACCCCAACCCCATCTCAATTTCTCAGGCTTCTTTAGGACACTGTAAAAGTAGCAATAAAAGGGCACATGCACACTTGGTTTTGCCTTCAGAGGTCACCTTTAAATCACTGTTATGAATGAATAATCTCCATTTTTTTGATCTGGGCTTTCTAATACTGCTCTAGCAGCTTTCATCCTAAAGTGCTCTACAGAGTTATATACAAGGGTCACTCTCACACTGCTGAAATGCAGCTGCCTCTGGGGGGAAGGCAGCAACTATTTAACAGCCACACAACACAGAAGACGAGACAAAAACTGCCTTCAACTGAAGCTGTGAAAGGAATTTAGGACAGCACAAATATTTACCAAGCAGTATTTTGGCATGGAGAATGAAGATAACGCTCCTAGGCAAGATTTTCAAAACTGGCTGCCAAAAGTTAGGCTATGCCCATAGCTCGCCCCCTAAATAGGGGCCTAATTTTCAGAAGAGCTGAGCACTCAGAAACTTCCATTGATTTCAAAAACCTTAACTTGAGTGAAAGGGAGCTTAGCCTCCCTGGCTAGTTCAACCCTTTGGCTCTCAGCTAAGATTGCTAGGGAGGGATTAGCTAGTTTTGGTGATGATGGGAACAGAACGGAGAACAGCCAGACAAGTCACATGCACCACAATTGTTTTCAGTATCAACAGGACCTGAATTTGAGCAATCTAAATGAAAGGCCCAGTATACCACTGCCAAATCCCCGAGCTATCCATTCCCTGCAATGGGGCTCCTGAATCGATCATCAAAAGTAGGCTTTGGTTTTACATCTTAACCAACAGCAGCAGCAATATGAGCACAGCACCCCTAGCGCTGTGGTCAGTGCTGACTCAGAGGGGAAAGCACGCCAGCTGAGTCACCAGCACCACTTCTTGCAGCACCGTGAGTTTCCCTTTAGTGTCCAAGTACTGACAAAACCTGACGCTGCTTAGCTTATGAGAGCTGCTGGGCTCCCAACAGTTTAGAGGTTGGACTTTTTGTACAGCACCTAGCACAATGGGGCCTTCCTCTATGACTAGGGCTTGTCGGTGTTAGGGTAATACAAATAATAAATCATTATTATTGTTGTCACAGAAGAGCTGTGACCCACTGGAGTCCTTCTGCTTGTAGGTTTGTTTGATCCTGCTAGAGTAGCAGTTTGCCTGCAGTGTGGAAAGACTGACTGACTGAAAGTTGAGTGATTATTGATATATGGTAGGTCCTGGTTTAATAATATTGCCCTACCCATACCAGATTGATCTTTTCAAGGATGTCGCTCTTTAAATATAGGGACAGCAAGCTGAAATTGTTCAAGGTTTTCTGCATCCCCCATTCTTGTCGCAAGTGTGACACTGCCCTCTAGTGGCTGATCCCTGAATCACAGAATCCAGAGGAATTCAAGATGAGACTGGATTAGTAGGTTATATCTTGTCCACTCCACCCTATCCCTTCCTCTACAGTTGTTCTCTGGGGCTTTGTCCAGTCCTACTTTTAAGTGACCCAAGTGATGGGAACTTGCACTCCTTCCTTTGAAGAGACCCTTCCACAGCCTAATTTCATCCCACTACTTCTAGTTTATGCCAAATAACTGTTGGTCTCCTGCGATTTACAACCTGACAATACTTGCACCTTTAGATGGTAATTCATGACCTCAGACCTCCACATATTTATCTTTTCAAGCTTTTCTTCACAAGCTGATTCCTCTAGCCCTTTAGGAATTTTTCTTGCTCCTTTCGATTCAACATCAGATATTTTTAAAAATCATTGTTAGTTCTACAGAAAGAGAGAGAAGGGCTGACAGTAGGGTGACCAGATGTCCTGATTTTATAGGGAAAGTCCTGATTTTTGGGTCTTTTTCTTATATAGGCTCCTATATTACCCCCCATCCCCATCCCGATTTTTCACACTTGCTGTCTGGTCACCCTAGCTGACAGCCTGAGAAAGGAGAATTTCTGGACTACACATTGTGTGTGTGCAGGGAGGAGCTAGAGCATTTGAAAGCAGGGGAACCCTCTTTTCACATGCTGCTAGAAAGAGGAAGTGACTCAGATATGCCAGGAGGGGCATCACTAGGGGATATCACAGGGTCACACATGCAATGCGCCATGCATCTAGGTCTGATACTCACCGTGCTGGGAAGAGGACGATTTCTCCAGCATGGATTTGTAGAGGTTTCGGAAAGACCAGCTCAGGTCCTGGAAGTTGATCTCAGAGTAGGAGAACTTGAAGTCGTGGTTAGTACTGTAGAGCGGGGGTGGCACATCTGCCCCTTCACGGCCCTGCCCTCCCGCCACAGTGGCTGCCACATCCACGGGCCCTGTGCCCTGCTAAAGACCAGACAATAGTATGGAAAAAAATATCTATATAGATTGTTGGCTTTGTAACTTCAGGAATTTGAGGGGGAAGACAGGGGATTGCTCCCAGAAAAAGAACACCCAGCAAATCCCGTATCACCTGTCTGTCTCACCCTCAAAATCCTCGCAACTCTCCTACCAGGATGAGGGACTCCATCCTCCTCTTCCTCCTAAGGACATACTAGCTCCAGCCCATCCTCAAGCCACTTCACACCCTAATGGCTTTATCCCTGCCCCGTCTGCTCCTTTCCCCTGTTCCACTTCCTCCCTACTTCCCTGCTGGTCACTGATCTCCCCTCTTCAGCCCCTCTTTTGCCCATTGTTTCCATTCTTCCCTATGGCCCTCCCCATCACTGATTTACTCTTCCATCTCTGCCACCCTGTCCCCCTTTCTCTCTTACCACGTCTCCCACTTCGCCCATCTCCGCCCCCTACTCTGCCACTCACCTGACTGTAGTTGGCAATGGGTGTGGTGCTCTGCAGTGATAGCTGAGGGGTAGCCTCAGGGGGCAGAGAGGCTTCTGTGCTGACTGGGACAGCCCCCCGTGGGCTCTTACTCGCCTCTTGTTCTGGGGAGTCCTGTGATAACTGTGAGCAGGGGGAGAAAAGAAGAGGAGAGGAAATCAGAAACAGACAGAGAAGGGAAGCTGCAGATGAGAAGCCAGCTCCACATTGTACAAGCTTCTGCCCTAGGAAAGCGAGGTACTGGCTGTAGTGGAAGAACATTCAAGAGGACAAAGCCGCTCTTCAGACAGGACTAGATGGCGCTATTGGGTGACGGCAATGGAAGCCATATGTTGGGGACAAGGGGAGAATTCAGACTCCATGTTCACCTCCCTACAGACACGTCCTGTTCCCCCACCAGGCCCCCAAGCTGGCCCTGGAAAGACTCCCTTCTGGAGTAAGACCGGAGTTCAGCACGCCCCCAGCCCCATCTGCTCCCGGAAAATAATCACACTCACATCATCGTCTGGAGGGTGCCGCCTTTTGCGGGAGATATCTGGACAGGAATCTATTGTCCAGTAAGAACCCTGGAAAGAAAACCCAATGGTGAGAGGAACTCCCTGCTGCAGGATGTTACTGAGACCCACCGCGCACAACATCAACTAATATATCAATTGTCAGGGCCATCAATGTCCATGCTACAGCACATGAACTAATGCCAGCTGGGCATCAGGAAGATGTTTTCCTCCTGTAGTATAGGACTGCACAGTGAAGCACATTGCTATTGTGGGAGTTTCATGCCTTCCTCTGAAGCTCCAGGTGCCAGCTACCTTGAGAGACAGGTCAAGAGAAAACATAAACAAAGGGTCTGATCCAGCATGGAAGGAGATGGCCTGGCCTAGCACCCCATCAATGTCCTCTGCCTTTCATGGAATGTCATTGTTAGTAATAAGAGTATAGACCAATTAAGCTATAATGATCAGAGTGGGCAAGGTGACCTAAAAGCATGTTTGCTAGGAAATTTCTGAAGACCCAGTTCCAGATTGTGCTTTGGTGCTTGGCTGGCTGGCTCTTGCTCATGGTCTAACTGATAATATATGTGGGGTTGGGAAGGAATCTTCCCACAGGTCAGATTGGGAGTGACCTTGGGGGTTTTTCACATTCCTCTGCAGCATGTGGGTACATGTCACTTGCAAGGATTATCTGGGTATATCTCACTCATTTCAATGCCACTGCAGGGCCATGGGGCTCTTGTGCACCTCAGTCCCTTCTATTCTCTGCCTGTGGTGCACACCGGTTTGGTCTCATTTTGATTGTTGGATTTAGCACGCAGGTGTTAGTGGCCTGTGATACACAGGTGGTCAGACTAGCTGAGCTGGAGGCCCCTTCTGGCCTTAAACTCAAGGACTGTTACTAACCTCTGATTGTGATTTAGATTGATCATTACAGAGGCAGGACATGGTGGCCTTAGAAGTGAAGGCCAACCCACACACTAGCAGGCAGTCAGTTAGGGTTTACTGAAACAGGGCATTCTAACTAACTGAGCCTTACGAGTTGTGATCTCCAAAATGATGATTCTGTATTACCTAGATACCTAAGTGATGTCAACTGAGCACCCAGTCCTTTAAAGGTGATCTGCAAAGAAAAAAAGAATCTGGGCTTGGGCCCTTTTCTGAAGCATTATGATATAGAAAAAAGACTCATGATGTTCCTGTCAATATATTTACATCAGTAATATCAGAATATTTTTTTTCTTGGTAGTCTCCCTTGGGAACTCAGAGATGCAGCTTGGGCGTTTCCTCTTTAGCCCTTACTGGAGGTGCAAAGATGCTGAATTTTTAGCAAAGCGAGCTTTTCTTACAACTGTTTTGGGGTATGTGAGTTCAGTGGGTGATAATTGTTTTAAAAACCCGAAGTTATAAAACAGCTTTAAACAAATATTAGTTCTGCTCTCTGGTGCTTGGATTTCATTTCCCCGGTACCCATGATGTAATAATCCTACCAGTTCTTTAGTCACCCATGACGTTTTTCAGGCAGAACAGGTTATACAAGATCTGCATTTCTAATATTAAAAAAAAAAAAAAAAGGTAGAAAAAAAAATCTTTGAAAAAAATATTTCAATCTAATTAAAGATCACAAGGCAGGGTGAAAAAAGTGGGCTGAAAGCCATTTTCATTTCTTTGCAGGTCCTTTAAGTGTTTTAAGTGTATGTTTCTGGAGTCATCGAATACAGCAGTACATCTCATTGCTTTAACATATATACTACATATTTCAAAGTTTTAACCACCTGGGCAGAAAGGGCAACACTGGCTTATTCCCTGTGGTTTAAGTGACTCACCCGGGAACACATCAATTTCTTACCTTCCCAGGATCGTCCCTCGGTCGAGGCACCTTTCGAAAACATTTATTCAGAGACAGGTTGTGGCGAATGGAGTTCTGCAGAGGGACAGAGAGAAGTAAATAAATGCTACGTAGGAAGGATAAGGGCTGCAGAGGAAACTGAAGACTGCTGTGTATGCCCAGGATGGGGTGAGAGATCACTCAAGGCCAAAGCTGTCTGTGTACGTGCAGGATAGGCCAGGACAGAGGCTAAGGAAAGGAGAGGGAGGGACAGTTCTGGAGGCCAAGGCTTTCTCTGTACGCCCACAGAAGGTACAGTGAGGATGGTATTTGGGCCAGGAAAAGATTGGCAAAGAATACTTTTGTGAAGAGTTATCTGGCTCTGCACTTCCTCCAGCTGGTAACTAGACCTTTGCCTTTACACCTGGCTCTTTTCTTTGCTTAGTGGGAACGTTTTGTATTGAAAAAAGAACGAGCACTCTCTTAAGGTGGTGGAGACTTTGCTCCAGCCACAGCATTCCTCACCTTCCATCCGATGCCAGCATTCTTGTAGTAGGGGAAGTTGTCGCAGATCCAACGGTAGATCTCGCTAAGTGTCATCTTCTTGGCAGGCGACGAGTTGATGGCATAGGTAATCAGAGTGGCATAGCTGTAGCGCGGTTTCCCATCCTGGTGCACTGCAGCCTCATCCTTACTCAGGGTGGCGTTGGGGTCAGTGGGGGAGCCTGGGGGGCATTTCCGGGCAGCCCCTGGGGGCCCCGCCTGCGAAGAACCCCCTAGTTTCTCAATAGTAGCTCGCAGGGTGAGCTGGGGGAGCCAGTCTATGGAAGTGAGACTGCTTTCCAGGTCAGAGGCCATGATGCTGGAAGCGGGACTGTCTGCTGGGAAGACAGGAACAAACAGGACTGCTGAGATACAAGCAAACTGTACCTTGATAATGGAGGGAAAGATGTACTCCCCCACATCAGTGTACCTTGCTCACTGGTCACAGCTAGGGAAGGTTGTGTCACTACAGACCTGGGATTGTATCCCTGGGAGGACAATCCTGCTTTCTGATAATGTTACACAGTTTGTCCTGGAATAGTAACCTAGTCCTGCTCTGTGTATCCCAGTCAAACTCAGGTAAGCTAACTAGGAGAGAAGAGGGATCTATCCCGGGGAGTGGGGCCATTCCACTTGCCCAGGCATGCACACCATGATAGCATCACCTCAGCAAGCCAAGACTGGTATGGAATCCAGGGGGACCATCCCTCTCACCATCGCCCAGCTGTAGCCTCATAAAGTCACCTCCTCAGCTCAGGAGTGGGATCATAGCTAGGGAGGAATGTCCCTCATGTTGTATCCAAGTGACACCTACATAAGATCACCTGTATGGGTCAGGACTGGCAATATATTCATTGGGGGTGGGAGGAGGAATTTCTTCCCCATGGCCCGAGGTAATCTCTCCCTACATCATTTCACATTGTATCCAACCCAGTTTGTAAGCTCCTTGGGGCAGGGATCATAAAAAATCCCCCCCAAGGACACACCTATAGTGGTATATACACATAATTATATCAAGCACATCAAGGAAGGACTGAAACTGGACTGAAAACAGAATCATTATAATTAAGACTTTGCTCTTCTTTAGCCCTTTTTCCCTAAGGATCTCAAAGCATTTGACTGAATTAAGCCTCATGAAATGTAGGTAAGTATTATTATCCCCAAGTTGAGAAATCTGAGGTACGTAGAGAAGTGACATGTCCAATGTTACACAATGTCAGGGATGATCTAGATAAATTTAATTCTGCCATGAGTGCAGGGGACTGGACTAGATGGCCTCTCAAGGTCCCTTCCAGTCCTATGATACAGTGAGTCTGTAGTAGGGTAGAGAACTGAACTGGGGTCAAACTGAACTGCGGTCTCTTGACTCTGATCCTTGCCTTAGTCACAAGACCATATTTTCCTTCATAAAAATAAAGCACCCCTGCACAGTGAGAGCAGTAATTATACCCAAGCATTCAATTCAAGATGCCACATTTTTACAATAAAACAATATATTTGGTAACCTATGTCAAATGGGCAGGTATATCACCATCCAGGTTCTAGGGGGTCAGGTCATCAGTAAAAAACATCACCACAACTGTCACTAATTGGCTGCACCAAGGACTGAATTTCCCTCTCATCCCTGCCAGTGATGGTCCCTTTGAATCTGAGCTGAGACAGTTAGTTTGCATGACTGCAGCCTGCACTGTACCTGTTCTGGAGATAAAGAGGGGAATTAAGTCTTTAGGGGCTGCAAGTTCTGCACCTTTCTCCAATATGAAATTTACTTTTAAAAAGATCACTGTATAGAGATGCATGTCAGCACACATAAAGGCAATAGTCGAACACAAACAACACACTCCGGTAACAGATCTCTCTCTCTCTCTCTCTCTCTCTCTCTCTCACACACACACACACACACCCCCACCCACCCACCCACCCCTACTCAGGAAAAACCATCAGGTGGTGCCTCCTACTAAGTGCATCACCCACACTGACTGGATCAGCTGAGGCGCGGAGTGTAACCAGTAGATATCCTTTCTAAATATAGATACTCCAAGACGACACAGTGTGCACGCATAGATCCAGACATGTATGCACCCAGCACCTTTGTACACAGACACAATTCCCAGCTTCTTTCACACAACACCCTGTACTCACACGCCACAGTGTTCTCACAACACAAAAGCACACAAGGTTCTACACCCAGCCTTCACTCCCAACACACACACAACCCAGGGCTTTCACATACACACACACACAGGGCTTGCATTTTCATACACACACTCACTCACTACATAGAATATTCAGGGCTCAAACACCCATGCGCCCAAACAATCAGACATTATCTAGCGCTCAAAGACAACAACCAACACTGTCTCAAACACCCAGCACTCAGACAACACCTCTCTAATCACACAGCCAGCACACACACACAAAAGTGAAACTATGCCATCACCCTATCTGTAGCTGGTGGAAACATTATTCTGCTTCTGGAGTGGAGGGAATGAGGAAAGGAAAGCCCCAACTGCAACTTACTTATCTTCCCAGCATCAGCCATTCCATCAGCTACAATAGTGATGAGCTAGAGCAGGGGTGGGCAGACTTTTTGGCCCGAGGGGCACATCTGGGTGGGGAAATTGTATGCAGGGCCATGAATGTAGGGCTGGGGCATTGGGTTGGGGTGCGGGAGGGAGTGCGGTGTGCAGGAGGGGGTGCGGTGTGCAGAAGGGGGCTCAGGGCAAGGGGTTGGGGTGCAGGAGGGGTGCGGGGTGCAGGAGGGGGCTCAGAGCAGGGGGTGAAGGAGGGGGTATGGAGTGTGGGAGAGGGCTCAGGGCAGGGAGTTGGGGTGAAGTAGGGGACTCAAGGCAGAGGGTTGGGGTACAGGAGGGGTGTGGCGGGGGGCTCAGGCAGGGGTGCAGTAGGGGTGCAGCAGGAGGCTCAAGGCAGGAGGTTAGGGGGCTCAGGTCAGGAGGTTGGGGTGTGAGGTGCAAGCTCTGGCCCGGCGCCACTTATCTCGAGTGGCTCTGGGGTGGTGGTGGCGGCACACAGCAGGACTAAGGCAGGCTCCACTCCCGGAAGTGAATAGCATGTCCGGCAGTGGCTCCTGGGGGTGGGGTGGGGTGGGGTTCCGCCATGTGCTTCCCTTGCCTGCATGTACCACCCCTGAAGCTCCCATTGGCCGTGGTTCCCCGTTCTCGGCCAATGGGAGCAAGGGGAGCGGTGCCTGCAGCTGAGGTTAGCGTATGGAGCCCTTTGCCCCCCCCTCCTCCCCTCAGGAGCCGCAGGGACATGGTGCTGGCTGCTTCCGGGAGCAGCATGGGGCCAAGGCAGGCATGGAGTCTGCCTTAGCCCCGCTGCACCACGGGGCTGGCAATCCCGCGGGCCGGATTGAAAGTGCTGACGGGCCGGATCCGGCCTGTGGGCCATAGATTGCCCTCCCCTGAACTAGAGTAATACAGCAATCTTGACAGGTAGTGTTGCATCAGGCCTTCCATTGCAAGCCCATTTTCAGCTGCACATATCTTATTGAAAATATCTCCTCTCAGGCTGAAGACTGAAACTGGTCTCATCCCAAAGATTTTTTTTTTTTAAAAGCTTAAGCAGAATCCATCCACCCTTTTTTGGAATTATACAAGGGTGAAATAACTATAAATTTTCCCAGTGTAAAAAAACCAAGCAAACAAACAAAAAATGTTCTTAGTGTCTATATAACTTAAAAACAGCAGAACTTCAATAGCATCTTTCCACATAGTCTGGCCTCATTAAGGACTAGACTCAAGGCCAACTCGGGAGAAAAGAAACAAAATAAATAGCAACAAAATATTCCATTTTGTAAGTGTGCATTACAAAACCTCAGTCATGTTAATATGTACAGGACTATAGAATAACAAAACTAATATGGAGCTGTGATTTCATGCTGCTATTTCATTATGGAAATGAATATTTGTGTAAGATTTTAACTATGCAACCCTGGAATTATGAAGTAAAATAAAAACAGAGCTTAAAAAAATTCTCTCTCTTTTTCAATGTTATGCTACTTTAAGATTCAAATTTGAAACATTTGAAATTCAGCAAATGCAAAAGTTACAGTTTTCACAGGACTTTTAATTTGTTTATGTTGCATAGATGGAGCATTCTGGATTATTATGTATTTAGTTAAATATAAGGTTAATATACAGTAGTGTTATAAATGCAAGCCCTTCATGGGGGGACTCATGCCAGAGTAAATTTGGATTATATGTACACTGCATACACAGGTTAAGTATCTTAACTTTTTCATTTCCTAACTTTTGAGAGTTTTTTTTTAAATATAACTTTCATATTACCCTCAAGCTTGCATTAGTGACTCCTAAATTATCTCCATAAGTAATGCAAGTTTTGCATTTATACATACACAAGGATCATGCACTGCTTAACACAGCTGCCTCTGGGGTGAAACACAGCAATTGTTTAAGAGTACACAGCCACACTAAATAACAGTTTAGGATGGGAAGTGAAGAAGAATCCTGTATCCAATAGAAACTGTATGGAAAATTTGGGGGAAAGAGTATAATTTCCTAAGATGAAGTTTGGCCACAATGTTGGATTTATTGTGCTGTCTCTTATGAGAGGTGCTATGGGATATTTAATGACCATGAACAGTCAGGCTGGTCAGGTTCTCAGTTTGACAACTTATCTTAAGATCGTACCTCCAGCAGCATGGTAACTCTAGAAAAGGGGTGGGCAAACTTTTTGGATTAAGGGCCACATTGGGTATGGAAATTGTATGGCGGGCCATGAATTCTCATGAAATTGGGGGTAGGGGTGCGGGGGGGGGGGAAGGGCTCCGGCTGAGGGCGCGGGCTCTGGGGTGGGGCCAGGAATGAGGGGTTTGGGGTGCAGGAAGATCCTCTGGGCTGGGATCGAGGGGTTCGGAGGGTGGGAGGGAGATCGGGGCTGTGGCATGGGATTGGGTCACGGGACGAGGCTCAGGGTGGCGCTTACTGCAAGCAGTTCCTGGAAGCATGTCCCCCCTCTGGCTCTGAGGCGCAGCCAGGTGGCTCTGCGCGCCGCCCTGTCTGCAGGCTCCGCCCCTGCAGCTCCCATTGGCCTACGTAAGAGCCAGAGGAGAGTTATGCCGGCTGCTTCCTGGGAGCCACATAGAGTGGGGCAAGCCCCTGACCCCGCTCCCCGGCTGGAGCTGAGGACCGGATTAAATGGTCTGATGGGCTGGATGTGGCCCGTAGTTTGCATGCCCCTGCTCTAGAATCAATCTGTACAATTAAGTCACTGCTGACTTGTAGGGAAGAGTGCCCTCACTCTAACTTTGGGCAGCACACTGGGTTTTCCTTAGATGTCTCCTATTCAACTAGTGAACCAGCTCAACACTGCATAGCATGTAACTTCTGGCATCACAGGGTAAACCAGAACAACTACTACACTCATGGTTCTTTCAACTTCCACTACCCACTCAGGCCTTTGTACTGTCTGGCAAATCTTCCCTCTACCACCTCTCTTATTCTCTCTCTCTCGCTCGACTACAGAAAAACCTGCTACCACAGAATGAACTGGATGAATCCAAATCAATGTGTTTTTGTAGGCCCTACTACATTATCTAGCCAGCTAGAATTAACTGTACACATCCATTTTACAGTCAGTCAAATACCTACACTAACACTATTCACATCGCCTATAGGCATAAATGTAAAGATGTACAATCATAATATCAGACAGGATTGAAAATGGGATAGAGTCTTTCACCTCTTGGTCACTAGTTTCAACATAACCCCAGCTCAGGAAGAGTCAGAGAGATGGGGTCTAGAGCCTTTAACTTCTAGAGCACTCATCCAAATCTGTACTTAAGCAAACAGTGGTTTGCGTGGTTCAGAGAGAGAGAAAATGACTAAGAAAAATCCCATAATCAGTTGACATTGAATAACCACAAATTCACTCAGGACAAGTGATATTTTAAGGCAAGTCAACAGCTTGTTCAGTGAGCAGTAATAAACATCCTGGGTGCGGTGACTGACCAGCATGTTCGACCTGAGGCTGAAAATGGAAGCTGGCCTCCCCCATCTCAGGTTCCCTGTGCTGTACATGCCACTGACTAGCTGGCAGAAGAAATTATTATTTTGCCTGACCAGCTAATTTGCAAAGTTCTTCCACTCAGTCAGTCATGCCCCTCCTTGCACCACTACTAACTTCACATGGCAGGGCTGAAAACGTATTAAAGGTGGTGTATGTAGCTTTAAGAACTGTGCAAATGTGTGGTTACTGCCCCTTTATGGTCTGGAATACTCTTTGAGGCAGGACTCAAAAGAGTTGTCAGTTTAGAATCAGGTGCAGCTGGAGTGAAACTATGAATGAAATGAGGCTGGGTGTAGCTTTTAAAGGACCCCAAAACTGTACCAATTAGATACTTTAGTTTCATTTTGATCCCCTGAAAATCAGTGGCCAAAATATTCAATCCTAGGAACCTAAAGTTAGGCTGCTAAACCTATATTTTAGGCACCTAAATGGAAGTGACCTGATTTTTACAGGTGCTGAGCACTGCAGCTCATACTGAAATCAATGGAGCTAAGGTTGCACAGCACCTCTGAAAATCAGGCCACTTCTACTTAGGTGCCTAAAATATAGATACAGAAGCCTAACTTTGGGCTCCCTGGTTTGAAAAGTTTTGGCTCAGGCAGTAAAAAGATACAGTCGGCTTTTGGGAGAAAATCACTGTTGACAATGCCAGGGTCACCTTATCTTTGAAAGAGCAAGAGGATCAGAGTGACAGCAGTGAAGGAGGCGGCCTAGAAAAAGAAAGGAAGAAAAAGAAAAGATAAAACTAGCCATGTATGGAAATATGGATAACTTCTACTCCGATGAAAGAAACGAGGATTTTGAAGTTTATGTGCAAAGGTTGTGCAATATTTTTATACCACTAACACTGAAGGGAATAACACGGGGGGAAAATCAATTTTCTTAAGTTTGTCTGTGAGAAACATTTGCAGTTTTGAGAGATTTTTGTTTTCCCTCAAGAACCACGAGATATGAATGAGGGAGACTAGAATGAAGTGCTTAAAAATGTTATCTGCCCCAAACAAACTTCCTCACTGAGAGAGATACATTTCACTTAAGAAATCAGAAAGGAAAAAGCATATCTGATTTCCTGGCTAGTCTCAAATCACCATCTATAACCTGCCATACTGGTAACTATCTGTGAGACTCGGGAAATTGCTTTGTTTCTGGAACTAGAAATCCAGAATGAAGAGAGAGGCTGCTCTGTATTATTCACAAATGAAACTTATCTTGGAAGGAGTGGTGGACATGCTATTCGTATCTGAGTCAGCCAAAAGAAAGCACTGCAGTTTGAGAGTGCACTTCTGCCTACATGCCGCATGGAAAAAGGAAAGCCCAGCCCACAGGGCAAGGAGCTGACAGGAGTCACTGTACCCAGGAGTCGGTGGTTCCATTGTTTAGGACTAACCCAGCAAGCAGAGGAATATATTTTCCAACAAGCTGAAGTGCTGGAGATGTGGTTACAGAGGACGTGTAGCTTGTGTTGGCCATAAACCACAGAGGAGAAAGGAATTCAACAAAAGGAAATTATTGTCACCTACAAGAATGAAGTACAACAACTAGCGAATATAGAGGGGCCTGTTACAAACTCTGAGCCTGTCCATAACAAGATGGCTACTCAGAACTATTTGCAGTGCAAGATAGAAGGGATTCAAATGTTTTATTCTGTGTTCATGTAAATGGATAAAAGTAATGCAGTAGTTTTGATTTTTTGAACGGGAAATTTGCTAATGTTACACTAAGAGAAACTAACACTGCACTTTAAAGCTATAATCAAGGGACAATCAAAGTTTTAGGATGTCTGCAAATAAATGTAAACTACTGGGGTACTTGTTTGCTGTTATTATTGTTGTTGTATTAGGATATGGACCTTCTCTAATTGGCACAAACTGGCTCAAGAACATAAAGTATACCACAAGTTAGGTCTGGTGGCGAAAGAAAAAGAAAAATCTATTTTTGGTACAGTCACGGGTTTAGTGAAAAGCATAACAGAATATATATTTAAAAGCCAAACCAACATTTCTTAAGGCTCATCACCGCGGTGCCTTATGTTTTGTGAGAACCTGCAGAAAGGCATTTAGAAGAATTGCAGGAGCAGGGAATAATTTCATCTGCTGAGTTTAGTGAATGGGCTGCACTGCCTGTGTGTGTTCCTGAAACTGATGAAGTGTGAGGATTTGTGAGGACTATAAAGTCACCATAAGCCCCAGGTGGCAAGCAGATCAGGATCCAATTCCAAAACCACAGGATTTATGTGCTAAACTGTCAAGAAGGGTAAAGTTTACAAAGCTTGACCTGCCTCAAACATATCATGAGGTCACGTTAGAGCCAGATTCTAAAATATCCTTACTATGGAGATAGGCACAAAAGGCTACCATTCAGTGTAGACAGTGACCTGCCAGATTTTTTTTAAAAATGGATAGATCAAGTTCACCAAGGTTTTTTTTTTCTTGTCAGCTGTTTAGACATATGGTAGAAATGTAGAGGAACACTTGAGAAATGTTGAAGGGATTCTGAAAACTTTGCAAAAAATGTGGTTTTAAAGTTAAGAAAAATAACCAAGTTGCTTATTTACGGCCTAGCACAGGTGCAGGGGAAGACAACACAACCCTTACAAGAAACAACAAAAGGTATTGAGAACATGGCTCTACCTAAAAATGCTTAACAGCTGAGGTCATTTTTAACTTTGTTAAAACTACTATAAAAGATTTATCCCAAATATATATACAATAAGCCTAATGTTTACACTGTTACAGAAAAAAAATGTAAAATGGTTTGAAGCAAAGGACAAAATAAGGCTTTTGAAGATGCACATTGAGGAGTTCTACTGTGCTGGTACATTTTAATCCAGAGCTTTTCTCACTATTACTAAGTGATGCTTCACCAGTAGAGGTAGGAGCTGTAATTTCACACATATGCAAAGATGAGCAAGATAAATCCACCACATTTTCTTCAAGAACATTAACAGAACAATTACTTTTATACTGAGGAAAAGGCATTGGGTATTATTTTTGGAGTAACTCAATTTTATGAGTACTTATTTGGAATGAAATTTACTTTGGAAACCAATTACAAACCTCTGATAGGAAAACTAATTCCAAAAGAAGGTATTCCGGGCCTGGAAGCATCCAGGATGCAGAGATGGGTTTTAATCTTAGCTGCATATCAGTATAATATCCAGTGCAAACCTTCGGTACAGCACACGCTAACACTGATACGCTATCGAGATTGCCTCTGAAATTAGAGACAGACTCAGAAGTAGATCACTGTTCAGAATAACCCACTCAGAAGATCTTCCCATTACTGCAAAAAAGATAGCCACAGAAATGAAAAGACCTATTGGGTTAAAATAATGTAATATACTCTTTCTGCAGGACTGTTCATATAGGAGAAATTTAGTTCTAATTCCTGTAACAAACCCGGATTCATCAGTGAAAAATGACTGTTCACTATGGGGTATAACAACAGTAATACAAGGCTTACACAGTAGGAGCCCGGCTGAGTTACATGAATTTCACCCCTGCATAGTGAAAATGAAAAACTGACTAGAAGTTGATTTTGGTGGCCAGGCTTTGAACAAAACACTGAAAAAGATTAGTCAATGTGAACTCTGAAGTAGTCACCAACACATGTCACAAACCGTTCCACACCGTCCATAGAAATTGGTTACTATGGCTATACTGGAAAGTTTACAGTGGTGCAGCTGCACCTCTGTAAGCTCTCTAGTGTAGCCGCTCTAAGTTGACAGGAAAGAGCTTTCCCCCTGACAGCGCTATCCAAACCGGTGCTTAGGTTGGTGTAACTTATGTCGCTCGGGGGGAGAGGGGGAGGGCCGAGCGACATAAGTTATACCGACCTAAGTGGTAGCGTAGACATAGCCTAAGACTTGGCAAAGATTCCACGTTCATTTTGCACATAATAAGCAAATGGACTTCTATGTAGTTGATGCTTATTCCAGGTGGACAGAAGGACATATAACAAACACTTCCACCGATAAGATTACTGAGACATTTATGGAATGTGTTCACTGCATGTGGTTGCCCAAGGAGTTTGGAAGCAGATGCGCTGGAGCTGAAGTTGGAGACTGAACGTAGGAATGAAGGGATGCTAGATGTAGCTTGTAAATAAGGACTCTCTGTCTTTTTATTTTTGTTATTATTATGAGCCAGTTAAAGTCACGCCAATTAATTAAAAGAAGCATATTTGATACATGGGATTTTGGGAGGCATAACACCCAACACCCATCAGTCAGACTTCCTAGCCAAAAGTTTATATGAAATCTATGAGGAGGATGGCCAACAGCAAGGCCAAGAAGCAATGTTCTAGTGGAAAGCCTACACCCTCTAACAACTCTCTATGGCTGGGAAGCTAGAATCTCTATTGGGAATTCTGCATCCTGCAGTTTTGGACTCCTAAGGGGATACATTTTTCATACCATCCTCTGAATAGTAGCTACCTGATAAGATCTTAAATCCCCCTTCCAGTCCCCTCTAGATGCTGGAAGAAGCCTTTTCTCTCTTCCCCACCCCAGACCCTCCTGACCACTGTGACAGGGATTCTCTGTTACTCTAACCCATCCCTCATCTTCCTGGTTGCTTTGGGGGGGTGGGGTGTCTCTACTTCTCCAGCCTCTTCTTTTTTATCCTCCTTCCCTATAAGGGAAACAGGGAGGGAGGATGAGGGTAACAAGCTGATAATCTGAACTTTATGTATAATTTTTAAATATATAAATACATAAATATATGATCCTCACTAGCCCCTGCTTGGCCATTACAGGTTGGCAGTTTCCTGTAGGTATCATGGTAGAATTACCTGAGGAGGGATTTGAAGGAGGATAAGGTAATGGGTTTATGGACTGGCTAGACTAGGGAAGGCATTCCACAAGTATGGTGTGGAAGTAAGTACATGGAATGTTTCTGGAAGAAGAGAACAAGCAGAAGGTCATACTGGTCATGTCGTATGTAACCTATCATTTAAATCGGCTTCTGTACCAGATGACTGGAGGATAGCTAATGTGACGCCAATTTTTAAAAAAGGCTCCATGGGCAATCCCAGCAATTACAGGCTGGTAAGCCTAACTTCAGTACCCGGCAAATTGGTTGAGCTATAGTAAAGAACAGAATTATTTAATATAGAGATATACCAATCTCATAGAACTGGAAGGGATTATCAGACACATAGATGAACATGTTTTGTTGGGGAAACATCAACATGTTTTTTGTAAAGGGAAATCATGCCTCACCAATCTACTAGAATTCTTTGAGGGGGGTGAACAAGCATGTGGACAAGGGGGATCCAGTGGATATAGTGTACTTAGATTTTCAGAAAGCCTTTGACATGATCCCTCACCAAAGGCTCTTAAGCAAAGTAAGCTGTCATGGGATAAGAGGGAAGGTCCTCTCATGGATCAATAACTGGTTAAAAGATAGGAAACAAAGAGTAGGAATAAATGGTCAGTTTTGAGAATGGAGAGAGGTAAATAGTGGTGTCCTCCAGGGGTCTGTACTGGGATCAGTACTGTTCAACATATTCATAAATGATCTAGAAAAAGTGGTAAACAGTGAGATGGCAAAATTTGCAGATATAAAGCTATTAAATATAGTTAGGTCCAAAGCAGACTGCGAAGAGTTACAAAGGGATCTCACAAAACTGGGTGACTGGGCAACAAAATGGCAGATGAAATTCAATGTTGATAAATGCAAAGTAATGCACATTAGAAAACATAATCCCAACTATACATATAAAATGATACGGTCTAAATTAGCTGTTACCACTCAAGAAAGAGATCTCGGAGTCATTATGGATAGTTCTCTGAAAACATCCACTCAATGTGCAGTGGCAATCAAAAAGCTAACAGAATGTTGGGAATCTTTAGAAAAGGGATCAGGGCCGCCCAGAGGATTCAGGGGGCCTGGGGTCTTCGGCGGCAGGGGTCCCTGCCGCCAAATTGCCGCCGAAGACCCGGCACTTCGGTGGCGGGTCCCGGGGCAGAAGGACCCCCTGCCGCGGGTCTTCAGGGCACTTCGGCAGCGGGTCCCAGAGCAGAAGGACCCCCCGCTGCCGAACTGCTGCCGAAAACCTGGAGCGGAAGAAGCTCCGGGGGCCCGGGCCCCGCGAGAGTTTTCCAGGGCCCCCGAAGTGAGTGAAGGACCCCGCTCCAGGGGCCCCGAAAAACTCTCATGGGGGCCCCACGGGCCCGGGGCAAATTGCCCCACTTGCCCCCCCCGGGCGGCCCTGAAAGGGATAGATAATAAGATAGAAAATATCATATTGCTTCTATATAAATAAATGGTACACCCACAGCTTGAATACTGTGTGCAGTTCTGGTTGTCCTATCCCAAAAAAGATATACTGGATTTGGAAAAGGTACGGAAAAGGACAATAAAAATTATTAGGGGTATGGAACATCATCCATATGAGGAGAGATTAATAAGACTGTGACTTTTCAGCTTGGAAAAGAGACAGTTAAGGGGGGGATTTGACAGAGGTCTATAAAATCATGACTGGTATGGAAAAAGTAAATAAGGAAGTGTTATTTACTCCTCATAACACAAGAACTAGGAGCCACCAAATGAAATTAATAGGTAGCAGGTTTAAAACAAACAAAAGGAAGTATTTCTTCACACAATGCACAGTCAATCTGTGGAAGTCCTTGACAAAGGATGTTGTGAAGGCCAAGCCTATAACAGTGTTTAAAAAAGAACTAGATAAGTTTGTGGAGGATAGGTCTGTAATGGGCAGGGATACAAAACTATGCTCTGAAGTGTCCCTAGCTTCTGTTTGCCAGAAGCTGGGAATGGGCAACAAGAGATGGATCACTCAATGACTGCCTGTTTTCTTCATTCCCTCTAAAGTACCTGGCATTGGCCACTGTCGGAAGACAGGATACTGGGCTAGATGAACCATTGATCTGACCCAATATGGCCGTTCTTATGTTGGCATTGACGCAATAGAAGACAAGGGCAGATAAGAAGGGAGACACAGAATTGTGAAGGGCATTAAGTGAGGACAAGAAGCTTGACATGATGGGGTGGACAATGGAGAACCAACAGATGGATCTGAAGAGGGGGATGACATGGCAAGAGCAACAAGCCAGGAAGATGATTTTAACAGCTGTGTTATGCAGGGGCTGATGTTGTTTCAAGGAGGGCAGTGAGGAAGTGGCTGCAGCAGTCAAGATGGGAGATGATGAGGGCCTGGACAGGAATTTTAGCTGTGTGGATAGAGAGAAATGGTTGATCTTAGGTTATAGAGGAAGAAACAGCAGGATATGGACACAACCTCCATTTGTGGGGCAAGAGTGGGAGTGGTCAGAAAGGATACACAGACTGTGAGTCTGGGTGATAGAAGTGTGGTGGTGTTGTAAAAAAAGGACAGAGAAAGGGGGTGGGGGGGAGACAATGGGCATGGTTTCAGAAGGAAGTTCAAAGTTCCGTATTGGCCATGTTGAGTTGGTACTGAGTCATCCAAGGGAAGATGTCCAAGAGATAAGCTAAGATGTACGACTGTATGGAGGAAGACTGGTCAGGAATGGAGAGGTAGATTTGCAAGTCACTGGCATAAAGATGGTAGTGAAGCCAACTGAATAGATGAGATCACCAAAAGAGTGTGTACAGAAGAGTGAGGAGGAGGGGGCCAAAGATGGAGCCCTGTGGTATCCTTATGGAAAAGGGGAGAAAGGAAGAGGTCAGCCTAGTGAAAAAGACACTGAACGAATGACCAGAGCAATTAGGAGGGGAACTAGGAGATGACACACACACACAAAAGTCAAGAGAGGACAAGATGAGGATGGAATAGAGACCCTTAACCCTTGGCCAAGAAAAAGTGACTGGAGATTTTAAGGAGAAAGGTTTCAGGAGACCCAGAATGTCTTTGCTTAAGTTAATTTAAAACATATTTAAACAACTTAAAACTAGTTTAGTTTTAGTTTACTTTAGTTTAAAACAACTTAAAACTACACTGACAAGCTATGGGGCCTTTCAGCTTACAGATGACCTGCAAAGGAAAAAAATTGAGTCTGTGCTCTCTATTTGCTCCTTCATGATGCATAAACAAGGTCTGAAAGGCTTTTTGTTTAATTTCACAAGGTTTTTCCTAATATTCATTACCTTAGATAGCTCTGGAATAATAATACCCCCTAGCTCTTATTTAGCACTTTTCAGCCTTAAATTTTGAAGTGTTTTATAAAGGATCAGTTTCATTCCTCACATTTTACTGGTGGGGAAACCGAGGCACAGAAAGGCAAAGTGATTTGCCCAAGGTCTCCCAGCAGACCAGTGGCAGAGCTTAGAAGAGACTCCAGATATCCTAAGTCCCAATCAGGTGCTCTATACACTAGGCTTATCTTTTCTGGGGAGTGTTTTGGAGGTCAAGAGACCTCCCTGCCCCCATAAGCATATGATCTAACAAAGGTAAAGGCAAGACAGGGTCACAACACCAGTGTGGAAGACCACTGATGAGGGGCCCAGTGCACTGCAGCTAGGAAAGATTCCTGGAAAAATGGGTTTTAAGGAGGAGATGGAGGATGCTTGGCACATGAGGACAGGGAGAGTGTCCTAGGCATATAGGGCAGCAGGATAGAAGACCCAAAGAAGAGTGGAAAAAAGAGATGCAAAGATCAGTAAAGAGAGAACTGGGAGGAGTGCAGGAGAGTAGGAGGAAATCAGAGCAGAGACGTAGGTGGGATGAAAATGCGCAGGGCCTTAAAGGTGCAGAAGCTGAACTTAAATTTGATGCAATAACAGATAGGAAGCCACTGAAGGGATTTGAGGAGAGTGCTGACATGGAGTGAGAATCAGCAGAAGAAAACAGATAACTAGTTGCAGCAATGGGATTCTGAGTCTTTCACCTCTAGGGCACCAATCCCAATCAGGCCCCACGTTGTGATGGGGAAATGGATAATGAGCCTTTCACATTTGAATAAAGCCCCAAGAAATTCCTTAACCAGATGGCCCTGAACTCTGCTACAAGGTGTCTGGATTGAGCCCTTCTGGATATTCTGCACCAGTTTCATTTACATTTTAAAATGGAGGCTTTAAAATGAGTTAAATATGAAAATGAATAGTGCATTCAGTACAGTCTCCCCTGTGTTATTCATTTGTACATTAAATGCAATTTATTTTAAACTGTCTCCACATTTTCACTTTTTTAATATGCCACAGATTTTTGTACTTACAATGCATAACTGTATCACAGACATTTTCATAGTGCAAGCTGAAGATTTTGAGAGCAGGATAGGGAACAGTTGGGGCTATTGGTACGTAGGGAGGTGTGGGAGGCATTTTGGGAATGGAAAGAGCACATTAGCTGGATGTTTCTCTTAAATAATCAGCAGTGAAATAGTTAGTGATTATTGACATTTAAATGGTTATCTTTAGATTTCCAAGTTAACATCCAATAGAGATGAATGGGCAGTTCACACTTCTTAGAGCCTGAATGAGTAGCTTCTGCAGACTCAAATACCTGATTCATGTTTTCAAGGTTATCTTCAAAACCATCAGGCCTAGAAATATAATTTATTTTAAAATGAAAGCTGAGATTCTGAAGCACTATTCTGCAGCTGTAGAACTCACAGGGCTCTGCCTGTAAGGTAATGGTTACAATCTGGCCTTAGGTTAGGGGGACTAGTTGATTGCTGGGGAGAATTGGGGAAATGAATTACTTGTCTTAGTGCAGTTCTTCATGGGCAGATGCTCACATCACAGATGGCATTAATAGGTCTCCCTGCTGACATTCTCAGCAGAGGCCAAAGGTCTGAACAGGTCATGGAGACTGAACTCCCTGCTACAGGAGGCTACACAAGGCCAGGGCTGAGGTCCATTGGTGGGGGTAGTGTATGGAAGATGCCTGCATTGCTGTGGCCCCTGGGGTTAAAAAGAGAACCAAGGAACAGAACTCTAGCATTCAAGGTCAGTAACATTTCATAAAGCAAAAAAATTGAATTTACAAGTGTCCCACCTCCCTGAATTCAATAATTTTCACAAGAATCCGGGGTCACAATCAGATTCCAAATTGGGTACTAACATTCAGCCTCCTTAAATTGCTCCTGCTATTTCAGTTCAATATGGTATTGCCTGACCCCTTATCCTGATCCCAGGTACTGTCCATAAAACCATGGATTTTGAAACAAAATCCAAGGAACCAACAAGACGTGATGAGACTAATGTTATATGTTATCATTCATTTAGGTAACCCTTTTCCTGCCCCTTTAATCTCTCTCATCTGATGTGAAATCTTATTTAGAGCCTGAACCTGAAAGGTACTGTGTACCCTCAACTCTCATTGACTTCCTTGGAAATTGAGGACACTCAGTATCTCAAAGGATCATATTGCTTATACTGTAAAGATGAAATTTGCAAGCCTGAGTGCCTGAAGTTAGGCTTCTAAATCTATATTCAGGCAATTAAATAAGTTGCCTCATTTTCAAACTGCTGAGCACCTAGCAGCTCTCACTGAAGTCAACTGTGGGCTGATGGACACTTATGACAATCAGGTCACTTATTTAGGTGGATTTAGAAGCCTGACTGGTACCCAGGTTTGAACGTCTTCATTACACTTCTAAGGACATAAACCTGTTATTTGTCTGTAAAGCACCTTGCACATTTATGGAGATAAATAATGTTCATCCCTTCCCCTCCCACCTTACACCTTTATGTAACATCTTTGGTGCAGGATGGCTGCAGCATTCCACCCCAGAGGCAGCAGCATTTCAGCCTTGGGTTAACAATCACAGAATTGTAGAATCATATAACTGGAAGGGACCTCGAGAGGTTATCTAGTCCAGTGTCCTTCACTCATAGGCAGGAGTAAGTATTAAGACCATCCCTGACCCAATCCAGGTAAATAAGAATCAACAACAACAAAAACCAGCAAACCATACACCTCTCAAGTTACTCCCTCCCCTGGATTTACCAGCATGTCCTGGCTTCTGCATATCTGTCTTTCAGGCTGCAAGCTTTTCAGGGCAGAGATTGTCCTAATTTGTGTGTCTAGAACAGCACTGAGTACTCTGTCAGCAATTAATGAATAAATAACAAACAATTATGCACAGGCCCCACACAGCATTCCGCCTTGCAAACTTGTCATATTGACCAGTTCAGCCACAAAATCTAAACACTCATCCTTTATCACAATGACAGAGAAGAATGAAAATACAAATCTTTTATACACCCTTCAAAATATTACTTGCTGTGGACAAGCAGAATTTTGCAAGGCTGGCATACACATTCAGTAAAGTGCTGTGGCATCTGACTGAACCAAAGGCACTAGAAAAATGTCAAGTCATTATTGTAAGAGCTGGGGCAGAGGAAGGTAAATTAACCCCAAGAGCAGGAAGAGTCAGTAAATCCCTTTGAGTGTACGAAGGCCAAAATGTCTGTTATTACCTTCCTTGCACTAGACAACATATTCTACTCAAAGCAGATGGATTTCAAAACTGGAGAGCAACAAGTGGGAAGGCATCTTATAGCACCCCCCAGAACACAAACATTATGATTTCAGTCTCCCTCTATAAAATCCACTGTGCCACCCTAAGAATCACAGAGAGGTCAAAATGCAATGGCAAAGATGGGGTGTCATCTGGGGGTGACCTCACACTCTTTTGTCTGAGTTTACTGTCCAATTACACCAAGAAATCCCTCTTGATCATCATTCTTGGATTTCCCTGTTACTATGTATTTTCCTACTGGAGTCTGAGTTGGTATTTGTCACAGCAAGGGATCCTTTGGCCTTGGATTTCCTTGCGACTGTCTCAGGAGAATGAACTTATGCCAGTATCTTGAACAGGGAAAGGGATACCTCAGACTGGGATTTTTATGGGGTTGTCTTTGGGGTGCTGCATCTGCTAAAGGAATCTGAATTTGTCTCTTCTGAGGTGATGTCTCTTTTGGACTTGATTTCCCAGTGAATGACCCAGGGTAACTGTGTTTTCTGGGGAAGGAGAGGGAGCACTGTGGTAGTGTCAGAGGGCTCCCTTGGTGTGGGATTTAACTATTCCATTTTCACAAGGCAGCAGGGCCTGTACCCCATGACACAAGCATCAGCATTCACATTCCCAGACCCTAAATAGAGCAGGATCCACATGTGAAGGGTAGTAGCAATGGAATGGCTCCTCTTAGTTTTGAAAGTGGGTTCCACCAGTACTACCACTGAGATTTTCATTCCTAGACCCTGGGTACAATGGGATTCACACCAACGGGCTCATTCCCAGAGCCCCTGCGTACAGTGGGATCTACATCCGAGAGTACTAATACTGATATTCACACAACTCCCAGTCCCAAGCACAGTGGGTTTCTGCAACCCCTAGGTTACTAGCAGCAAGATTCACACACATAGCCTCATGAACATTACATGAGACACACCCCTAGAGCACCAATGCTAGGATTCACCCTCCCCCTCCACAGTCTTTTCAATCAACATGATCCTAGGTATTACCCCCTGGATGAGAGAAATGTATTTCATTTCAGTGATGATGAAGGCTGAGTCCACAATAAAGTCAATACACTAATGACTGATGGTGGATGGGGAATGCCAGAGGGACTTGGATACAATACCCTGAGGCTAGGGTCTCCAAAAAGCAATGCACTGGAAAGAAAATCAGGCTGGTTCTTTATAATGAATAAAAGGAGACAATTAATTCCAGAAATAAAAATGGAGAAAGGCACACCGAGAAAGAAGGGTGGGGAGTATTCAGAAATGGGAAGATGGAGAGAGCTACAGAGAGGTATAGACAGAAGAGAAAATTGATGGGAAGTGAGAAGGATAGAGAGGAATAGACAGAAGGAGAACTGAGGGGAAAAGAGGAGTGATGTAATGTGGTCACTTACTCTGTCTGGAAGATTTTCTGTAGGGAGGGGGGCGTTATCTCCAGCACTGGTTTTTGGGGTGCTGCCCTTCACACTCCTCCCCTGGACTCCATCCTCAGAGCATTGCTGCCAGCTATTCCAAGATCTTCTTCAGATTTTGAGGGAGGGGATTGTGGATGAAGTCGGGACCCTGAGAGGTAGAATGATCTGCTTGGGGTCGTCTGCCCCCTAAATTGCTGGTGGTATCTTAGGATAGGGATCTCCTCCTTTGTCTCTTCTTTAATAGCTAACTATTTAAGGGGTGTCACTCCAGGGAGATACTGTTTTCTTCTCCCCACTGGCTCTCTGGTTATATGGGAGATCAATTCCCCCTTCCCTCCCTAGCTGGGGAGCCCTCTTCTCTTCCCTATAGGTTCACGTCCCCTTTTGGGGCAGGCAAATCTCCAACGTCTCTGGGGGAGTTCCTCTTGCTAACTGTGGATGTTTCAGGGAAGTCTCTTTTCTCTTCCCTGGTGGCTGGCTGGCAGGTGTTTCTCCCCCACCTTACATGGGATATTTGGGACAGTCTCTTTATAGGAGTGTGAGGATATTTCCTCTTTCAGGAGGGAGTGCCCCTTGCCAGGTTGGTATCTAGAACTGTGTTCTAGGCACTGCCAGTTGGTGAGAGGTGCCTCTTCCCCAGGCCTTACTTTCTTGCTGGGTACTGAATGGGTGTTAATTAATTACTGGGTAACTATTTGGTGTTTTGCTTCTTTCTGGCTAAGTATTTGAGGGGTTGCTCTGTCCCCAATGGACATAAGGGGTTTATCTCCTGGAGGTTCCCCACTGACTGTCTGGCTGGGCTTGGGAAAAATGGGGGAGGGGGTGTCTCCTTGTCTATTTTAGATCTGGAGGGATGGGGGAGGGTGTCTCTCTGCGCCCTCTGACGAGGTACTGGGGAGCTAAGGGTGGCTCCACCCCGGATGGGTAGGGGGCTGCAGAGGGTCTCGTCCCGGTCAGTGGGCTGAGTCCGCCGCTTGGCAGATATTTGGGGCTGGGGATCGGGGTCTCTCCCCCGTGGCTGGGGATCACGGAGCTGCCTATGAGGCTCTCGCCCCTCGGCTGGGATTTGGGGTCTCTCCCGCGGCGGGGGACGGGGCTGTCACCCCGGGCTAGCTGGGGGCTCTCCCTGGCTTCCCCCTCCCCAGGCCCCGGCTCCTCTCGCCCGGGCCCGGCTGCCACTGGAGGCCGCGGCGGCTCTTGGGCCTGAGCGGGGCTGGGCGGCCGCCTCCGCCACCTCCCGCCGGGCCTCGGGCTCGTTCCTGGGGGGCTCCCCGGGCTCCTTGCGGGGGGCCCCGTCCGGGCGGCGCTGAGTCTTCCCGGGCCCCGCCGCTCCCACGGCTGCTGCGGCTGCGGCTCCGGCTGCTCCGGGCTGCGGCTCCACTGCAGGCCCCGGCTCCTCCCCGGCCTCCGCTCCGCCTCCCCCGGCTCCCCCCGGCCGCGGCCGCCCCCGCCTCCCCGGGTTAAGGAGGCTCCTAGAGAGGGGGATACCCAGCCTACCCCGGGAATAACCCNTCCCCGGGTTAAGGAGGCTCCTAGAGAGGGGGATACCCAGCCTACCCCGGGAATAACCCCCCCCCCGCAACACGCCTAGAGAATAACCCCCCTAAACCCACCCCAAGGAATAACTTCCTAAACCCACCTGGAAAATCCCCCCCCCCCCATCCGTTTGGGGAATAACGCCCCGATCCATAATCCCAACCCACGTAATATTCCCCCTACACGATCATCTTCTCAATAACACTAACACACACATCAGTATCCCTATGACAAATCAGGCAATAATCAGGCTTGGAAAGATTAGATTTTTATCAGTGAATGTTGGTAAATGTCAATTTCACAGTACACACACACAAACCAATGAAAAAAATATTTCCATCAATAATCAAAATGTACAGCTAGGAAAAGTAAAACAAATGCTAGTTGCGAATTTATTAGAGTTTGATTTAATGATATTTGTATATGTTGACATGTGATGTTGACAATTAGTTGTTAATGGTTATAAAGCTTTAACTTCTTGAATCTCAGCATCTACTGTCATTAAATATCTATTACCCCCCCAATTTCCCACAGCTGTAAATTTTTAAATACAAATCTAAAAAGTGCTTTAAAGTGAATATTGCTATTATCCATCAATATATAACAACTTTCCTGCAATCCCACATGTAATAATGTCCCTCCACCCCGATGATAATTTTATTTCAGTGAGATAATTCAGATATGCGTGTTAACCTCACCCAAACCATGTAATGTCCAAGTTCATAATGATCTCTTACTATCCCTGAGCCTATGTGACTGTAGCTCCTCTGGTGATATCCCCCCAATCTGAGATAATCTTTTAACCCTGCCATGTGATTATCTCCTCAAAACAATTCATCAAACCTGCTAAGAATCCCCACAATCTATTTGATAACCTACTCCCAACCTTCCACCTAGTGTCCCAGTTTGACAATCTCCCATGTCCTCATGGGGTCCTCAACTCATATGATAATCTCCCCCCAACCCAGGTGATAAATTTCCTAACCCTCTAAATCTTGTGGTAATCCCCTCCATCAAATCCCAGCCAGTGTAATAATCTTCCTTCCTTCCCAGACCCTACTGTGCAAGGTACTAAACAAACACAGAACAAAGTGATGGTTGCTGCCCCCAGAGACAACAGATGGAGTCAGAAAAAAAAAAATAGAGTTGTCCTTGTGTAATTTATTTTTATATTAAATTCAATTTATGATGCCCCTATATTTTCAAGTTTTCACAGATTTTTATGTAGAAAACACTTGACTGAATGGTGAATATATCCGGGAAAGCTGGAGTTTTTGACAGATGGATGGTCAGCACTTGTGGTTTCTGGTATCCAGAGAGGTGAGAAAGGTGGCTCTGTTTTTGGCAGTCAGGACCCCACAGCTTCTGATAGTGGGATGGTGGTAAATTTCTACATCCTGGCTAATAAAGGCCTGTTTTCTCATGCACAATTAACAGTAGTGGTAAACAGATACCATTGTAATCTAATGTGACCTGCAGATACTCTAATATTTTTATTTCCCCCTAACAATAGTTTTTCAAAACCATGTTTCTTTGGGTTTTACTTTACTATTCCTGAAAAAATGTACAAATGAAAATTTCCTAAATGCCATGTTCCCCAGTCTCATTCTTCCTTGTTAAAATCTCATACTACCATGTGGAAATACATACTGTATATCCCTATGTAATATATTAGCTAGTGCCATCTATTCTTCGTGTGATAATCTTGATCAAGATTTTCAGAAATAGGAGCTTAAAATTGGGCACTTTAAATCCATGTTTAGGTACTTGCCTGATTTGCAAAAATGCTGAGCACCTACTGGGTCACACTGAGGTCAATGCCTAAACATGCATTTACAAACCTAATTTTAGACCCCTATTTCTTCAAGTGCCATCTCTTACCTGTATAGTTTCTTGTGTCTCAACACATAAAGTTTCATGTGACAAACTCCTATCTCCCCATATGCTAAATTCTTTTCCTTTGGTGCAATACATCCTCCCATGTGGTAATCTTATGCCCTGCACTGTGATAGCCACGTATCCTGAGTAATAATTTCACAAACACAATATGATAATTGTATACCTTTCTGGCATGATATATCCTACATGTTAATTTCATAATTTTGTATTTGATAATCTAATATACCCCTTTAAGATAACGGAAATAATCTCATATTCCCTTAGAATAATTCATGACCCCTGTGATTATCTCCTATTTCCCTGTGGGATAATTTAATCTTCCAATGATAATCCTTACCTGAAATAATCTATGTCCTTCACTGAATATAATAAAAGATAACCATTTAATAACATAAATGATCATGAAAGAATATCTCCTCCAAACAATAGATCTTTTCTGCAGCTCTCCTCACCCACCCCCCAGCTCCACTCCAAATGCCTTGTTCCATATAATAATTGTCCACCTCTCCACAATGTGATAAATTTACATTTTCCTGCTGTATATAACACACAGCTCTTATATGTGGTCCCATGCTATATACCTATATGACGCTCATCTCTCCAGGATATAAAATACCTACCCTCTTAACCATCCACAGTTGCATAGACGTATTTTCACCCATGGGGTGACAAATAAATATATCCTATCTCCTAGAACTGGAAGGGACCTTGAAAGGTCATTGAGTACACCCCACTGCCTTCACTAGCAGGACCAAATACTGATTTTTGCCCTAGATCCCTAAGTGGCCCTCTTAAGGATTGAACTCACAACCCTGGGTTTAGCAGGCTAATGCTCAAACCATTGAGCTATCCCTCCCTGCTAGGGAGGATAAGGGGGGGCTGCAGGGCAGGGCCAAGGGACATTGGCCAGGCGCTGTGGTGTGCCCAGGACTGGAATAGCAGGCGAGCTGCAGGGCAGGACAGAGGGACATTGGCAGAGCTATGTGGGGAGCCCAGGACTGGAATAGCAGGGCTAAGGTTCCTGGGGCTGGTTTTGTTTAACATCTTCATTATTGATCTGGATGATGGGATGGATTGCATCCTCAGCAAATTCGCGGATGACGCTAAACTGACAGGAGAGGTAGATACGCTGGAAGGCAGGGATAGGGTCCAGAGTGACCTAAACAAATTGGAGAATTGGGCCAAAAGAAATCTGATGAGGTTCAACAAGGGCAAGTGCAGAGTCCTGCACTTAGGACAGAAGAATCCCATGCATTGCTACAGGCTGGGGACTGACTGACTGGCTAAGCGGCCGTTCTGCAGAAAAGGACCTGGGGATTACAGTGGACGAAAGGTGGATATGAGTCTGAAGTGTGCCCCTGTTGCCAAGAAGGCCAACGACATATTGGGCTGCATTAGTAGGAGCATCGTCAGCAGATCAACGGAAGTGATTATTCCCTTCTATTTGGCACTGTGAGGCCACATTTGGAGTATTGCATCCAGTTTTGGGCCCCCCATTACAGAAAGGATGTGGACAAATTGGAGAAAGTCCAGCAGAGGGCAGCGAAAATGATCGGGGGCTGAGGCACATGACTTACGAGGAGAGGCTGACTGAACTGGGCTTGCTTAATCTGCAGAAGAGAAGAGTGGGGGGGGGAGTTGATAGCAGCTTTCAACTACCTGAAGGGGGGTTCCAAAGAGGATGGAGCTCGGCTGTTCTCAGTGGTGGCAGATGACAAAACAAGGAGTAATGGTCTCAAGTTGCAGTGGGGGAGATCTAGGCTGGATATTAGGAAACACTATTTCACTAGGAGGGTGGTGAAGCACTGGAATGGGTCACCTAGGGAGGTGGTGGAATCTCCATCCTTAGAGGTTTTTTAAGGCCTGGTTTGACAAAGCCTTGGCTGGGATGATTTAGTTGGGGTGGGTCCTGCTTTGAGCAGTGGATTGGACTAGATGACCTCCTGAGGTCTCTTCCAGCCCTCATCTTCTATGACATTGGCCAGGCTGTGTGAGGAGCCCACCACTGGAATAACCGGGGGCTGCAGGGCCGGACTGAGGGACATTGACCAGGCTGTATGGGGAGCTCAGAGGGGAGAGAGACTGGCAGGGCTGTGCGAGGAGTCGGGGCGGGAGAGCGTAGCTGGGGGGACTGCAGGGATGTGCGAGGACTTTCTGGCCAATTGCGCGGATCCACCTTAAGGAGCTGACTAAGCCCCACACGCAGAGCCCAAGCGGCTCCACCCAGGCCCGTGTCGAACCCAGCTTGGGAACGTGTGGTTGAGGCGAAGAGCCGCAGGGGGAGCCACCCGGGAAGCGCCGCGGGGCGGCGCGTTATCAGGGCTCCAGGCGGCTGCTCCCCGCCCCGGGGTTGGGGCCCGAACCCTCCATTCCCGGGGGCGGGGGGAGCGCTGGACAAACGCTGCCGCCCGGCCCCGCCCCCTGCGCGGGCGCCCAGTCGGGCTACGGGAGCACCGCGCTCTGGGCAGGGGCCCCGCCGCGCGCACTCTCCGCCCCTCCCCCCTTATCAGTGGTTCCAAGGGGGATTGGCACCCCCCCGTTCAGGCCCGTTCCCGCTACCTCCCTCATTCCTCAATGCTAATTGGAGGGGGATGAAAATCCAACCTCCCTCGCTGATTGGCTGGTGATCCCATCCATCAGATAGCGGATGGAGGGTAATTTGCCCCTTCGATTGGTCAAGGACGGGGAGGAGGCGGTCCAGAGCGCGAGTAAGAAGGAGCTCCCATTGGTTGCCAACGACATGTCAATCAAGTGGCGGGTTGAGCGTGTCGGTGCGGTTTGGTTGCGGCTCAGGGAGCAAGGACCGGAGACGAAGAAGGGGGTGGGGAGCGGTTGTTGCTTGTAAAACGGGGGCACTTCCTGTCCAGCGTGACAACTTCCTGAACGGTTAGGGGTGGGGGAGGGGCGATACAGACGGTGCATGTCCTATGGTCGCGCGGGCTGCGGGTTGGGGTGTTCTCGGGTTGGAGCTCGGGTGTCCACCTCAGTCCCGCTCTCAGCAGTGGCCCGTCCCCTGGCACCGCCCGCGGCAGGCTCCGCTGGGGCCGGGGCCACGTGGGCGGGCAGAAGCCCCTTGACCCCCTTAGAAGGGGTCAGGACTGGCTTGTTCTGCCGTGACTGTGCGCGGGGCTGAGCAGAGCCTGTTGCTGCCCTGGCCCTTACCTCAGTATTCAAGACACGTTTCTGTTAGTCTTAAAGGTGCCACAGGACCCTCTTGCTTTTTACAGATTCAGACTAACACGGCTACCCCTCTGATACAAGACACGTTTGTAAGTGTGTTTCCCTAAGCGACTGTTTCTGTGCAGCCCTTGCTATGCCGCCCCAGTGTTTCCTGCCGTGGCGTTGTAGCCAGGTTGGTCCCAGGCTATTAGAGAGACGGAGTGATTGCTTTGTGAAAAATACTCACCCACAAAGCAATCTCTGTATCTGATGTGTCAGTCCTCAGCTCCAAAGGAAACCTGCACAGCGCTTTCAAAATACTTACCTGGAAGCTTAAATTCATAACTTTGCTATATACTATGGTTACCATATTTCAACACTGAAAAAAGAGGACACTCCATGGGGGCTCTGGCCCAGCCCCAACTCTGCCCCTTGCCGACCCCACCCCCATTCCAACCCCTTCCCCCTCTTCTGAGCACCCTGCATCCCCCCTTCCTGCTCTGATCTTGGTTGGGTTTTTTTTAAATTAATGGAGATATCCTATCTCCTAGAACTGGAAGGGACCTTGAAAGGACCATTGAGTCCAACCCCTTGCCTTCACTAGCAGGACCAAGTACTGATTTTGCCCCAAATTCCTAAGTGACCCCCTCAAGGGCTGAACTCACAACCCTGGGTTTAGCAGGCCAATGCTCAAACCACTGAGCTATCCCTCCCCTGCAGCTAAGTGCTTCCCTGCTCTCCACTCACCCTGCAGCCACTGCACCCCCCCTTGCCCTGCAGCCTCTGTGACATCTGTTCCCCTCTCACCCTGCAGCCCCTGCACCCCACCACCCCTGCGGCCTCTGTGATCCCTGCTCCCCACTCACCTCCCCCGCAGCCTCTGCACCCCCTGCCCCTGCCTCTGCATTATCTATGCCCCTACCTGCCCTGCTCCTCCTCGCCCTGCACCCCCCCATCTGCCCTGCTCCCCTGCTCACCTGGCAGCCTCTGCCTGGCGGAGGCTTCAGAGGCTCAGCGGCGACTGGGGCGGCGCGGGTCCCTGCAGCCCCGGCACACGCCGCACTCCCCGCCCCGTGCCGCAGCCTCCTTCCTGCTGCCGCTGAGCACTTTCCCCAGCCTGTCTGTCCCCGCTGGAACAGCTCCCGCGGCACCGGGGCACAGGAAGGGTCCCCCAGTGGCTGGGGGGGGTCTCCGCCCGCGAGGGAAGGCCAAGCCGCTGGCTGGGCCCGGCCTCCCCGTGGTCCTGTGGGGTTGGCTGGGGCACGCGGTCTGCCCAGCCTGTGGGGGCAGCAGCGGCCCCTCCGCCGCCTTCTGCGGCTGCACCCTCCCCTCCCCCGCCTGAGCTCGCTACAATGTAGCCGGGGCGGCTGGGCTGCGCTGCGGACCCGGCAGATTGTGCTGGGGCCGGGCGGACCCTGGCTTATGCCTCCCTATTTCCCCGGACATGTCCGGCTTTTTGAAATTCCCCCCGGACGAGGATTTGAGTACCAAAAAGCCGGACATGTCTGGGGAAATCCGGACATATGGTAACCCTTTATATACTAAAAATCATGGACTGAATAGAGACATTGGATTTATGACTTATTCCAACAGTCTGTATCCCATTAACAATCCCAGCTGTTTTCCTCTTCCTTCCCTCCCTCCCTCCCTCCCTATGACTGGAGGGGTGTTAACAGGACACTTCACCTTGAATGGTCCCTTGGAATATGTTTTAACTACTTATGCTAAATAATCTGTTCCACCTTGTATTTAGCTGTGACACTGTGAGGGCAAGTATGCACTAAATGTTGGCATACAGCTGCCCAAATAATTACATCGCTTGTATGTGTCTACACTTTGTTCCTTGTGTCTCTGGTGCATGTCCTGACCAGGTGTGCTTGTACCGATTGGATTGTCAGTGTGGGATGATTTCTGAAAGCCAATAACCATTTATGTAAGCCAGGGATTCTCAACCTTTTTCTTTCTGAGGCCCCCTAACATGCTATAAAAACCTCCACTGCCCACCTGTGCCACAATAACTGGTTTTCTGCATATAAAAGCCAGGGCCAGCATTAGAGGGTAGCAAACAGGGCAATTGCTTGGGGCCCCATGCCAGAGGGGCCCACGCAAAGCTGCATTACTTCAGCCCTGGGTGATGGGGCTCAAGGCCCTGGGCTTCAGCCCCATGTGGTGGGGCTTTTGGCTTTCAATGTAATAATGTCATTCTGGGCCCCAGCTAGTCTAACGCTGACTGTGCTTGGAGGACCCCGTGGAACCTGCTCGTGCCCTCGCAGGGGGCCCTGAAACCCTGGTTAGGAACCACTGATGTAAGAAACACAGTGTTTACACTGGCACTATCGACCTAACTACATTTACATTGATTCTACACCTCTTGTGAAGGTGGCATTATTAAATTGGCATAGCACAAGAACAAATGGGTGTACTCTGGCCACGAAAAAATTCAGGCTGGAACAAGAAGGTTTCTAACTATCAGAAGAGTGAAGTTCTGGAAAAGCCTGCCAATAGGAGCTTTGGGGGCAAACAGTTTTAAGAGACAACTGGACAAATTTATGAGTGGGATTGTATGATAGGATTGCTTGTGCTGATGGCGGATAGGTCTCGGCAGCCTTGGAGGTCCATTTCGGTTTATGTTGTATGCTCCTAAAATCTCATGCTTCATGGCTTCAGCTACTTGCTTGCAGGGGTCAGGAAGGGATTTCTTCCGTGCATCACCCCCCTAATGTATTCTGAGGGTTTTTGTGGTGTGTGGGTTTTTTTCTCCCTCCTTTCTCTGAAGCATCAGATAGCCACAGCTGGAGATGGGACACTGGACAGGGTGAGCAGGTGCTCTGAGGTGGCATCTCTCTCTCTCTCTCTCTCTCTCTCAAGTATGTGGCTAGCTGGGTCTTGCTCACATGCTCAGGGTTTAACTGATGGCCATATGTGGGGTCGAGAAGGAATTTTCCCTCAGGTCAGATTGGCAGTGACCAGGGCGGGGGGTGAAGGGGGGGTGTTCACCTTCATCTACAGCTTGGGGTGTAGATTTGCTGGGAACATTTGGGTATATTTCACCACCTAAATCAGTTTGTGAATTCAGACCTTAATCTGGATCAGACTTGGAAACTGTTTTCCAGGAGGAACAATGTTAGCCTACCCTCTAGCTTTGTTATTAAGTATGGCCTGTGTGAAGGTTTGGTTTTGTATTGCTCCCTATAGGTGCTTACTAAGTTTGGGCTTCTGGAGTCTGGTGGTAGCACAGTTGAAGACTCCCCACTGAGAGTGCTCTGTTCCTGGCTCCCATGAAGATTCTAGCTGACCACAGTTACTGCAGTGGGGTGCAAAGAGAGGATCTTTGAGAGAATACGGATCTTGCTCATTAATAGTTTTAATGACAAGAGACCTGGATCTTACATGGATTTAGAAGAGAAATTCTACAAACTAATAATTAATAATGTGAGATTTTCTGTTATGCGCAAATCCCCATCTCCAACCCATTCAGGACTGCACAACAAAATAAAACCCAAGTGCGGTATCAATAACACATTATGAAATGCCACTGTCTAATAATATTTCACTCTATGCATCCGAAGAAGTGAGGTTTTTACTCACGAAAGCTTATGCCCAAATAAATCTGTTAGTTTTTAAGGTGCCACCAGACTCTTTGTTGTTTTTGTCTAATAATACAAACACCACAAGACAAAGAAAGGGATTCAAAACAAGGGAAGGTTAAGGATCATAGGGGAAAGGAATTAATATAATGCCATCAGTGGTTCTCCTAAAAAACACCTTTGTAAGGAAAAAAATCCTTTCAAGTGAGTATTGCCACTAAAAATGGCATCATGAGGCTCCATGCTGGTGTCTCAGCAATCCCCACTTTAGATCTGTTCTGTTTACTAGTAAAACGGTGTTTTCTCTAATGGCTGGTCCTGCAAACACAAGATAGGATCTGACAGTTGGGCTTGGTTCTTCTGGTTCATGCATCACAAACAATAAACATTTTGCATTCAGAACTCAGTTAAAAGTTCTTCTGTTGATGCATGAGTCAGAATAGTATCCCAGTCATTATCCCTTAGCTGTGTGAACTCTGCAGGGTAGACAGGAGTAAAATAGCAGTTAAAATCTTGTTTTATTCACTGAAGTTAGCAGATATGACTGAAATCACATAGGGTGAAATCCATCTCTTCATAGAGGGGTAGCACAAGGCCAATGCCTACTTAAGTTCCACTCATGCCCTCTGCACAGGGATACATTTCACCCATAGTGAGGAGCAGACCTGAGTAAGAAGTCATTTTAATACAGTCACTTCAAGGTAGAGCTGCCCTTTAAGGTGTTGGTAAACCTTAAGAAGACGGGGAGAAATGAAAGGGCAGAGTGAGGAACGATGGTGGAGTGTGGTTAGGGCACTAAAGCTTGATACTTGTGTGACGCAAGTTTAAGTCCTTGCTGTGCCACAGGCTTCCTGTGTGACAGTCATACACTTCACAGGGTTCTAAACTAACTGTCACCTGGGCCTTATTGTAGACAGTTCAGTAAAACTTCTGCTCAGTGTGCACATGCAGTCAGAAAAATGTATGATGATAAGATACATAAGGAATGGCATGGAGGTTGGTACAGAGAATTTTATAATGCCTTTATATATCAGTGGTGTGTCCTGATCTGGATACTGTGTGCAGTATTAGTCACACCATCTCCAAAAGGATATTGCAGAACTAAAGGGTGTTCAGAGAAGAGCAACGAGAATGATCTAGGACTTGGGAAATCTCTCATATGAAGAGAGACGATTAGTATTGTTACTTTAGAAAGGAAACGGATATGAGGGGATGTGATAAAAGTATTTAAAATAATGAAGGGCTTAGAGAAGGTAGATCAGGAACTTCTGTTCTCCTTGTCTCATAACCCAAGAACAAGGAGACATTTGGTTAAATTAAAAGGTGGGAAATTTCAAACTGATAAAAGGAAATACTTTTTCACACAATGAGTGATTAAACTGTGGAACTCATTGCCACAGGAAGTAATTGAAGCCAAGAACTTAACAGGATTCCAAAAGGTACTGGACATTTATATGGATATCAAGAATATCCAGAGTTATAATTAATGGTAACAAATTTTGAAGGGATATTAAACCTTGTGCTTCAGGGTTTCAGTCAGTCTCTAACTATTAGGGACCAGGATGAGATATATGTGGGGGAGGGCAGATTAGCTCCCATCTGCCTACTACAGGATACTGACATCTCCCTCTGAAGCATCTGGTATTAGCCACTGTCAGAGGCAGAATGCTGGACTAGATGGACCTTACATTTGCCACTATGGCAATTCCTGTGTTCCTATATGTCCTTGGGCAAGTCACTTAGGGCCAGATTTTAAAAAAGATTTAGGTGTTGCTCGGCTGAGCGGAGTAATGCCTACAATCCAATTGGAATTTTCAGCCCTGTGTGAGGTGGCTTTGCCTAGGTTCCCTATAGAATGCATGAGGATAGTTAAATGCCTTAAGAAAGGTGTTCTCAGGAGCCAGATAGCGGTGTGTGGAGCCGCCTAACTTAGCCAAGAATGAAATGTTAAAGAAAGGGAAGATGGGGTCGGGGGGAGGCTTAGTTGCCTAAGCAGCTGACCTGGTGTGCCTGGCTGATCTACTCAGGATCCTCAGCTGCGAATGCTCTCCTAGGTCTGGTCTATACTACCCGCCTGAATCGGCGGGTAGAAATCGACCTCTCGGGGATCGATTTATCGCGTCCCGTCGGGACGCGACAATCGATCCCCAAATCGGCGCTCTAACTCCACCAGCGGAGGTGGTAGTAAGCGCCGCCGACAAAAAGCGGCAGAAGTCGATTTTGCAGCCGTCCTCACAACGGGGTAAGTCGGCTGCAATACGTCGAATTCAGCTACGCTATTCACGTATCTGAATTTGTGTATCTTAAATCGACTCCCCGCTGTAGTGTAGATGTACCCCTAGAGTCCGGCACCTAAACCAGGTCAGCTGCTTAGGTAGCCCATGCCCTAGTAGCCACAGTCATCTCTCTCCCTCTCTGTCTCCAGCTCATGCTTGATACCTCTCTCACCCAGCTGTCTTCCATCCACCTCCCTCTGTGGGGTCTGATGAATTTAGGCAATCTCAGATTACACCCACAGGATTGGGCCCTTTTGGCAAAATAGGCGTTCCCTCACCTAGTTTAAAAATCCTGCTTTGGGCTTTTGGCTTGAGCTAGGGCTCTGAGCAGCTCATTCGCTTTGGGGTAGCAGCAGCCCTTAGGTCAGTGGTTCTCAACCTATTTACCATTGTGGGCTCTCTATGCATGGGCTGCGGGTCCCATAGGCTGGGGGAGGCTGTGCCTCCCCAAACAGCCAGGCATGGGGCCCTGCCCCCCTGCTCCCTGCATGCAGCGGCTCTAGTCCTGCTTCAGCACCCCAGTGCTCCGGCTGGGGCCACATGCTGCCTGCGCTCCAGAGCTGGGGAGGCTGGGGCCACCCACCTCCCGGCGCGCCAGGGCTGAAAGGAATGTGGCCGCACGCTACCCAACCTCCCTCCCACGCTCCAGGGCTGGGGAGGCTGGAGCCACCTGTCCTCCCACACACCGGAACTGGGGAGGCTGGGGCTGCATGCCGGCCGCTCTCCCGGCACTCCGGGGCTGGGGGGCTAGCCTGGGGCTGGACCGGGCTGGTGGCCACAGTGTCGCAGGGGGCTCTGGGCTCCAGCGGGGGAGAGGGGGTGGAAGGGGCGGAGCCTTGGGCAGAAGGGGTGGGGCTGGTGACTAGCCTCCCCAAGCTGGCAGTTCACGTGTTGCCCATTTCTCTATGTGTTATGTGGGCCACATCCACACAATATATATACTACCTGCATGGCCCTGAGGAAGTCACATGAGCTGCAGCTGTGTGCTGATTGGGCCACAAGCAGGCTGTGGGTTGAGAACCACTGACTTAGGCTATTTTAAAACTGTTGACTGCTAGAACCTTAAGCACCTACGGAGTGAGGCAGTGAGTGCCTGAGCGACAGTTTTGAAAATGTCATAGTACCTACATGGTGGATTTAGTCGACTATCTGCCTCTTTAGAAGTCTAATTCCCTTTAAAAATCTGATCCTTAGGGGCTGATCCAAAGCCCATTAGAGCTGACGGAAAGACTCCATTGGGCTTTAGATCAGGTCTATAGTTTATCTGTTCCGCAGTTCCCAATCTGTGAGATGCGGATAATAGCACTTTCCTACCTCACAGGGGTGTTATGAAGATAAATACCTTAATGATTAAAAAGAACAGGAGTACTTGTGGCACCTTAGAGACTAACAAATTTATTAGAGCATAAGCTTTCGTGGGCTACAACCCACTTATGCATCCGAAGAAGTGGGTTGTAGCCCACGAAAGCTTATGCTCTAATAAATTTGTTAGTCTCTAAGGTGCCACAAGTACTCCTGTTCTTTTTGA
>NC_048298.1:132168143-132273037 GCF_013100865.1 Trachemys scripta elegans
CTAACAAATTTATTAGAGCATAAGCTTTCGTGGGCTACAACCCACTTATGCATCCGAAGAAGTGGGTTGTAGCCCACGAAAGCTTATGCTCTAATAAATTTGTTAGTCTCTAAGGTGCCACAAGTACTCCTGTTCTTTTTGAGGATACAGACTAACGCGGCTGCTACTCTGAAACCTTAATGATCTTGAGGCACACCGATACTATTGGGATGGGAGCCATGTAAGTATTTCAGATAGATAGTGAGCCTCAGATTGTAGGGCCCAGAAGTTTGCTGAGATACAGTTGTGTATGGTGTGTCATTACAGGCTCAAAGAGCAGACCTCAGATACAGCCCAGTCCTTTCAAAAGTTACTATATAAAAGAGGTGCCTTCTTACTCAGCAGATAGGTTCCCAGGATGTGCTCTGACTAATCTGCTGACTCGACTGATTAAAATAAGCTTTTACTGTTTTTATGCCCGTTCGCCCTGATGAGTCAAAATAGCTCAGCGAGCGGAAGCTGAATTCTATTCCTTCCTTTGCAACATCAACAGAATTGTGTGCTATGTTTCAATCAGTTATACCTGTGCAAACCCATTGAAGATCGTGCAGTAGTACAGGTGTCACTGAGGGCAGATTTTGGCCTGCAGAACCTTGTTATTGGCAATGATGCACAAGAAGGAAAGGTTGATTCTCGGATCTGAGGCTGAGGTGGTTGGTCTGGCAGTAGAAAAAAATTTTTTTTTTTTTTGCTTGAGCAGATCTGATTCAGGAGTGGCTATGAAACAATAAACACAGACTCACACAATGCCATGTTTCCAGTCGCTTTTCAGAGAAGAGCCACACCTCATAGACTCTAAAACCCAGCAGTACTCCTTTACAGTCAGTCTTCCACTTCGGAGGTGGCCAGTCTGAGAACGTAGGCTGGACGTAACATTTGATCACAATAGCTCAAACTACTGAACAGTCATGCCATTTCATCCTGAATGAGAGGCAAGCATATCAAAAAGTAAAGGATGTGAAATCCATTGAGGTTGCACGTACGTTACTTTTAAAAAAAAAAAAAGTCTGAGAAGATATGCTGAGCACCACTGAGCAAAAAAGGAACCAGGAAGGTAAGGAGAGAGCCAGTATGGCTAAATGGCAATGTCTGAGAGAGGCTATTTGGGTCAGAAATCCTTCAAAATTTGGAAACCTGACCCTAGTTAAGCCAATAACCAGGAATGTAAATTAAAGCAGGCAATATGTAAAAGGGAAATTGTGTGCATGTGTGTGTGTGCATCCGTGACTAACTTGTCATTCCATGATGTTTCAATGGGCGGTGCTTTTATCTCGGCAGTGCCCATCTCCTCTCTGGGAAGTATCAAAATGGTGTTTGAAGAACAAATAGCTAAAGGTGTAAAAATGACTCTCTAAGTATATCAGAAGCAGAAAGACTGTGAAAGAATCAGTGGGTCTTCTGGATCACCAGAGGTTAAAGGGAGCAATTAAGGAAGATAAGGACATTGCTGAGAAGCTAAATGCTTTATTGGCACAGAGGATGTTGAGAAGATACCGACTCCTTCTTGCTCTTTTTTGGTAACCAAGCTGAGATCTCAGAGGTCGAGGTGCTGAAGCAAACTGATAATTTGTCAATCACAGTTAACTCACACGATTAACTCAAAAAAGTTAATTGTGATTAAAAAATGATTCACAATTAATCACACTTATAACAATAGAATACCAATTAAAATTTATTAAATATTTTTGGATGTTTTTCTACATTTTCAATATTGATTTCAATTACAACACAGAATACAAAGTGCACAGTGCTCACTTTGTAGTAGTATTTTTATTACAAATATTTGCACTGTAAAAATTATAAACAAAAGAAATAGTATTTTTCAATTCACCTCTTACAAGTTCTGAAGTCCAATCTCTTCATCGTGAAAGTGTAACTTACAAATGCAGATTTTTTTGATTACATAACTGCACTCAAAAATAAAACAGTGTAAAACTTTAGAGCCTACAAGTCCACTCAGTCTACTTCTTGTTCTGCCAATCGCTAATACAAACAAGTTTGTTTACATTGATGGGAGATACTGATGCCTGCTTCTTATTTACAATGGCACCTGAAAGTGAGAACAGGCGGTCGCATAGCACTTTTGTAGCCAGCGTTGCAAGGTATTTACGTGCCAGATATGCTAAACATTTGTATGCCCCTTCCATGCTTCGGACACCATTCCAGAGGACATGCTTCCATGCTGATGATCTCGTTAAAAAAATAATGCATCAATTAAATTTGTGACTGTACTCCTTGCGGAGAGAATTGTATGTCTCCTGCTCTGTTTTACTTGCATTCTGCCATATATTTCATGTTAGAGCAGTCTCGGATGATAACCCAGCACCTGTTTGTTTTAAGAACACTTTCACAGCAGATTTGACAAAACGCAAAGAAGGTACCGATGTGAGATTTCTAAAAAGAGCTACAGCACTCGACCCAAGATTTAAGAATCTGAAGTGCCGTCCAAAATCTAAGAGGGACGAGGTGTGGAGCATGCTTTTAGATGTCTTAAAAGAGCAACATTCTGATGTGGAAACTACAGAACCCGAACCACAATAAAGAAAATGAACCTTCTGCTGGTGGCATCTAACTCAGATAATGAAAATGAACATGCGTCAGTCCGCACTGCTTTGGATCATTATCATCAGCATGGAAGCATGTCCTTTGGAATGGTGGTTGAAGCATGAAGAGACATATGAATCTTCAGTGCATCTGGCACGTAAATATCTTGCAATGCCGGCTACAACAGTGCCATGTGAATGCCTGTTCTCACTTTCAGGTGCAAATTGTAACCAACCTTGTTTGTCTGAGTGATTGGCTGAACAGGAAGTAGGACTGAGTGAACTTGTAGGCTCTAAAGTTTTACATTGTTTTATTTTTGAATGCAGGTTTTTTTGTACATAATTCTACATTTGTAAGTTCAACTTTCATGATAAAGAGATTGCATTACAGTACTTGTATGAGGAGAATTGAAAAATATTTTTTGTTTTGTTTTTTACAGTGCAAATATTTGTAATCAAAAATAAATATAAACTGAGCACTGTACACTTTGTATTCTGTGTTGTAATTGAAAATAATATATTTGAAAATGTAGTAAACATCCAAAAATGTTTAAAATAAATGGTATTGTTGTTTAACAGTGTGATTAATTGCAATTAATTTTTTTATCGCACAATTAATTGCGATTAATTTTTTAACTAGCTTGACAGCCCTAATCATTTGAAAATCAATAAGTCACAAAGCCAAGATGGGTTACATCCAAGAGTTCTGAAGGAGCCCAAGTATGAAGTAGTTGAGCAACTGCTAGCAAAAATATGCCATCTCTCATAAAAAAAACTAACCATTGTTCCAGAGGATTGGAGGGTAGCAAATGTTGTTCCTGTATTTGAAAAAGGGTCTAGCAGTGATCTGGCAAATGATCGATCAGTAAGGCTTATACCTGTACCTAGAAAATTGGTTGAAAAGATAATTTAAAACAATAAAACACCTGGAAGATGATGATGTGATAGGGTCTAACCTGTACAGATGCTGCAAAAGAAAATTGTGTTTCTTTAAATCTCTTACATTTCTTTGAATGTGTCAGTAAAGTAGTAGTCAGTGGATAAAGGAGAACCAGTTCACAATTTATTTAGACTTTCAAAAAACATTTAACAAGGTCTTGCACAAGAGGCTAACAAAGAAACTAAGTTGTCATGGGGTGAGAGGGAAAGTATTGACATGAATCAAAAACTGGCTATGAGACAGAAAGCAGAGAAGGAATAAAAGGTCAGTTTTCATTATGGCAAAAGATTAAGGTGTGGGTATCAAGGTTCTGTATTATGTCTCATGTTGTTTAATGTATTTATTAATTACATGGAAGGGTGCGGGGGGGGTTGAGTAGTGAGGTAGCAAAATTTGCAGATGACCCAAATTTATGTAGGTCAGTCAGGAGCAGAAAAGACTGTGAGGAACTTCAGAGAGACCTAACATACTAGATGAAAGGGAAACATGATGATTGAGGGCAGGATGGCAGCCGTGGTATGAGCTGGGGTGACTAATGTGTTCTCTGAACATGGACTCCCAGTGTGACACTGTGGCCAAAACAGCTAATGCGATCCTGGGATGCATAAACAGGAGACTCTCGAGTAGGAGTAGAGAGGTTATTTTACCTCTGTATTTGGCACTGGTGTGATTACTGCTGGAATACTGTGTCCAGTTCCAGCAGTGTCAACAACTCAAGAAGGACATTGACAAATTGGAGAGGATTCAGAGAAAAGCCATTAAAATGATTAAAGGATTAGAAAACATGCCTTATAGTGTTAGCCTCAAGGAGCTCAATCTATTTAGCTTAATAAAGAGAAGTTTAAAGGGTGATTTGATTACAGTCTATAAATATCTATATGGGAAACAAGTATTTAACAATGGGTTCTCGAAACTAACAGACAAAGGCGTAACATGACCCAATGGCTGGAAGTTGAAGCTAGATAGCTTTGCCAACTTTCTAATTACACAAAACTGAACACCCTTGCCCCCTTGCTTCTCGAAGGCCCGGCCCCTGCTCACTCCATTCCCCCCCTACCTCTGGCACTCACTCTCCCCCACCCTCATTCACTCGCTCATTTTCATCGGACTGGGGAAGGGTGTTGGTGTGCGGGAGGGGGTGCCAGCATTGGAAGGGAGTTTGGGTGCAGGAGGGGGCTCAGGGCTGGGGCAGGGTTTGGGGTGCAGGAGGGCTGCATACTCTAGGTGGCTCTTACCTCGGGGGCCTCCCTGGAAATGGCGACATTCCTAGGCTTCTAGGCGAGGCGCGGCTAGGGGGCTTTGCACACTGCCTCCTCTCGCAGGTGCTGCCCCTGCAGCTCCCATTGGCCACGGTTCCTGGCCAATGGGAGTTGCGGAGCTGGCACTCAGGGTGGGGGCAGTACGTGGAGCCCCCCTGGCTGCGCCTCCACGAGGAGGTGGAACGGAGGGACATGTCATTACCTCTGGGGAGCCACGTGGAGCCGGGTAGGGAGCCTGCCAGCCCTGCCAACTGGACTTTTAATGGCCCGGTCAGCAGTTCTGACCGGAGCTGCCAGGGTCCCTTTTCAACCAGGCGTTCCGGTTGAAATTGGATACCTGGCAACCCTAACGGTAGACAAATTCAGACTGGAAATAAGGCATAAAGTTTTAAGAGTGAGGGTGATTAACCACTGGAACAATTTACTGAGGATTGTGTTGGATTCTCTGTTACTGACCATTTTAAAATCAAACTTGGATTTTTTTCTAAAAGATCCGCTCTAGAAAATTATTCTGGGGAAGTGCTATGGCCTGTGTTATACAGGAGGTCAAACGAGATGATCACAGTAGTCTCTTCTGGCCTTTGAATCTATGACTCTAACATTCCTAACAAATTTGACCCAAAATAAGAATAATGTGGCAACTTTATTCTTGGTGCAAATAAAGATGAGGGTCTGAGAAAGAACCTTATACACAGAATAAGGTTCCTGGAATGAAGGGAAAGAATGGAGGTTTTCTAAAGGAATGGATAGGAAAGTATAAGGAGAAAAATCTTTGTATTTATTCTAGCTATTCCTCAACTAACCACCAGATGGCAATAAATATCTATGTGAACATATTCACTGGCAAGGCATATATTACTTCTGTATTTCAACCACTTTGCTGGCTAAAAGAGTGATGCTAACCAGATGGGCATCCAGACACAGGAAATCAGAAATAGCAAGGGGTTGTTTCAGGGCAGTACTGAAGTGTATCATCACTGCTTTGGGAGGCCCCCCCGGACTGAAGTAGCAGGGGGGCTGCAGGCCAGGATGGAGGTGCATCTGCAAAGCTGTGTAGCGGGTCACAAGACTGGATATCAGAGGCAGCTGCAGGGCAGGTGGTGATCCCAATGGCCTCCCTAGATTCTTATCATCGGATTTAAACTAATTTGCTCCTGTATTGTCAATTGTCATTTTGACCTCCAACCAGTCAGATGACTTCAGCTGTTGCCATAGCAACCAGCTCGCCCTTCCCTCTCACCATTCACATCAAGCCCCTGGGAAGCAATCAGCTGTCAGTCAAGCTTTATGTGAGCCATCTATCTCCTCCTGGTGTCATTCCAGCCTCTGCTGCAACAGTCCCTGTTTTAGGTGCTTAACTCACTTTTGAAAATCCCACAAGGCACCAATCTGCCTCTTTAGATACTTCAATCACTTTGTAAATCTGGCCCTTAGGGATTTTCTACCCAGGAAAGTCAGACCGATATAAGCAAAGATGTCAATTTAAACACCTTTATAGCTATACCAAAAAACTCTGTGTGTGGATGCTCTTTTTCCAGAATAAAAGTGCCTTTTTTCCAATTTAGCAGCTGTCGCTTTGGAAGGCACTCTGATACTGGAACAAGAGTGCCACATGGGGGTTATACTAGTGTAACTATTGTGGTTTAACTATACCAGTATAATTATACTAGTACAACTGGAAATACCTCCCATGTAGACAAGCCCTTAGGCTCTGTGTTCCTCAGTTCCTGAGCTGTAAAATGGGATAATAGTACTTCCTTACCACACGGTGGTATTATGGGGAGAAATACATTAAAGATTGTGAGGTGCTCAAATGCTACAGTAAGGGGGGGGGCATATACATACCTCCAGCATTAGATAAAGTTTAGCTCAGTAGAAGGAAGAGAAGCAACAGTATAAGGGAAAGGAAAGAAAATGGAGGGAGTAAATGAATAAAAGAGCCAAACTTGAAATTGGTGAAAGAGAAAATGGAGAGAGATTAAATCTGTAGTAACATGACAAGGAAGCTGGAGTGAATCAGAGAGAGAGAGAACAACTTAAAATGGGGTGACAGATTGTAGGGGAAAATGCAGAAGAAAAACTAATGTAGAAAAAGGAAAAGAGACCAGAAAAACCCAGAGCCAGACCTTTCTCAGTGATTTTCTGGAACATAGTTCGCTGATTATGTTAATAGAGGCTCCCATGTGAAAAGAATGTTTTACTCACATTGATTTGGACCTCACAATATGAGTTCGTTTTTCATGTCCCAGCAGAGGTTGGTTGATTGGAGAGAATCCTCCTTCTCACCCGCAGAGATTTGACTTTGGATGACTTAACATTAAAGAAAGACATAGAAAAGCCTCACAAGGTGAAGAGAAGGGCTGTTTCTTTAGTTGTGTTTTTTTGTTTTTGTTTTTAATTTAGTTGGTCTAGAAAGCCTCTGAAAACTCAGAGTCCCAAACAGCGGCACAACTAACAAGAAGCATCACTGCTCCTCTGGTTTAAAGTATCCTTACAGATCCTGAGCACAAGCAGCAACAAGCCACAAAACTCTTTTCAGTCCGGGGAGAATGGATTCAGTAGTCTGCATGGCAGGAAAAGGGTTTTTGCTAAGGGGAGATCAGTCAGATGGCTGAATTCCAGTGGGCAAGTTAATAGCTTCTCCTGAAGAACCTTCAATCTATACAGTCCATCTTGTGCACCAAATGGGGCTCAAAGGGAATGGAAAAAATAGTTTGTGTCCATGTAACTAAAGCTTGTATCATAATGCAGAAGCACAAGGGAGCAGAGTTAAAGTTGTCCTGATCCCTGCCCGCAAGAGCTGCTTCCTTCCCACCCCCTACCCCCAGATATCCCCCTCACTGGGTGCAGGCTGGTCCCTGCCCCCCATAGCTGCCTCCTCTGCCCCCTCCCTTCCCCGGATCCCCCTCACTGGATGCAGGCTGATCCCTTCTCCCCAGAGCTGCCTCCTCCCCACCCCACTGTGCATTACCCCACTGTGTAGAGAAGACCTTAGTGCATAGCAGGCTCATGTGAGATAGATTTACACCCTGGCTTTAGATGCAAGAAGTGTTGCTATAGACAAGGCCTTAGTCTAGTGCCTTATGTACCAGACCATACAGTCATTAATGAACATGAGTCATGCCCATCTGATGCTTATTGGCAAGGTCTGTGTGAAATGAGTTGGTGAGTCTCAGTCTGGTCTCCAGAGGGATAGACACACCCACATCGTAAAATAACGGTTGGGTTTCATCATCATGCTCCTTCCAGTTAGCACTACTGAGTCACTTGTCTCAGCTACAAAGACTAAGAGGCAAAGGACTGAATGAGCTATGGAGACTGAGCTCCCCTCTTAACTGCTCCAGGGCAGGATTGAAGCTAGGGTTGCCAGGCATCCAATTTTTTGACTGGAACGCCAGGTCGAAAAGGGACCCTGGAGTCTCTGGTGGGCACTGCCGATTGGGCCGTTAAAAGTCCAGTTGGTGGCACAGCAGGGGCCCAGGGCTAAGCCCTGCCCTAGCTCTGTGTGGCTCCCGGAAGCAGTCACCAGGGCCTTGCGGCCCATAGGCGCCAGAGCGGCCAGAGAGGCTCTGTGCGTTGCCCCCGCCCCGAGTGCTAGCTCCACAACTCCCATTGGTCGGGAACCTGGGATCAATTGGAGCTGCAGGGGTGACACCTGCAGGCACGAGGCTGTGTATGCAGCCGCCCTGGCTGCCTATGTGGCTAGGGGCTGCAGGGACCTGGAGGCTGCTTCCTGGAAGCTGTGGTAAGCGCCGCCAGGACCCTGAACCTTCTGCCCCATCCTGGAGTCCTCTCCTGCACCCAAACTCCCTCCCGGAGCCCGCACCCCCAACACCTCAACTCCCTGCCCCAGCCCCCTCCTGCACCCCAAACCCCTCATCCCTAGCCCCACCCCAGAGCCCGCACCCCCAGCCGGAGCCCTCACCCCCCTCCTACACCCCAACCACCTGCCCCAGCCTAGTGAATGTGAGTGAGGAGAGTGAGTGATGGAGGGAGGAGGGATGGAGCGAGCAGGGGGCAGGGCCTTGGAGAAGGGGCAGGGGAGGGGGCGGAACAGGGGTGTTCGGTTTTGTGTGATTAGAGAAAGTTGGAACCCTAACTGAAGCATGCTGGTGGGGGTAAGGGAGAGATTGCTTTGCTGCTGCCCATTCTGTACCAATCTGGTAGTTAAGAGAGGATTCAGTGTCTGGGGGCTGCTTATCTGTCACCTGTTGGCAGGAACAAATTCACTTTAAAGAAGAAAAAGGGAGAGAAAGAGATGAAGGAGGGAGACAGGAGGAAGGATAGAGAAACAGACGGGAGAGAATAGGGGAACTCAAGAAAGAGAACAGTGGCGGGGACAGAGAGAGATGAAGGAGGGACACTAGGAGACAGAGAAGGAGGAAGATAAGAGAGAGGGGGAGTTGGGGCAGGCTGAAAAGTACAGAGACAAAGTGGGTGAGAATGTCTTTTACTAGATCAGTGGTTTTCAAACTGCGGGTCACGACCCAGTACTGGGTAGCAGAATGGAAGGGACTGGGTCACGGCGGCTCTGGCCAGCACCACCGACCAGGCCGTTAAAAGTCCTGTCAACGGTGCTGCCCACCTAAGGCAGGCTAATTCCTACCTGTTCTGATACTGTGCTGCGCCCCGGAAGTGGCCAGCTCCTAGGTGGGGGGACCACGGGGCTCCGCACACTGCCCCTACTCTGAGCACCAGCTCTGCACTCCCATTGGCTGGTTCCCAGCCAATGGGAGCTGGGGGAGGGGGGTTGGTTCCTGTAGATGAGAGCTATGTGGAGCAACTAGCATACCTCCGCTGAGGAGCCGGACCTGCTGTTGGCCGCTTCTGGGGTGCAGTGGGGTCCGCAGTGCCAGGACAGGCAGGAAGCCTGCCTCTGCACCCCTGCTGCACCACTGACCAGGAGCCGCCCGAGGTAAGCCCGTGGCCCAATCCCCTGCTCAAGCCCTGAACCCCCCCCCAAACCCGGAGCTCCTTCCTGCACCCGAACCCACTGCCCCAGCCCAGAGCCCCCTCCCACATCCCAAACCTCTCATCCCCAGCTCCGTTGGGTCACGGGTATTAACAATTTTCTTCAACTGGTCACCAGAAAAAAAGTTTGAAAACCACTGACTGTGCTAGACCAACTTCTGCTGATGGAAAATACAAGTTTTCGGCCACACAGAACTCTTCTTCAACAACTGGGAAAAGTACAGAGGTAGTCACATGAATGACATGATGCGGCTGGGAGAGTGAGCAAGAGGGATGCAGCGATTGGAATTTACTCTCATCCAGACATGCCTGGAATGTTCCCCTCCCATTCCCCACTACACTTGCAGGCCTGGCTCACTAACTTCCTTTTCCCCTTAGGTTTTTACTCTGTGTTTTCTAATGCTGTGAAGAAGTTCATCTGAACACACCAGAGCTGCTTCCACATACCTCTCAGGGGGCCCCTGATTTCTAGCCAGAGGAGAAGAAGATTAAAATTGTGACTGTACAAAATCTCCAGATGAAGGTGTATCTGTGTGGGGAACCCAGCACTGGAATAGCAGGGGGGCTGCAGGTCAGGACTGAGGGGTATTGGCAGAGCTGTGGGGGGAGCCCAGCACTGGAATAGCAGGGGGCTGCAGGGCAGGACTGAGGGACATTGGTAGAGCTGTGGGGGGAACCCAGGACTGGGATAGCAGGGGGGTTGCAGGGCAGGATTGAGGGGCTCTGGCAGAGCTGTGTGGGGAGCCCAGGACTGGAATAAGGGGTGCTGCTGCAGAGCAGGATTGAGGGGCATTTGGCAGAGCTGGGTGGGTCAAGAAGAGATCATCAGATTTTCTTTAGTTTATCAAAAAAAAAAGTGTACATTTGATTATTCCTTCTTTATATGTAGTACATTGCATTTATCTTTACTGAATTTTATCTTGTTGATTTAAAACCAATTCTTCAATTTATGAAGATAATTTTGAATTCTAATCCTGTTCTGCAAAGTACTTGCATCGCTTCCCAGCTTGATGTCACTTGCAAAATTTATAAGCATATTCTCCACACCATCACCTGAGTACCAGACCCCAGACAGATACCTACAGAACCCCAGTTGATATGTCCTCCAAGTTTGATAGTGAACCATTGATAACTACTCTTGGAGAATGTTTTTTCAACCACTTGTGCATCCACCTTATAGTAATTTCATCTAGAACGTATTTCCCTAGTTTGCTTATGAAAATGGCATATGGGATTGTGTCAAAACCTTACTAAATTCCAGATATATCATGTCTGCAGCTTCCCCAGTATCCACTAGGCCAGTTGTCCTGTCAAAGAAGGAAATTATGTTGGTTTGGCATGCTTTGTTCCTGACAAATCACATCTTATTATCCTCTAGGTTTGAACAAATGTATTGTTTAATCATTTGTTTCAATATCTTTCCAGGTATCAAAGTTAGGCTGACTGGTCTCTAATTCCCTGGGTTTTCCTTCCCATCCCCCTCCCCCCCCCATTTAGAAGATAAGTACTATATTTGCCCTCTGGGACCTCACCTGTCCTCCATAAGTTCTCAAAGACAGTTGCTAATAGTTCAGAGATTGCTTTTGCTAGTTCCTTAAATACTGTACTCTATGATGAATGTTTCAGAGTAGCAGCCGTGTTAGTCTGTATCAGCAAAAAAAACAGGAGTACTTGTGGCACCTTAGAGACTAACAAATTTATTAGAGCATAAGCTTTCGTGGACTACAGCCCACTTCTTCGGATGCATATGATGATGAATTTCATCGGACCTTGCCAATTTAAATACATCTATCTTATTTAAGTATTCTTTAACATGTTCTTCCCTATTTTGGCCTGAGATCCTTCCCCTCTGTTAATATTCATTGTGTTAAACATCTAGTCACAATTAACCTTTTTAGTGAAGACTGAAGCAAAAAAGGCATTAAGCACTTCAGCCTTCTCTGTTGTATGTTAATTGCTCTCCTTCCCCATTAAGTAATGGATCTACCCTTTCCTTCAGCTTTCTCTGTACGCACACTCTGTCTTCATTGTTATTTACCACTCTACCAATTTTTGTGTCATCTGCAAATTTTATCAGCAGCTATTTTATATTTACTTCCAGATCATTGATGAAAATGTTGAATAGTGTTGGGCCTAGTACTGGAACCCCACTAGAAACACCCCCCTTCGAGGATGATTCTCCATTGGCAACTACTTTTTGAGACAATGTTGGGAGTTCTGACTGTACCAGTTCTGAACAGTGGATGATTTTATGAAATTGTTTTATGAAGTTACTGCGTCATGGAATGTCTATATGGATGTGGATCTCATGAGTTAGGAGGGTTGTGTTATATCTCTGCCAGACCAGCGACAATGGTGAGTGATCAGCACTCAACGATGGTCTATTCAAAATAAAACACCTTAGGACAATGATTTGGCTCTAGCTGGGAGAAAACACTTCCTCCTCTTGTCTGAGGGTTTGAGAGTAATGGGAAGTGACCAGAAGGGGAACAAAAGAAGCAAGGGATCCCAGCAGGAGTCTATAAAGGGACTCACAGGGAGAGACATGTTTTGCACCAGATTAAGATGAGGGAGGCTGCTGCAGGGGTGGCGTAGACAAGGGGATGGAAAACTCTGCCTGCCTGATGGAACACCCCAAGAACTCCCAAGGGACAGTTGAGCTAATGAGGGACATTGTGTTTAAGATGTTTTATTGTTCAGTATGATCTGTACTCTCTTGTGCCTTACATGATTAAATAGAAAAGAGCATAGAGACGTTAGACAGGGCAATGGGTGTGTGAGTATTGATTGCTTTACAACATCTGTGTGTCCCTGAGAGAGTTAAATTGCAAACCAGAAGCTTCACACCTTTGGGTGGAGGTCTGGGAGAGAGTGTGATTAAGTATAGAGGAGTTTAAAGGGTCAGCACTGTGCCCAGAAGGCGAGGTGGTTGGACAGTGGGTTCCAACACTTGGAGGAAGGTGCCAGATAGAAGATAGCGCAATAGGCATGTCTAGGGACTGTGAGATTAGGATGCTGGCTTGGCTCTGTTCAGATTCCAGAGACTTGAAAGACCTTGGGGAACCAGAGCACAGAGGCTTGAATTCCCTCACAGCAATCCTAGTGGGTGGCCCCCAAAGGGCACTCACTAAGATCTGTGACAACCCCTATCTCCTTTTCCAAGTCACTGCTTTTCGGGATCCAGTCTCCCATTAGAATCATAGAATCATAGAATCATAGAATCATAGAATATCAGAGTTGGAAGGGACCTCAAGAGGTCATCTAGTCCAACCCCCTGCTCAAAGCAGGACCAATTCCCAGCTAAATCATCCCAGCCAGGGCTTTGTCAAGCCGGGCCTTAAAAACCTCCAAGGAAGGAGACTCCACCACCTCCCTAGGTAACGCATTCCAGTGTTTCACCACCCTCCTAGTGAAATAGTTTTTCCTGATATCCAACCTGGACCTCCCCCACTGCAACTTGAGACCATTGCTCCTTGTTCTGTCATCTGCCACCACTGAGAACAGCCGAGCTCCATCCTCTTTGGAACCCCCCTTCAGGTAGTTGAAGGCTGCTATCAAATCCCCCCTCATTCTTCTCTTCTGGAGACTAAACAATCCCAGTTCTCTCAGCCTCTCCTCATAAGTCATGTGCTCCAGACCCCTAATCATTTTTGTTGCCCTCCGCTGGACTCTTTCCAATTTTTCCACATCCTTCTTGTAGTGTGGGGCCCAAAACTGGACACAGTATTCCAGATGAGGCCTCACCAATGTCGAATAAAGGGGAACGATCACGTTCCTCGATCTGCTGGCAATGCCCCTACTTATACAGCCCAAAATGCCGTTAGCCTTCTTGGCAACAAGAGCACACTGTTGACTCATATCCAGCTTCTCGTCCACTGTGACCCCTAGGTCCTTTTCAGCAGAACTGCTACCTAGCCATTCGGTCCCTAGTCTGTAGCAGTGCATGGGATTCTTCCGTCCTAAGTGCAGGACTCTGCACTTGTCCTTGTTGAACCTCATCAGGTTTTTTTCTGCCCAATCCTCTAATTTGTCTAGGTCCCTCTGTATCCGATCCCTACCCTCTAGTGTATCTACCACGCCTCCTAGTTTAGTGTCATCTGCAAACTTGCTGAGAGTGCAGTCCACACCATCCTCCAGATCATTAATAAAGATATTAAACAATACCGGCCCCAGGACCGACCCTTGGGGCACTCCGCTTGAAACCGGCTGCCAACTAGACATGGAGCCATTGATCACTACCCGTTGAGCCCGATGATCTAGCCAGCTTTCTATCCACCTTACAGTCCATTCATCCAGCCCATACTTCTTTAACTTGGTGGCAAGAATACTGTGGGAAACCGTATCAAAAGCTTTGCTAAAGTCAAGAAATAACACATCCACTGCTTTCCCCTCATCCACAGAGCCAGTTATCTCCTCATAGAAGGCAATTAGGTTAGTCAGGCACGACTTCCCCTTCGTGAATCCATGCTGACTGTTCCTGATCACTTTCCTCTCCTCTAAATGTTTCATAATTGATTCCTTGAGGACCTGCTCCATGATTTTTCCAGGGACTGAGGTGAGGCTGACTGGCCTGTAGTTCCCCGGATCCTCCTTCTTCCCTTTTTTAAAGATGGGCACTACATTAGCCTTTTTCCAGTCATCTGGGACCTCCCCCGATCGCCATGAGTTTTCAAAAATAATGGCTAATGGCTCTGCAATCTCACCCGCCAACTCTTTTAGCACCCTCGGATGCAGCGCATCCGGCCCCATGGACTTGTGCACGTCCAGTTTTTCTAAATAGTCCTGAACCACTTCTTTCTCCACAGAGGGTTGGTCACCTTCTCCCCATGCTGTACTGCCCAGTGCAGCAATCTGGGAGCTGACCTTGTGCGTGAAGACAGAGGCAAAAAAATCATTGAGTACATTAGCTTTTTCCACATCCTCTGTCACTAGGTTGCCTTCCTCATTCAGTAAGGGGCCCACACTTTCCTTGATTTTCTTCTTGTTGCTAACATACCTGAAGAAACCCTTCTTGTTACTCTTAACATCTCTTGCTAACTGCAACTCCAAGTGTGATTTGGCCTTCCTGATTTCACTCCTGCACGCCTGAGCAATATTTTTATACTCCTCCCTGGTCATTTGTCCAATCTTCCACTTCTTATAAGCCTCTTTTTTGCATTTAAGATCAGCAAGGATTTCACTGTTTAGCCAAGCTGGTCGCCTGCCATATTTACTGTTCTTTCTACACATCGGGATGGTTTGTTCCTGCAACCTCAATAAGGATTCTTTAAAATACAGCCAGCTCTCCTGGACCCCTTTGCCCTTCATGTTATTCTCCCAGGGGATCCTGCCCATCTGTTCCCTGAGGGAGTCAAAGTCTGCTTTTCTGAAGTCCAGGGTCCGTATTCTGCTGCTCTCCTTTCTTCCTTGTGTCAGGATCCTGAACTCGACCATCTCATGGTCACTGCCTCCCAGGTTCCCATCCACTTTTGCTTCCCCTACTAGTTCTTCCCTGTTTGTGAGCAGCAGGTCAAGAAAAGCTTTGCCCCTAGTTGGTTCCTCCAGCACTTGCACCAGGAAATTGTCCCCTACACTTTCCAAAAATTTCCTGGATTGCCTGTGCACCGCTGTATTGCTCTCCCAGCAGATATCAGGGTGATTAAAGTCTCCCATGAGAACCAGGGCCTGTGATCTAGCAATTTCTGCTAGTTGCCAGAAGAAAGCCTCGTCCACCTCATCCCCCTGGTCTGGTGGTCTATAGCAGACTCCAACCACAACATCACCCTTGTTGCTCCCACTTCTCAACTTTATCCAGAGACTCTCAGGTTTTTCTGCAGTTTCATACCGGAGCTCTGAGCAGTCATACTCCTCTCTTACATACAACGCAACTCCCCCACCTTTTCTGCCCTGCCTGTCCTTCCTGAACAGTTTATATCCATCCATGACAGTACTCCAGTCATGTGAGTTGTCCCACCAAGTCTCTGTTATTCCAATCACATCATAGTTCCCTGACTGTGCCAGGACTTCCAGTTCTCCCTGCTTGTTTCCCAGGCTTCTTGCATTTGTGTATAGGCACTTAAGATAACTCAATGATCGTCCCTCTTTCTCAGCATGAGACAGGAGTCCTCCCCTCTTGCGCTCTCCTGCTTGTGCTTCCTCCCAGGATCCCATTTCCCCACTTACCTCAGGGCTTTGGTCTCCTTCCCCCGGTGAACCTAGTTTAAAGCCCTCCTCACTAGGTTAGCCAGCCTGCTGGCGAAGATGCTCTTCCCTCTCTTCGTTAGGTGGAGCCCATCTCTGCCTAGCACTCCTTCTTGGAACACCATCCCATGGTCGAAGAATCCAAAGCCTTCTCTCCGACACCACCTGCGTAGCCATTCGTTGACTTCCACGATTCGACGGTCTCTACCCCGGCCTTTTCCTTGCACAGGGAGGATGGACGAGAACACCACTTGCGCCTCAAACTCCTTTATCCTTCTTCCCAGAGCCACGTAGTCTGCAGTGATCCGCTCAAGGTCATTCTTGGCAGTATCATTGGTGCCCACGTGGAGAAGCAGGAAGGGGTAGCGATCCGAGGGCTTGATGAGTCTCGGCAGTCTCTCCGTCACATCGTGTATCCTAGCTCCTGGCAAGCAGCAGACCTCTCGGTTTTCCCGGTCAGGGCGGCAGATAGATGACTCAGTCCCCCTGAGGAGGGAGTCCCCGACCACCACCACCCTCCTCCTCCTCTTGGGAGTGGTGGTCGTGGAACCCCCATCCCTAGGACAGTGCATCTTTTGCCTTCCAATCGGTGGAGTCTCCTTCTGCTCCCTTCCCTCAGATGGGCCATCTAGTCCACTCTCCGCATTAGCACCTGTAGAGAGAACATGGAAACGATTCCTCACCTGTATCTCCATTGCTGGTGCATGGACGCTCCTCTTTCTTCTTCTGGAGGTCACATGCTGCCAAACCTCCTCACAATCCTTCTGTCCCTGCTCCGCCTGCTCTGAATCTTCAGAACATTGTGGCCGTAGAAGCATCTCCTGACGTCTGTCCAGGAAATCTTCATTTTCCCTTATGCAACGCAGAGTCGATACTTGTTTCTCCAGCCCTCGAACCTTCTCCTCCAGTATGGAGACCAGCTTGCACTTTGTACAGACAAAGTCACTTCTGTCCTGCGGAAGAAAGACAAACATGGCACAACCTGTGCAGGTTACAACAGCTGATCGCTCACCTTCCATATCACCGTCCTCTTAGGAGCTTCCTAAACTGTTGCAGGAACTACGCGGAGAAACCTGCAGATGAAAGCCTCAGTGCGCTCTCCCTAGGCGAGCTCCCAGGCAAACTCCCGCTGTTAGCCTCTGCTGTTCGCCGCTCAGCTGGTTCGCTGCTGACTGCCCTTATATACCAGTCAGGCCCACTCAAGGCCCAGCTGGAACAAAGCACTCCCAATTCACACTTTTCAAACAAACAAGCAAGCAATCAAGCACACGGTCAAACTGACCAACTGTCCCAGCAGCAGACACTCAGATACTCACCAACACAGCCCCCCTAATGCAGCACTTAGCGTACCTCCTCTCGGACAGCTCCCAGGCAAACTCCCGCTGTTAGCCTCTGCTGTTCGCATTCTGTAGGTATGGCCTATATTCCTTGTTCCTGGATGTATAACTTTGCATTTTGGTATATTAAACCACATTTTGTCTGAATGGGCCCAGTTTACCAAGCCAACCAGATCAGTCTATATGACTGCTTTGTCCTCACCATTATTTACGGCTTTGCCACTCTTTCTGTCATTGCAAATTTTATCAGCAGCTATTTTATATTTACTTCCAGATCACTGATGAAATATTTAATAGTGTAGGGTCTAATACTGACCCCACTAGAAATATCCTCACTTGATGACGATTCTCCATTGACAACTACTTTTTGAGATCTGCCACCTAGCCAGTTATTTAATCCATTCAATGTGTCTTCTAATCATGTATAATGCCAATTTTTTAGTCAGAATGTTTTGCAGTACTAAGTCAAATGTCTAACAACAGTCTAAGTTTATTACATCTGCAACGTTATCTTTATCAACCAAACTTGTAATCTCCCCAAAGAATGAAAGCAGATTTGTTTGACAAGACCTATTTTCCATAAAACCATGTTGATTGGCATTAATTATATTCCCATCCTTTAATTCTTTATTAGTTGAATCCTATACCAGTTTTTCTATTATTTTGCCCAGGACTGAGGTCAGGTTAACCAGCCTATAATTACCTGGATAATCCCACTAGTCCTTTTTGAATATTGGCACATTAGCACTCTTCTGGATGTCCCACGAATTCTAGGATTATTAAAAAGTAACTTTGGTGGGCCAAAGATCTCCTTATCTAGCTCTTTGCAAATAATCCAGGCCTGCTGGTTTAAAAATGTTTATCCCTAGATGTTGCTTAACATCCTCTTTAGTTACTAATGGACTGGATGTTCTTCATCATCCTCATATGATATGAGGATGTCATTCTTTTCTTTATAAATACAGAACAGAAATATTTATTGAAATATTTATTAAAGCCTCCTCTGTAGCATTATTAACAATTTTGCCATCTCTGTCTAGTAATGAGCCTATACCAGAGATTCTCAAACTGTGGTCCGTGGACCACCAGTGGCCCGTGAGCTCCATTCAGGTGGTCTGCAGATAGTTCCGTCTAAGGTGTGTGCCTGGGCAGCCGCAGAGTAGAGAATGAAGGGCCACCCACTAATTAGGTGCCTGGACCCTGGAGAAGACGCCGATATAAGGTGAGGTGGTGGCCTTGGGGGGAATAGGAGGTAGGTGGGAGGGGGCAGTGGCGTGAGAAGAGGGGGTGGGGGGAATTTGGGACATGCAGGGCGGCATTGGCCAGAGAAAGAGGTGACTTTCCCCAGCTCCAGGGCTGCGGCTGCCGGGGAGAGATGGCCCTCCTTCCCAGCCTCAGCTCTGCGGCTGCTGTGGCGGGGAAGAGAACCCCCTTCTTCCCAGCCCCAGCTCGGGGGCTGCCACGGCAGGGGAGAGAGGGCACATCCATCACATTAGAATGGTAAGACTACTGATATTAAAATATGAGTTGTGTGCTTTTATTTGTAGAACAAAAAATGTTTATTATTATTAAGGTTTTTTTATATAGCGCTTTTATTCAAAGCGCTTTACAATAGTTATCTAATGGTACAAACAACATTTGGAAAGATCATTAAGTGGTGCGCTGAGACCCTCAGTAATTTTCAAGTGGTCCGCGGAAAAAAAAGTTTGAGAACCACTGGCCTATACGATTGTTAGGATTTCTTTTCTTTATTAATATACTTTAAAAACTCCTTATTGTCCTTAGGTCTGCAAGCCATGGATTTTCCCCTCGTGTCTTTAGCTTCCCTTATCAATTTTTGACACTTCCTAACTTCTCATTTATTTTGATTGCTATCAATTTCATCTTTTTCCATTTATTTATTACATTTTATTTCTAATTACTGCCTTCATTTCACCACTGAACCAGGATGATCTTTTATTAAAATTTGTTCTGTTGGTTGACTGTGGAATCAGGGCTTTCTGGCCATATAATAAACTCTCCTTAAAGAAGTCCTAGTTTTCATTCAAATTTTTATGTCTAAATTTTTACTTCCAATCGGTGTTGTTCTTAATTTCCTCAGTTTTGGGAAATTAGCCCTTGTGGAGCACGAAGCATAGGTGTGGACTTTTATTTTTCCCCGGGGGTGCTCCACCCCTGCTCTGCCCTGAGACCACACCCCCTCCCTCGAGGCCCTGCCCTCACTCCACCTCTTCCCATCCCCGCTCCACCCCCTCCCTGAGGCCCCTACCTGCCCACTGCTCTCCACCCTCTCCCAAGCCCCTCCCCGAGCCACCAAACAGCTGTTTGGCAGTGCCACTGATGCCGAACAGCTGTGGCTGGTGGGTGCTGAGCACCCTTTTTTTTTCTGAGTCAGAGCCATACATATATGGCACCAAGTACATATATAACTGATTGGCACTGTTCTCTGTTTGCCCATGTTGAGGGTGATCAGGTCATCATCAGTGGTCCCTTGACAACTTCCAAAATCCAGTCCAGTGATTGATTCATCTTTATTTGTCATAATGAAGTCCAAAATAATTACTGTGCGTTGAGTACAAGGCCTTGTGTATTAGAAAATTATCATGTATAATTTTTTAAAACTCTGACATTTTTACTACTGACTGTCTGAGCTATCCAGTATATGTCTCCCAAACTGTTGTCCCCTATAACAACACATTTTTTTCTTTACACACATTACATGCAGATGCCAACTCATCCTTTGTTCTGGTTTGATTGGATGGCTTCTGATATACCCACCAGTACCCACACCTTGGCTTTTTTAGTTATCACATTGATTCCTGTGCATTCAAGATCCTGTGCTTCTGAGTTATTAATAATTGTAAAGCAGGCAAAGGTGTCTTTAATGTAGAGTGCCACCTCCCACATCTTTTACCCACTCTCTCTTTCCTAAACAGGTTATTACCGGTGATTTTAACATTCCAATTATGCAAGTCATCCCATCAGATTTCAGTAATGCCAATTATATCAAACGTCTTCTCATCAATGAGAATTTCCAATTCCTCTTACTAGTTATCCACACTCCTAGCATTGAAAAATCTCTTCTCTTCACATTCTTTGGCACTTTGGTTCAGTTAGTTCATGACATACTCAGTTTGTGTTTGTACTGCATTTGTCTTCTTAGCATCCTCCTCCTGCATTGTTTGTTTAATGCCTTACTGGCTGCTCCAGCTAGTCTCCAATCAAGAAGATTAGCCCCCCATCTATGTGATGCAGGCTTCCCCATTTATACAGTGCCCTCTCTCTCTGGAACCATGGATCAATGTTTCACAGATCCAAAATTGACAGTCTCACCACAGTCACACAGCCAGTAGTTCACCCCAGCATATTCTGCCTTCTACCTAATCATGATTATTGGTCCAGCAGGATATCTAAGCATATCACTAGAACTTTCCTCTTCTTCAACTCCCTTCCAAGATTCCTGAAGTCTTCTATAATTGGTGTAGTTTCATGTGATGTCAAGTCATTAGTTCCAGTATATATCATCACAGTTGAAGAGCTGCCAGACAACTTTGTAAACCTATCCAATCTTACGGTGACTGTGACACCTTGGCACCCCAATATTCACCACTGTCATGTAATTAGGACATGTTTTATACAAAGTATGTCTTGTGAAGTATCATTCTAAAAGTCTTGATTCGCTAGACCAGAGGTTCTCAAACTGGGGGTCGTGACCCCTCAGGGGGTCACAAGGTTATTCTGTGCGGGGTTGTGAGCTGTCACCTCTACCCCCAAATCCTGCTTCGCCTCCAGCATTTATAATAGTGTTAAATATAAAAAAATGTGTTTTTACTTTATAAGGGGGGGGGGGGGTTGCACTCAGAGGCCCGCTGTGTGATAGGAGTCACCAGTACAAAAGTTTGAGAACCACTGCGCTAGACAGTAATATCTCGTTGGATTGTATGTGCTATCGTATGTGAAGTTATGAAGTTTGGCTATGTATGTATTACTGAAACATGTTGTGAGGTTGAAAACACCCACAAGCAGCCTTTCAGGTACAACAGTAAAAAGACCAAACAATGTTAATGGCTTATTGAGGAAATGCACACAAGCACATGGATTACCCCAGGAACTGTGTACAATAGAAAACTCTCAGAGAAAGCACTACACAATGGGAACTGTTTGACCCAGGTTACAGCAAAAGAGCTTTCCAGCAAGTGGGAAGAAGATATAAAAGGGGGACAACAACATCATGATGGGACCTCACTCTCCCTACAACAACACACCTGGAAACACCTGAGGGGCAAGGACTGAACGGTAGGAAGTGATGGTTCCAGGCTAGAAGGATTTTTAGCCTGTGTATTAAAACCTGGGAAAGCCAAGGCAACTTGTGCCTTAAGAATTTGCCAGCCTGTTTATCATTCAGAATGAGAATTTGCTAATTCATATCCTACTTATCTAGTGTGTTCAGCTCAGTTTGCAGTTTTGTTTATTTACTAATAAATAATTTGATCTGGTTTCTATCACTTATAATCACTTAAAATCTATCTTTTGTAGTTAATAAACTTGATTTTGTTTTGTTTATAACCAGTATGTGGAAATTATAACTTGGGGCAGAAAGCTGTTACATATCTTTCTGCACCTTGAGGGAGGGGGCGAATTTTATGAGCTTACACTGTACAGTTCTCTGTGCAGCGCAAGATGGTATAATTTTGGGTTTACCCTCGGGGTGGGGGGGTCACTTGAGTACTGGGCAATTCCTTAGCTGAGCCTTCCTATGCAGAGCTGATCTCAGCATCTGTGTGTAAAGCTGCAGTGAGGTGTGTCCCTAGCTGTATGTGTGCTGGTAAAGTGCAGTCTGAAGCCTGAGGGAGGGCTGGGATGGTTGCCTCAGCAGTACAGTGTATAGATAGCCCAGGCTGGTGGGTGAGGTGGGCTCAGTGGTAACCCAGTTCCAAATGGCACCCTGGGGGGAACCCGTCCCAGTGACAGCTTGTATTTTTGCTAGAGGGAGACAATATGCTGTCCTGTTGCCCTTGTGTCTTTTGCTAAATTCTCTGTCTTCTCTTCTTAATATGCAGTTGCTGATTAGGATTGCTTGCTTTCTTAGGATGGCTGGAGATCCCTCTTCATAGCTGCTTGTTTCATACAGCAAGGATGCCTATCAGATATGTCCACTGTAGCTTTCTGTTCTAGTCCTCCAGAGACAGGGTCTTCCAGGGTTGACTTACTGAGCCTCTGATAATGTTTTGATGCTTCTACCTGGGCGTGGAGCCACCGGCCACGGCATGCAGGCAGCCTACCTGCCTAAGCCCTGCTGCGCCGCTGGCCGGGACTCAGGGACAGGTTGTCAATATTTGTCCTGCATTTTGGGGGCCCCCCTGTCGTTGGGGGCCCCGTGCCATCGCACAGTTTCTTTCATGGTAAATCTGCTTCTCATGTTGTGCAGAAATAAAGCTTCAAGTTGAGGAGTAACATGTCTCAGCTACGTAAGAACAGTCTAGTGGTTTCATGGATGTGTCACATGAAGCCACTCTAAACCCAGTTTCTTTTTCAGGGAGATTTTGGAAAAGGTAGGGTGGGGGCATGACACGTGGCAGCGTATTTCTCAGAAATAAACCTTTGAGTCAGGGAGTGCCATATGCCAGCTTCTTCAGATCAGAAGATTTGACACAGGCATGTGTCACTTGGGGTGACCCGAGACACATATTGTCACTTACAGCCAGGGGCGTGCACAGGAATAAAAATTTGGCCCCTTTTTGAGGGGCACTTTCTGTGCCCCCCTCAGCTGGAGGAGATGGCTCTTCCTTCCCCACCCCCCATGGCAGAGGAGCTGGCTCCCCCACCCCGCCACAGCTGGAGGAGCGGTAGCCAGAGGAGCTGGGTCCCCAGGGCGCTCCTCCCTCTCCCCATGGCCGGAGAAGCTGTAATTTCCCACCCCAGCCAGGGGCCAGAGGAGCTCGCTCTCCCCACCCCAGCCCTGGAGCAGTTCTGTGCTCCCATTGCGGGGGCTGCTCCCTCCTGCCCTTGCGCACACCCCTGCTTACAGCCAGTTTAATCCGGTTCCTTATTCATTAGTCATGCACTAAAGGGAAGTGAGCTGGGCGCATGACATGTCACAGTATACTGCTCTGGAATAAAACTTTGGTTCATAGAGTTCCATGGCCATGCTACTTCAGAACAGTCACAGTCACAGAGACATGTTACTTGGGGAGACCTGAGACATATATTGCCACACAGGGCCATCCTTACCCATACACAAAGTACGCAGCTGCGTAGGGCACCAGGAAACTTGGGGCACCAAATTGCCCCAAATTTCCTGGTGCCCTACGCAGCTGCATGCTGCTCCAGTGGGTAGCCTGATTCCCTGGCTGGCTGAGCCACCCAGGAAAGCTGCCTCTGCCCCCGCCCTGCCTTTTCCTGCCCCTGCCCCACCTCTACTCCACCCCTTCCCTTGAGACTGCAGGAGGGGTTGGGCCTGCTCTGCACTCACTGGACAGTGGTAAGTGGAGTGACCCGACCCCAGCCTGCCACCGGTGAGTTCTGGGGAGTGGTTCCCCCTCTGCCCAAGTCCCAAAGCTGGGAGCCAGGGGAGCAGAGCAGAGTGGGCTGGGGCCAGGTCACTCCACTTCCTGCTGCCCCATGAGTGCGGGGTCGGACCTGCCCTGCACTCGCCAGATGGCAGGAAGTGGAGCGATCTGGCCTCAACCCGTTCCGCCGGCTCGTGCTTGGGGGGCGGTTCCCCCGTGCCCCCCAAGCCTGCTCCTGCTCCCCCGCAGAGGCCTGGGGCCAGCCCTCCCCCCCAAGGAGGCCTAGAGCCAGCCCCCCCATAGGGGGGGCTGTCTAGGGCACCAAAATGGCTAGGGATGGCCCTGTTGCCACGTATTGCCAGTCAAAACCCAGTTCCTTTATTCAAGTGGCATTTACAAATTGGAAGTAGGGTGGGGATGTAACATGAGGCAGCACGTTGTTCAAGACTAAAGCTTTGCATCACAGAATTCCGTGCCCCAGCTACTTCAGTATAGTGTAATGGTTGCAGGGACTTGTCTCTAGGGTCAACCCGAGACATATTTTGTCAGTTACAATCAGTTTAATCTGGTTCCTTATTTAAATAATTATTCAACACATTATTAAATAATTGATTATTAATAAATAGTTATAAAATTCTATCACATTTTATGGTGGAATATCTACAAAAATATTCTTACACTGATGAATGTTTTTAAAATTTGATCTTTGAATCAGGAACTGGGAATAAAGGACCAACTTCAGCCTTGTCCAGGGAGCAGGAGTGATGGGCGTAGGCAGAGCTGGGTGGGGAACCCAGGACTGGAATAGCCGGGGGGCTGCAGGGCAGGACTGAGGGACATTGGCAGAGCTGGGGAGGCGAACAGTCATGCAATAGCAGCTGATGCAATGGCAGAATTGTGAAAATATAGGACTAGAATTCAAAGGGTGGTCAGGATTAATATATACAAGCAAAACTATGTAGGTAGGTGAAGTGGAAACACATAAAAGGTTTTACTGGGAGTGAAAAGAAAGGTTTGGGCACTGGAACCTCAGAAAAAAATTAATTCTAATGATAATTATACAGTACAGGGGAAGGAATTTCAGATACTTCAATAACTTTACATTTTAGAAGCATACAACTTATATATATGTCATACTTCAAAACTATTCCATCATAACACAATAAGAATTTCCTTATAGCCAGACAATAGCACAGAGCCTTGTTTATTACAATGCCAACGGTAAAGCTGTGGGGAATTTTACAATACTGTGTGTGCTTGGGGAGCAGGCCAAAAACCTCCTCTGCTTGTCAAACAGAGGGTATGTCTACACTGCAAACACAGGGTTAGTGGGATTTGAGTCAGCTGACCCTGGGTTAGAGAACCCAGGGCTTGAGTATCTGCACTGATTGTTAATCCAGGTTTGAACTTGTGGTTCTGGCAGACACACTGCAGCATACAGAGCTGAGTCAAACCAACCATATCCAACTCCCTAGCGCCCACATCAAATGTAGCCGCTCTAACCCTTTGACTGTGGTGCACTGTAGGAAACCTTGACTGTCCACCCTGCACATTACAGGAAGTTTGAACAGCCCGCCAATACAGCCTGCCAAGGAGTCATTTTGGTCAGTGCACTCCCATGTAACGGAGCCAGCAACATGGATGAGGCACTTTTTGAAGACCTTCTCTAGCTCGCACTTTCAGTCCTGCATCAGGAAATGGGCAGACCTTCCGTGACATGCTGGTGGACATTTCAGAGACGTATTCTGAGCTACCAAAGGCATCAGACAGAGCTTTTGATGGAGCAGCAGGAGGAGGAGTACCCATGCATGGCAAATGAACTGGCTGATGCTTCTCAGTATGCTCAGTACAGCTTCTGATGCCCCTTATGTAGACTGGAACTCCTGGAGCAGAGCCACAAGCACAGATGGGTAGGATCACATCATTATGCAGATCTGGGATGACGAGCAGTGGTTCCAGAACTTCTTCAAGAAGAAAGCTCCATTTCTGGAGCTTTGAGAGCAGCTTGTCCTGACCCTCCAGCATAAAGACACATGCATGAGGCCGGTCCAGAAGCAGGTTGCTGTAGCTGAAGCTGCCCCAGACCGCTACAGGTCTCTTGCAAACCAGTTTGATGTTGGAAAGTCAACTGTGGGTAAAGTGGTTGCAGTGATTTCTGAGGCAATCAGGTGTGTGCTTTACCCCAAAGTGGCCTGGGCCATTAATGGGACTCATGTGCCCATAGTTTGCCCTCCTCAAGAAGCACATCAACTGCAGAGAATACTACTCAATTGTTATGCAGGCCCTTGTGGGCCACAGAGGGCGATTTATGAACATCAGCATGGGTTGCACTGGGAACGTTCATGATCAGGAGTCTACATTCGTGGACAGCCTGGGACACTATTCCCACCAACTGATATTATCATAAATGGATTTACTGTCCCCACCATTATTCTGGGGGACCTGCATACCTCCTTTTGCTTTGGCTTATGACACCATATCCTGATCTCAGAGGCCCTGGCAAAAGAAGGTTCCTTACACTCTCAGCAAGTGCAGAATGGTGGCTGAATGTGCTTTTGGCACACTGAAATCCCACTTGAGATGTTTACAGACCCCTTTGGGTGCCAGCCAGTGTCATCAGTGCTGTCTGCATTACAGTGGCTTGCTGTGCTCTTCACAATATTTGTGAGGCCTGAGGTGAGCCTCTTCCCACTGAATGGACCTACGACAGGCAGGGACTGCTGAATTGGTACACTCAGCTAGAAAGTGCACCTTCCGCAGCTGGATGCACCTGGGCAACAGAAATCTGGGATGCTTTGTGCTCCCATGTTTTGGGCTTACATGGTCTAATCATTTTTTAGGTTTAAGGAGTGTGAGAACATATTTCGATTTTTGATAAGGGGTGCGAGAACATATTTTGAGAACCAAAGGGGTGCAGGCTGCTGGAAAGGTTAGGAACTACTGATCTAATGGAAGAAGGTGATTAGTACCTTTAGGAATGTGCTTGTATCGGGGGAGGAGGGTAGGGGGGAATAGGGTGCTTGGGGAGGGGTGTGGGATTTTAGTGCCATGCAATGTACTTATGAATGACATGACCACCTATGAAATGGGAAAGGGGGGTTATTCACAGTATGGATTGATGTAAGGAAGTGATTGAAGTATGAATTGCTATATATTGAGGGATAGTCTTTGCATAGTAATTCCTAATTGTCCCTGATCATGTGTTTACCTTTGTTATCTTGAAGACACATCATATTCATATGATGTGAAGCTGTGATAGGAATAAACTTTCTTGATGAAATAAACTTTATAAACATGTATTAGAAAAGTGCTGTACTACATTCACCCATTCCCAGGTAGGCCAGCTGCCCTTACCATGCCAAAACAGGAGTAACAACAGACCTTTACAGAAACAAAACAAAACAAAACCAAAAAAAAAAGTGCATGAACAAGTGCAAACAGTGAAACCATGTACAAGACAGAAATTCCCTACCATGGCATGTCCCCAGGCCACCAGTTCTCCTTTCCCTTCTTTTCCCATTCACCATGCATGCGACACTGTAGGAGGGAGATGGAGACATCCACAGGGGAGGGAGTCAATATGGAGGGCTGCATGGGGTAAGGTTGCCCTGCCAGCCACTCATGGGGCCTGATTGCATGTGCCATGCAGCCATAGAGTCTTTCAATCTACTTCCGGACTGCAGCACAGGGTAGTATGCAGGGTACTCAGGCCTGTGATGTGGGTAATGCAGCAGGAGCCGCAGTCACTAGTGACCTGAGCCACTCAAATTGCACTTTCTGCTGAGCTCTGTCCTCCTCCCTTAGCCACCTTTCCTGTTCCAGAATCTACAAAGCAAGTACCAGCTCCCTCAAGCTGTGCAGCCAGCCTGAGCCTTTCCTCTTGCCATGCGGCATGCCTTTCCTCTACCTGTAAGGCCATCTGTCTTTGGTAGCAGACCTGCTTGTTGGCCCTCTCCAGAACTTCAACCAGAAGTTTATCATGGAAACGCTTCTGTGAAGGTCCATTGAGCCAGGCTTCTGCTGCAGTGTGGGTGAGCTGTGCAGGTACTGCAGCCTGCAGAAATTGAGGGGCCTGGAACAGAACAAGACTCGGGAGGGGGGCGGGGTTAATTGTCTCAAATAGCTCACTGCAGGAACACAGAGAAAATCCTCATGGAATTTCAAGGACATAAAATGATACTTTTACAAACTGAACTTCAATATATTGTGAGAAGGATGCTTCAGACCTCTGAAGCTCCCTAGACACATTCTGGTTAATCACTTAGAACAACAAATCTATGAGTGGAGTGGGCTGGTCAGCTACCGAGGTGGCCCTGGAAAATACGCCCTTCCCTGAAATATGACTACCTATCCGGAGTTCCTGCTTCAGGAAAAGTTTGCAGCTATCAGCACCCAGGATTGGGTCAGAATTCATGAGGGAATCAACAGGATGCTGTGTTAGATTCTGCATGGCATACCCTGTGATGACAGCATGCAAACACGCAGAAATTCACAGCCTTCCTCCTCCCCACCCGCAGCACATTTCCCCTCCCTCTTCGCCACCCTAAGAAAATTTCAAACTGCAGTCACATTTGGGACAAATTGTTTTGTCATCTATGGATTGCACTGACTAAAATGGACTAGATTTGTGAATGGAACACATTTCCCCAAACACTCATAGAGTTCACTGTTTCCAGGCAGCTCGATAGACTGTAGAATGGTTACAGAGTGGCGTACTTACAGGCATGGCAATGTAAGGTTATTGTTTTTAAGAAATAGGAATGGCCTAGCAAAAATCTGTGTCTTTCTAGTAAAAATACACTTTAAAGTTGTTCTTTGTTGTTTCCATGTCCTGGTCGCCATTTTGAACTCCAGGTGGTGGCGGTGGTTGGGTGGAAGAGCCATACCGCTGGCATGTAATCTGCCACTAGCAAATACAGGCTGCTAGCTGGGGTTCTCATAACTTTTGCATTGGCCACATTACTGTATTAATAAACATTAAAATGGAGCCAGAAACTTCCTGGGGCTTAGGAACAGCTTCGGTCCCATGTGTGTCTGCTGCAGACTCCGCCGCGGGCTGCTCCTTGGGGAGTGCATCAGCCCGTATGAGTACAGACCCAGAATGTGCTGCTGCTGATCCTGCTCCAAAGTCTGCTCTGGAACAGGTCTCAGCAACAGAGTGACTTCATTGTCCCCACTTGGAGACGGCTGCAGGTTCCCATCAGTGCCTATGGTGGATTCTGAAGTCAGTGGGGCCCCATCCTGGCTGACCAGGTCATCATGCACCACTGTTGGCTCCATGCTCAGCGCAGTGCCCAGCAACCAGACTTCTCATAACACACAGGATTTTGGTGAGTTGCCCGAGGTGTGGTTCTGTTCCCTGGGTTTCTGGTACTCGCTCTTTTGAGCCATTTAAGCCACTCCCTAGCAGTGGGCACCGGTTGGGTAAATTTGCAAAGCTGCCAGCTCTTTGTTATTTGCTAATATGCATAGTCATTCCTGGTACTCTTACTTAAGTCCACAGGTTTGCTGGCCTTGCATCAGAGATTTACCAAAATCAGGCTGTGTTCCCATGACCACAAAGCAGCGTGCTTTGCAAAAAGTTTGTTCTGTTCAGTCTTCATTGCAAACCCTAAAGGCTCTCTGATGGTGTGTTTGCAGCTCGGTGGTCAGAAGACAATGGAAGGGTTAATGCTAACTCACCTGAGTTGCTGCAGTACACCAACTGTTTTCAATAGAGTTGATTCAAGATTCTTGGGATAGAGAGGACAAAGGAAGTTGGCCCACGGGATTGTGGGATACTTTTTGGTGGACTCCCAGGTCCAGGATCTTAGTCAAGCGAGGCTATTCTGCACTGCAAAGCAATAGAGCTTGAACCCTCGGTTAAGACTTGACTTGTGCTCGGACCCTGCAGCCCCGCAGGCTTCTAGGACTCTGGGTCCGAGGCCTGTGTTAGTGCCACTTGAATGGACAGAAGGGGTGTTAGGCTGGAGGCTGAATCTGAGTCCAGGCTTACATTGCAGTGTAGACATACCCAGAGAATGCTCTTCATTCTTCCTTTTAATACAAAAGGATACAATAACAAGTAAGATGACTCTTGTCTCATGATGTTTTTACAGCTTGTCATTGTGCTGCAATTCATGGCCACTCAGAACTTTGCAGCAGATCTTCCTCCTATAAGTGATCACTGGAGCTAAAGGAGAATCATCATTAGTTGTAAGCAGTATAGGGCCTCTGAGACATAGGTGAGCAGTTCTGATTCCATCCATTGTAAAGCAGTGTCTCTCTCTCACACACACTAGAGTGTAATAATATATATATTTATTTTCCAATGTATAGGACATGTATATATTGTATAGATGTGATGCATTTACAATTCAAAAAGATCAATTAATTAACCACACCTTGGCTACAATAGCCGCCATTTGACTAAAACTCCCCTAATATTCAGCAGTCCTCAGTCTTACCTTCCTCCCATCTTCCTCAGTGGATGCCTGAGTTAACAGATAGGCTTATAACCAAGCCCAGAAGTCAACATAAACTATGGCTATGTCACTCTGGTAAAGGGAGAGATGTCCAGAGTGTGGCCTCCAATCACTTGTAATGATGCAATTTTCTCCTACCCTTTTGAAAGTGCCTGTCAGGGGGAGGTGTGAGCTGTTGGAAAGGAAGCCCCAGCTTTGGTTTCTATTAGGCAGCCTGCTAACTTTCCATCACATACTGGCCTGCCTGCAGGGAGTCTCCAGGATGCTTTTTTGCAGTTATTCAGTCTGACCTGGCCCTTTCCTATCTAAATATTACAGAGTCCTTTATTTCTATGATTTCTACCCAGAATCCTTTGCATTCACATTTACTCACTGAAACCTCATTATTCTCTGTTCTCCCTTCTGTCCCCTCTTTCCAGGTTCTGTGTAATTAGCAACCAATCTTCTCCCGGATCCCGGACACCCCTTATCTATGTCTAGGAGGGGAAAAAAATCCTTTGTTATTCTACAAAAACCCATATCTTTGACTTTGAAGCAGAAATGATAAAAGCCTGGGAATGGAAAAAAAGCAAAGATTAACATACACAAAGAGCGAAGTACTGAAGTGGAAAGAGCGAAATGATTCCCTTAGGACTGGATGAAACAACACCCTGCAGGTGGAAGGGAGAAGAAAGGCCATGTTTGTACCCTGCCTGGGGAGTTGGAGAAGTAGTAGCCCCATCACAAGGGGGGGGGGCACTGATGAGATTTGGGGAGAGAAGAAGAGAAAGAGACAGACACAGAGAGAAGAGAAACTCAGAGAGGCAGTGAGTCAGAAGCTGACAGAGAGAGAGAGAGGTGGGAAGAGACAGAGAAACTCACGCCAGCTCTACACTACAGAGTTAGGTTGATACAAGGCAACTTACATCAACCTAACTGTGTAAGCATCTACACTACAATGTTGCTCCCACCGATGTAACTCGCCCGTTATGCCAACTTAATAACTCCACCTCCATGAGAAGCACAGCACATAGGTCAACATAGTTGGGGGACACAGTGTCAGTGCAGACGCTGCATTACTTGCATCGATGTTAGTGGCCTTCACTAGGTTTCCCACAATGCCGCACCATGACCACTCTGGTCAGCATTTTGAACTCTGCTGCCCAGCAGCCAGGTACACAGGTACATGCCTCTGCCCTTTTAAAGGCCGACAAATTTTTGAAATTCCATTTCCTGTTTGCTTGGTGTGAAGAGCTCATATAGCATCTGCCCAGCTGACCCTGCTGGCTCCACACAGCAAACGCACTCCTGTCTGGCGTACATAGGAGGTGGTGGATCGCCTGGGTCTCTGGGGAGAAGAAGCTGTGCAGACACAGCTCTGATCCAGGTGTAGAAACTTTGTCATCTACGAGTGGATCACTCAGAGCAGGTGGGAGAAGGGCTACAAGAGGGACACGCATCAGTGCTGTGTGAAAGTCAAGGAGCTGTGGCAGGCATACCAGAAGGCAAAAGAGGCAAATGGCCACTCTGGTGCGTAGCTGCAGACATGCCTCTTCTCCAAGGAGCTGCATGTCATTCTCGGGGGCAACCCCCCCACCCCAGGGTCCCGTGGATACTTCAGGGGAGCTGGAGTCACAGGCCACCACAGTGAACCCTGAGAACCAGGTGTTGGACAAGGAACAAGAGAAGGAGAATGGGGGACAGGCAACCAGGGGATCCAGTGATGCTGTGAGCCAGGACCGCTTTTGGAGCGAGTCCCAGAAGTCCAGTGCTGGCAAGACTGATGCAGGGGACGGAACCTCTGGTAAGTATGTGGTTTGCTTTGACATTGCAGGGACACATCTGTTCATTTACTCTTTTTTAGTCATGCTGCAAGAGATAGTGAATAACCAATAGAGGTAGAGTTGCTATCTGCTTTTCAACAGTTCAGCAGAGGGAGCCCTGCAGAACAGTTTGTTTATGTGCACTGGGATGTCCCGTGAATCCTCCATAGAGATCTTGAGGAAGCTTTCATGGAGGTAGTCTGCAATCTCTGCTGAAAGTTTCTGGGGAGAGCTGCCTTGTTTCTTCCACTGCAGTCGGACATTTTCCCACACCACTTAGGAATTACTTCAGCAGGCACCACTGCAGTACACAGGATAGCACCATACAGACCCGGTCTGCAGCCAGATATGTGCAGGAGCTGTTCCCTTTCAGCCGCTGTTACCCTCCGCAGTGAGATATCAGCTAACATCACCACTGACTGTGGAAAACGGTGCCAATATTCGGTTCAATTGCCCTATCTGCACATACTCATGCCCATGAGTTCCCCCCATGTATTCTGCCAGCTCACCCCGTCGCCCCCGGGCCGTTGTTACTATGGCTGGGAAAGCCGCCATGCTCTATGAATCCCAAGCAGAAGTGAGAATGTAGTGCTTGTAACTTGTGTGATCAAGCAGAGTGAATGCACTCAGAATAGTTCTTCTGTCCACTATTTCTTTCGCAGCTGCAAAAGTGGCCTTGAGGGTCTCTCCATCCACACCAGCGGAGCGGCTCAGCCAGAACAGGAGAAAGAAGAGGACAAGTGAAGACATGTTCCAGGAGATCCTGAGAGCCTCGGTGCTTCGGATACTGAGCAGAGGGCTTGGAGGATGATGCTCGAGTACACAATGATCAGAGATAGTGAGGACAGGAGAAACAGGCAGCAAGAGATGATAACACTTCTCAGGGAGCAAACAGACATGCTGCAGTCTCTGACTGACCTTCAGGCTCAACAGATCCGTTCTCACCTCCCCCCACAGCCCACAGAGAACTGCATTCTAGACCTCCCTGCACACCCCTTTCTTTACTACATGGTATCCGGGGCCAGTGCAATACCCCTACCACTCCACCCTGGGGGAGAATACAGACAATCACAGCTGCACATACACTGACCTGTAAGAGATACGGTTGGTGTATGTGTGTTTGTGAAATAGAAATGACTGTTCTTTCCCCTTCAGAGGTTATTTTCCCTGTATTTATAAAGTTTCATTCAGTTATAAATATGTCTGTTTTCACAGGTTTGGAATAAAAGTCTATTTATGGAAACAATTCATCTTCATTAGTTTACAACATATGCTGGCTGGGGCTGACATCATTCACAGATAATAGCAATGGGGGCAGTTGCAATGTTATATTACCACACACAGAGCACTCATTACAAGGCTCATACCATGGTGGGGGGAAAAACGATGCCAGATACAGCACTCTACGCCAACACACATTACTGTGTCTCATTGTTAAAATGGCCTTTCAAAGCCTCCCTGAGCTGTATAGTTCCCTGTTGAGCTCTTCGTATAGCCCTGGTATCTAGCTGCTCAAAATCAGCAGACAGCCATTCCACTTCCACCCTTAAGTCCGGCGGAAATGTCTCCCTCTTTGCTTAGCAGATATTATGAAGTGCACAGCAGACAACTATGACTGTGCGGATATTTTTGAGGCCTTAACTTATGAGTAGGCAATGCCAGTGGCCTTTCAAATGGCCAAAGGCACATTCAAGTACCATTCTGCACGTGCTGAGCGTGTTGTTGAAGTACTCCTTGCTGCTGTCAAAGTGTCAGGTTTATGGCTTCATGAGCTATGGGAGCAAGGTGTAGGCTGGGTCTCTGTGGACCACTATGGATGATCCTTGCTGGAATTCTATACTCTGAAGAACATTCAGCAAGTGACATTTAAATTAGAGATTAGGAAAAACTTTCTAACTCTAAGGATAGGTAAACACTGGAATAGACTTCCAAGGGAGGTCGTGCTATTCCCATCATTGGAGGTTTTAAGAACAGTTTAGACAAACACCTGTCAGGGTTGGTCTAGGTTTACTTGGTCCTGCCTCAACGGAAGGGACTAGACTAGACAACCTCTCAAGGTCCCTTCCAGCCCTTCATTTCTGTGATCTCTATGATTGTGCAAGGGACAGGTAGAGAACAGGATGGTGTGCTGTCTTCCCAGAGCTAAGACACAAGACATCACTCTAAGATTGGATAGGCTTCTGAAGTCAGTGGGCAAGGATCCACTGCTGATGGTTCATATCAGCTCTAATGATACTGGATTGCAGGATATCTCTCAGACAATAGATGACTTCAGGGAACTCAGAAGCATGCTGAAGAAGTATGTCCAATGGATCTTCTCAGAGATCCTTCCTGTCGCATGAGTGAAGGAAGACAGAAGGCAGAAGATTCTGAAAGTGAACCATTCATTACTTAAGTGGTGTGCATTTGAGGGTTTCGGTTTTGTGGAACACTGGTCCACCTTCAGTGGGGTGAGGGGCTGTATAGTTTGGATGGTTTCCATTTCAGTAGAAGGGGGACCAATCTTCTTGGGGACATACTGGCTAGCATAGTCAGGAGATGTTAAAGTAATAACGAAAGGGGAGGGTAAAAAGAGAGAAGAAATGAGCATTCAGCACAAAAATCAAGATGTTGAGAACAAAATTAATCAAGGAACCAAAGGACATGAAGAGAAGAAATTCTTTAATTGCCTATACACTAATTCTAAGAGCCTTGTTAACAAACAAGAGGAATTGGAATTGCTCATTTGTAAGCATAAATTTGATCTAGTTGGTATTACTGAAACATGGTGGGATGAGTTACGTGACTGGAATGTTAAAATCAAGGGTTATAACATATAGGAAGGATTAAGTGGGGAAAAAGGGGTGGGGGAGTGTCAGTCTATGTCAAAAAGGGCATTACCTGTTTCTGAGTCACTGACAACTTGGAAGAAAATGATCTTATGGATCAATGTCCTAATAGATAAAGCACAAGACGGGGTATTAATTGGTGGTATAGATTACCAAATCACAATAGGGAACAGGATAACTGGCTTCTTAAGCACCTCTCTAGAATGTGCTGGGGGGGAGGGGGAGAAGCTGCATGATCATGGGGGACTTAATTTTGAGAGACATATGCTGCCAGTACTAAAACATCCTTGGAATTTTAAAATATTATAGAAGACAATTTCCTAATTCAAAAAGTGTTGCATCCAACATTGGGGAATTCTTTATTAGACCTTGTCTTAGCAGATAAAGAGGAACAGAGCACAGAACTAAAAATTAATGGTAGCTTAGGTATAAATGACGACAACTTGTTCACATGTGTAAAGTGCAAACAGAGTGAAGTTCAAACCAGTAATATATATATATATATATATATATATATATATATATATAATACTTGCTGCTTTAAGTGGGAAAAATTCACAACATTCAAAGCAATTATGAACAAAAACAACTGCAAGGAAGAATTTGAACAGGAAAATGTGAATAATAATTGGGAAATGTTTAAAAACACTTTACTTGATGCTCAAAAAGCCACAATCAAAAAAGAAGGCTGTACTCATTTAAAAACTGGCCTGATTTAGAGAAATATATATATGATATATAAAATAGATATATAAAATGGAATAAAGGGGAAGTAGATAGTAATGAATGTAAATCAGAAGCCAGGAACTGTAGAAAATTGATATGGGAAGCGAAGGAACACAAGGAAAAATCTATAGCTAGCAGAGGTAAGGACAATAAGAAGGAGGTTTTTAAGTATATTAGGAACAAAAAGAATCCTAACAATGGTTTTGATACATTACTAGCTGGAAATGGTAGAATGATCAGAAATGGCAGAATTGTTTAATAAATATTTCTGTTTTGTATTTCGGAAGAAAACAGGTGATGTAGTATATCATATGATAATGACACTTGTGACAAAGTTCCTCCTCTGCCTTGGTGGGTCCTGCGCTTTCTGGCGGATTTGCTCACCTCAGAGATTCACAGCATCCATCTGTTTGGCCGCTTTTGCTAGAGGCTCAAACCTGCCGTTCACTCAGCTAACCTCATCACTGGCCAGCATGTGGGAAATGGAGAACAATCTCCACAGTTTCTGTTGTCCCACCTAGTGGGTCAGGGACAGGCCAGATCCCTTTCCAAATTTAGACCTTCCCCTCTGGTGTGTCTCAGAGACCAGGTCAACTGCTCCTGTGTTAGATAGGGAGTTGAGGGGATGGGGAGAACATATGTTTACCCTCTACACTGAGTTCCAGCCCAGGGCCCTGTGGACAGGAGCTGTCAACAACATCTCCTGTATCAGCTGCATGGCAGCTACAACTCCCTGGGCTACTTCCTCATGGCCTCCCCCAGCACCTTCTTTATCATCACCACAGGACATTCCTCCTGAAGCCTGATAACACTTGTACTCCTCAGTCCTCCAGCAGCATGCCTTCTCACTCCTTGCACACCCCCACTAACTGATGGGAGGTCCTTTTTAAACCAGGTGTCCTGATTAGCCTGCCTGCCATAATTGATTCCAGTAAGTTCTTAATTGGCTCCAGGTGTCTTAATTAGCTTGCCTGTGTTAATTAGTTTTAGCAGGTTCCTGATTGCTCTAGGGCAGCCCCTGCTCTGGTCACTCAGGGAATAGAAAACTATTCATGCAGTGGCCAGTATATTTGCCTCTACCAGACTCCTGCACCAAACTGGTCTGGGTCTGTCACACACTCTTTCCAGTCCAATAATAACTCAGGAGGATGTTAAACAATAGCTACTAAAATTAGACGTTAAAATCAGTGAGTCTGGATAACTTGCATCCAAGAGTTTTAAAAGAGCTGGTTGAGGAAATACTGGACCATGAATGTTGCTTTTCAATAAATGTAGGAATATTGAGGAAGTTCCAGAACTCTGGAAGAAAGCTAATCTTGTGCCTATATTTAAAAAGGATAAATGGGATGACCAATCAGTCTGACACTAATCTTGCCAAGATAATGGAGCAGCTGATATGGAGCTTGATTAATAAAGAATTAAAGGAAGCCAATATAATTAATGCCAATCAACATGGGTTTAGGGAAAATAGATCCTGTCAAATCAACTTATCTTTTTTTGATGAGGTTACTGGTTTACTGGATAAAGGTAATATACTAAGACTAATAAGATATAATATACTAAGACTTCTCGAAGGCATTTGGGACTAGTTATACATGACATTTTGATTAAAAAACTAGAATGATACAAAATTAAAAACTGGCTAACTGATGTATCTTAAAATGTGATTGTAAATGGGGAATCATCATTGAGCAGATGTGTCTTTAGTGAGGTCCTATAGGGATCAGTTCTTGACCCTACACTGTTTAATGTTTTTATCAATGACCTGGAAGAAAACATAAAATCATTGCTGATAAAGTTTTTAGATAACACAAAAATTGGGGTAGAGAACAGGTCACTGGTGAGAATAGGTCACTGGTACAAATTGATCTGGATCATGTGGTAAGTTGGGTGCAAGCAAACATGTGTTTTAATATGACTAACTGTAAACGTATACATCTAGAAATAAAGAATGTAGGCCATACTTACAGGATGGGGGACTCTTATCCTTGGAAACAGTGATTCTGAAAAAGATTTGGAGGTGGTGGTGGATAATCGGCTGAACATGAACGCTGTGTCCAAAAGATCTAATATGATCCTTGGATGCGTAAACTGGAATCTTTAGTAGAAGTAGAGAGATTATTTTACCTCTGTATTTGGCACTGGTGAGCCTACTACTAGAATACTGTGTCCAGTTCTTGAGTCCACAATTCAAGAAGAAGGTTGATAAATTGGAGAGGGTTCAAAAAAGAGCTATGAGAATGATTAAAGGATTAGAAAATATGCCTTATAGTGGTAGGCTCACAGAACTCAATCTATTTTGCTTAACAAAGAGAGGGTGACTTGATTACAGTCTATAAGTAACTACGTGGAGAAAAAAAATTGATAACGGGCTCTTCTGTCTAGCAGAGAAAGGTATAAAATGATGCAATGTCTGGAAGTTGAAATTAGAAAAATTCAGACTGGAAATAAGGCATGATTTTTTTAATAGTGAGGGTAATGAATCATTGGAACAATTTACCAAGGGTTGTGGTGGATTCTCCATCACTGGTAATTTTTAAATTTAGATTGGATTTTTTTTTATTCAAAAGTAGTTATTTTGGGGGAGAAATATTTATTATTCTTGGGCAGAAGGGCAAAGGACCAGATTCTCAAAGTTATTAGGCATCTGTCTCCAACTGAAATTATGCAGTGTTGCAGCCAAGTTGGTCCCAGGGTCTGAGAGATAGGGTAGGTGAGGTTATATCTTTTATTTGGTCAAGTTCTGTTGGTGGAAGAGACAAGCTTTCGAGCTACAAAGCGCTCTTCCTCAGGAAGAAGTGGAACTGAGGAAGAGCTTTGTGTAGCTCCATAGCTTGTCCCTTTCACCAACAGAAGTTGGCCCAGTAAAAGATGTGACCTCACCCAGCTTTTCTCTCTGTTGAAATTAATGGGAGTTAGGTGCCCAAACACCTTTGAGAATCTAGGCCAGAAATCTTAGTGCTAACATCTAACAAGGTCCATGGGCCGAAGAGCCACTCTGAAGTAGTTACAAATGTGTTACATGCCTGGAAACTAGAACACAAGACAGCAGAGTCCTTTTTGAAAGTGGAGAAAATAAAGCCACCTGACTGCCTCAGTCTGGAGGAGTGGGAACCTGGCAGAGAAGACGAAGTGGTGTGTACAGTGCTTCCGAATTTTCCTGGAACCATGTAGTATTGCAGAGAAACCAGAGAGGGTGAAATGCTTCACACTGCTCCTGGTGATAGGCCAGGAGGCACTGAACACATACAGTATACTCTGGTGGCTCTTCTCACAGCTGGGACCAGCCTTACTTCTGCTTTCACTATTTGTGGGAGTGGGGCAGGAAACCACAGTAGAGGCAGCATAAAAAAAAAACAATCTCAGCAGGTGTTCAATTGCTGATCTCACACCAGCCATCTCTACAGTGCTCAGTCTTTTGCCATCATTTGGTTGCTATGGCAGCACTATCTCCATGGCAACCGCTCAGCTGAGGCCTCCCCTGGGGATAAGGGTGGGTAAGGAGAGAGCATATATGAGAGAAAGGGTGGGGGACACAGAGAGGGGGAATAGAGGAAGCTGAGAATCCATCCTTGATTACATTCGAGATCCAGCAGTCGAAGGCAGCGTATGGCCTGGGTCACTCCCCTCCTTTCTCTTACACCACAGCACCCCTGGACATTTCATAAACAGGACAAGAGCTCTTGTTCAATCCCTCTTGTGGGCAGGGCTCCCAGGACAGTGACCTGGGGCTCTGGGTTCAGTCTTGAGGGTTTCCCTTTGTTGGACCGCCTTCTTCTCTCCTGGAAGTGGGGATAATATCTCCAAGGCCTGGCCTTCCTTCATCTTTAGGGAACAGTTGTTGTAGAAAGAGAAAGGCAAGGAGGTGGCATGATGGGCTCCTTGTGCCTAGAGCCTGGGGGGATGGGAGAGGAACTCCTGGAAGCAGAGCGCTGCAGGATCCTGTGGCTGGCTCTGCTGATGTGGAGGTATTGGCGTAGGTACATCTTTCCTCCTCCATCCAGATTTCCTGGCAGAGAGATGGCCAAGGCATGAAATACATGGGCTATTTAGAGGTTGGAAACCGAGCTTGGGATGAGTGAGGATATAAGTCCTGAGAGGACCTCAGCATCACAGCTGATGGGCATGGGGGAGCCAGGGATTTCAGCGTGGGAGGGAAACACTGGAGGAGAATATGGGGGGTGGGGGATTCTATATCAAAGGTAATTAATATAACAGCCAAAGAGAATGTCAAAGGAGGGAGCTGAGGATTTCAGTGTGCATCAGTGGGGGAGGGGGGCGCAGTGTTTCATTAGGGAGGGATTAAGGGAAATATCTTGGGTGCACCATGGAATGGGGTACATCAGACAGAGAGAGGTATGAGAAAGCATATAGAGAAGGAATGCACCAGAGAAGGGCTCAGAGGAACAGCCTTGCTGGAGAGTCAATGCAGATTGGGAAGGGGTCAAAAGTGCATGGGATGAGCAGATCAGGAAAGCATGAGAGAAAGGGTGAAGCAGGGAGGGAAGGGTATTAGGGGAATGTATCAGAGGAGGCCGGATGAACACTAGTGGGAGATGGGGGGCATCAGATACGGCAGGATATTTATCAGGAAGAGTTGCAGGAGAACCAGAGAGAGGAATAGGAGTGCATTAATCTCCTCTAGCCTGCCTCCCATCCCTCCATAACTTTGGCTTTCCTCTTTTGGTTCAAAGATTTCTCCTGCAGTCTATACCAGCCTCATGGTCCCCTTCCTAGAAGCTGACCCTGTACCCAGTCATGTGTATGAGGGGAAGGTGTCCCCAACAGACCTTTGGTTTCTGTCTGTATAAAGTTACCCTGGCTGGGATCCCTCAGCCTCTCACACCTAAATCCAGCATGGACTGGAAAAGACTTCACATCAGCCAGTCATATGATGTATGGGGAAAAGAAGGATGGAATTGGAGAGGCGGGAGGGAGGTCTGATGGCTCCCAGGGAACATGAACACAGGTTTCTGCCAATTACTTGTGTGTGTATCTCAGAAGCCCTTTCTAAACTAGGGAAACAAACAAGGGCTCAAAGGTGCCCCTTCTCCCTCCCTGGCAGTGTTAAAAGCTGATGTCACATTGGAGCAAGTTGCGTTTAATGCTGGTGAAGCACAGGAAGGATGAGGCTGCTGGTTTACAAAGGGTTATTGTACTCAGATGACAAGTGTTTTCAACAATTTTTGAAGTGGGGCCAGCAAGCAGCCAAAATTAGGGACAGAAAAGATTTAGAGCATTTGATCCCATCTTCTCCATTCACCCCTCCCCTGGGATCAAGGCAGGATTTTTCCTTCCCTACAATCCATTTTCCGGAGCTTTGTCTAGTTCTAGTTGTCAAAGAGGCTTCCACCGTGTTCTTAAGGAAGACTAGGCCACAGTCTAAGAGATCCTCACCAGTAGGATAGATTTCTTATATCCGTTCTCCTCTCCATTCCCCTCCCCAGTTTCAATCTATTACTCCTTGTTGTCGCCCATCAACAACAGTATAGGAGCTATGACACACAGTTGAACAGTTCTGATTCCATACAGTAAAAAACAGTAATACACACACACTAGCCTGTTCATAACAGTAGTTATATTGTGGGCAGTGGTCTCCATTGTGCTATGCCAATCAACCTTTCCATCTGTTTCCTTCCCATCTATCTATATAGTCTGATTGTTATGTTAGTGGGCCCCAGACACCTAAACACCATAATAACTAGGCACAAATGTGAAATATGCTTTTTATAGTTATTTCTTGCTTCTGCTGTGCCCATATACTGGCTGTAGAGTGGACGGGATATGACACATTCATATTCCACTAATATTGCAAACTGTGCAAATCACTGATATGCAAGCTGAGGTCTGTTATCTCAAACTACACTTTCCAGGCTTCCAACCATTTATCCTTTGAAACATTCAATGTTAGATGCTGCTATTGATACAAGTAAAGGAACTTGGGGCCTAGATAGAGTGTGAGCCACATTAAAATCATGTGATATGATAGAGCTATTAGATCTATGATATATGGAAATAGATCTATTTCCCAGTAACTACAATATTAGGCACCTGTTACAAGACTGACTATTCACTGTGCAAAGGAGGAATAAAAATGGCTTGTGGTGATGTCATGGTCTAGCATGCAGGAGCACTGCAATCAGTTCCTAGCTTTACAACAGACTTCTTCTGTGACCCCAGGCAAACCACTTAATCTCTATCGGCCTCAGGTCTACTTCAGCAAAACTGATATAATTATACTTCCTTTCCCTTGTCCATTTAGGTTGCAAACTCTTCAGGGCAGGGACAGTTTCTCATGATGTGTGTATACAGTGGCTATTACAATGTGGTTCTGATCTCAGCTGGGGACTCTAGGAGCTACTGTAATGCTATCAATAATACATGTCTAGCTTTCTCCAAGGTCTATGAGATATGTCAGGAATGGTTCCATGTGTCGGTTGGTGTAATGTCCTGGGGAAGGGTTCCACTTCAGCTTCCCCCCAAAAAAACTTGGGAACAAATAAAGGAGCAGCTGCCTCAGAGAATCTATCCCAGATCTTACATTGCAGATCAGGCACTCATTTATGGAGTCTTTGGCTTTGCTGCTCTTGCTAGGCAAATGCAGCACTTCTCAGGCCCTTGCATGGTAGAGAGGCTTCAGGAGCTGTGTGGCCAGAGTGCATGGGGGTAGGGTTACCATATTTAAACCTTAAAAAAGGAGGACACTCCACGGGGCCCTGGCCCCGCCCCTTCCCCTTCCCCAAAGTCCCCACCCCAACTCCGCCCCTTCCCCCTCCCAGCCACGCGAAGCTGCCCGAGCGCTACCGGCTTCACGGTTTACCAGGCAGCCCAAAGATCTCCAGACCCTGTGTCCCCGGGCGGGTGCTTCCCCAGCGCAGCCAGAGCCCGGGAGGGGAAGCGCCCGGCCGGGAGTGCAGAGTCTGGAGGTCTGGGGGCTGCCCGGCAAACCGTAGCGCTCGGGCAGCTCCGCTCTTCAGCTGCACAAAGCTGAGGTGTCTGGGGGGAGCAGCAGCAGCCGCCACTGCGGGGGAATCCGCCTGCAGCTCACAGCCTGCCGGAGCCAAGGTAAGCAGGGGACTGGGGGAGCGGGGGGAGGGGAGTATTTTCCCGGACATGTTTGGCTTTTTGGGCAATTCCCCCCGGACCAAAAAGCCAGACATGTCCAGGAAAAACTGGACGTATGGTAACCCTAATGGGGGTTAACATTTCAGGACACAGCTTTAAGAATTATGACTCGATTGTGCAAAATGGGTGTCTCTGTAAAGGCAATCAGCTCTTTTCTCAATGTCCACTATTCATGAAAGTCCAGTGGCACCTCTTCTTCAAAGACTCCATAAATGAGTGCAGGATCTGCAATGTAAGATATGGGATAGATTCTGTGAGCTGCTCCTTTGTTTGTTCCCAAGTTTTTTTCCAGGAAGCTGAAGGGAACCTGTGACAGGTTGGACTCCCTGGGATGTCACCTGATGTGCTGGGACACCACTGGGTTAGATTATTCTGCCAGCCTGTGCCCCCTTTTACCAGGCTCTCCAGCCTTTTCCAGCCAAGCACACAGGCAGGGCCATACCCAGCTGCACAGAGAGACAGAGATCTGCTGTGGGAAGGCTCAGTTTAAGGGGTTTGCCACAGCACCCAGATGTCCACACCCCTTGGAGTACAAACCCAAAATTATATGAAATTCGCCTCTCCCCTCAATGTGGAGGGGGGGGTATGCACAACTTCTCGCCCCCCGCCCAGAAATCACATAAACTGGGTTGTATTGTAAACCATAAATAAACGTATTAACTATAACAAGTGTATTTTAAGTAGTTAAGGAGGTAGCAGACAGAACAAGGCAGATTACTAAGAAAATAAAAAAAGAGCACGCAAACTAAGCTTAATACACTAAAGAAACTGGTTATATGTAAGTTCTCACCTTAAATGTGGTTCTAATAATCTTCTTCTCAGGCCAGACGCCCTTCCAGCCTGGGTCCAGTTCTTTCCCCCAGTTCAGTCTTAGTTGTTTCCAGCAGTCATCTTGGGTGGGGCAGCGGGGGAGAACTGACAACCTGGATTACCTCATTCCCCACCCTTAAATAGGATTTACATAACACAGGAGTCCTTTGTTTCCTAGTTTGACATTCCCCCACCGCTTCTCCTGGAAAAGTACAGAATTCAAGATGGGTTCCAGTATCAGGTGACATTGTTGCATGCCTCTGTAGGGCCCTTCTAGCCATTCTTCACAGGCTGACCCACACGTTCACAGGAAGACTACGCTTTTTTACTGTCCATTGTCTCTTGCTGATGGGCCATCAGCACTGTCCGGCTTTTTCATTGTACCTGAAGTGTTAGCAGGGGGCATCACCCAAAGTAACATAGTTAAAATACAAAAATATAGTCAATATTCCTAAGTTCAGATACAGAAATGATACATGCATACAAATACATATGCATATACATGCATATTCAGTAAATCATAACCTTTCCAATTATATCTCGCATAAGCCATCTTGCATAAAGTATATCTCAGTTATGTCATATTCATTTCATAAGCATACTTTCATAAATAATATGGAATGCCATGTTACACCTCCCCTCTGAGATTACTGCCAGAGGGTTGGTCACTGATCAATGTATGCCTAAAATCCATTTTTGGCTTTGGTTATACAACCTCCAAGTGTTACCAAACACTGTAATGTCATTCATAGGTATTTTTGCAAAGTTCTGGGTTTCTGTTCCCAGGTGGCCAGAAAACATTGTGGTGTGTAGCACTGTGTAAATAATGCAGAAGTCAATGTCCTTTAATGTGTAGGTGTCTTGGCATTTAGCCACCAATGCTATGAGGCCGCGTGCCTCAGTTTCCCCTTCCACACAGCAGTCTAGATTGGTTTCGCTTTCTCTGTTGTGCCAAGCTCTAAGCCTGTTTACAGGTACTAGCTTACAAGTGGTATGCTCATAGGGCTTTCTTGTTACCACTCCCAGTCTGTACCAAAGTTCTTTCCAGAGCTGTAAAGTGCCAGTGTAGACAAGCCCTCAGTGTCTGATGCTTAGCTGTGGGGAGGGGTGTTGGTCATTATCTTTGAAAACTCATGGCAATCGGGGGAGGTCCTGGACGACTGGAAAAAAGCAAATATAGTGCCCATCTTTAAAAAAGGGAAGAAGGAAAATCTGCAGAACTACAGACTACAGCCTCACCTCAGTCCCTGGAAAAATCATGGAACAGGTCCTCAAGGAAACCATTTTGAAGCACTTTGAGGAGAGGAAGGTGATCAGGAACAGTCAACATGGATTCACCAAAGGCAAGTCATGTTCGACCAACCTGATTGCCTTCTATGATGAGATAACTGGCTCTGTGGATATGGGGAAAGCGGTGGACATGATATATCTTGACTTTAGCAAAGCTTTTGATACGGTCTCCCACAGTATTCTTGCCAGCAAGTTAAAAAAGTATGGATTGGATGAATGGACTATAAGGTGGATAGAAAGCTGGCTAGATCGTTGTGCTCAACGGCTTGATGTCTAGTTAGCAGCTGGTATCAAGCGGAGTGCCCCAGGTGTCGGTCCTGGGGCCGGTTTTGTTCAACATCTTTATGAATGATTTGGATGATGGGATTAATTTCACCCTCAACAAGTTTGCAGATGACACTAAGCTGGGGGGAGAGGTAGATACGCTGGAGGGTAGGGATAGGGTCCAGAGTGACCTAAACAAATTGGAGGATTGGTCCAAAAGACATCTGATGAAGTTCAACAAGTGCAGAGTCCTGCACTTAGGAAGGAAGAATCCCATGCATCGCTACAGGCTGGGGACCAACTGGCTAAGCAGCAGTTCTGCAGAAAAGGACCTGGGGATTACAGTGGATAAGAAGCTGGATATGAATCAGCAGTGTGCCCTCGTTGCCAAGAAGGCCAACAGCATATTGGACTGTATTAGTAGGAGCATTGCCAGCAGATTGAGGGAAGTGATTATTCCCCTGTATTTGGCACTGGTGAGGCCACATCTGGAGTAATGCATCCAGTTTTGGGCCCCCCACTACAGAAAGGATGTGGACAAATTGGAGAAAGTCCAGTGGAGGGCAGTGAAAATGATCAGGGGGCTGGGGCACATGACTTACAACGAGAGGCTGACTGAACTGGGCTTGCTTAGTCTGCAGAAGAGAAGAGTGAGGGGGGATTTGACAGCAGCCTTCAACTACCTGAAGGGGGGTTCCAAAGAGGATGGAGCTCAGCTGCTCTCAGTGGTGGCAGATGACAGAACAAGGAGTAATGGTCTCAAGTGAACCTCAAGTGCGGGAGGTCTAGGTTGGATATTAGGAAACACTGTTTCACTAGGAGGGTGGTGAAGCACTGGCATGGGTTACCTAGGGAGGTGGTGGGATCTCTATCCTTAGAAGTTTTTAAGGCCCGGCTTGACAAAGCCCTGGCTGGGATGATTTAGTTGGTGTTGGTCCTGCTTTGAGCAGGCGGTTGGACTAGATGACCTCCTGAGGTCTCTTCCAACCCTAATCTTCTATGAGGGGTTTACCTGCCCGGGAAGTGGCTATCTCTGCTCCTTCATCAGGTCGATCATTAGCATGTGCATAGACACCAAAATGCTTGGAAGAAACCCCTCCCCCCCGCCACCTTAAAGAGACAGACTTAGTTTTCACAAGTACAGCAAGAAAAACATTTTGAAAAAGTGGGGTCTGGATTGGGGTACCCTCGATCACCCCTCTTGCTGTTCCCAAGATGTCAGCTGTATGACTGCTCCCCTCAGAGAGGTCAGTTACACAGTTCCCTCTTAAAACCTGAGCCACAGGTGAGATGCCTCGTATTACAGATGCAGATCCAGCAAATTTCTCCTGGACAAACCCTTCCCTGTAATGAGTGGGGAAACACTCCTGTACTCCCCCACATTCCTTCTTAACCTCTTTCTCTGGGCCCTTTGCCAGGGCACACATCCCTGTGCTTCCCGGAGGGCAATCTGTCCCTTGTCCAGCTGTGGGCTCACAGCTACCAACCATGACAGAACCTTCACTGGCAAGCCCTGTACCCTCCTCCATCTTTGAATTGGGTTGGCCTCCAGTTACAGAGCCCATGGAATCCTCACCCTGCCCCCCGCAGCAGTTTCTCGGATCCCACCTTCCCCCTCTAAGGCTTCCCTTCCTCCAGGACACATTTCCCTATGCATCCTAGAGCAGGATTTGTCCCTTGCTTAACTGCAACTTCCTGACAGCCAGCAATCTGGACAGTCAGTCTCCCTACTGTCAGGCAAAACATTCCCCTCACCTGAGGGAACAGCCACTGGACAGGAGCTAGTTCTACTCACCCCTACCCCTTGTGACAAATCTGTCTCTTATGCATCCTTTCATTTTCTTCTGCTTGCACCCTGTGCAGCTGCAACTTTTTGATAACTTCACTTTCACTAATTTTCCTACTTTTTTGTCCCTACTTCTCTTTCCCGAAATAAGCAAACAGAAAATAACAAACCAGTAACCACTTTGTCTGTTCTCCAGCCACCAAACTTAAAACTCACTTAAAATCACCACCGGTGTTTCAGGGCAATAGGCTGTGCATACTATGCTACTCGACCACACCACTGTGACAGGTTGGACCCAGGCTGGCAGAATAGTCTGACTCAGTGGCGTCCCAGAACACCAGGGGACATCCCAGGGTGTCCAACCCATCACAGAACCTTCCCCAGGATATTACACCAAAAAAGAGAGGAGGTGTTGCCTTGTATATCAAAGATATATACACTTGGACTGAGGTTGAGATAGAAATAGGAGACAGACTTGTTGAAAGTCTCTGGGTAAGGATAAAAGGGGTAAAAAAAGGGGGGGGGGGGCGATGTCATGGTCGAGGTCTACTACAGACCACCTAACCAGGAAGAAGAGGTGGATGAGGCTTTATTTAAAAAAAAAAAAAAAAAAAAAAAAAGCAAAACACACACACACACACACACACACACTCGCTAACAAAATCATCCAAAACACAGGACTTGGTGGTGATGGGGGACTTCAACTCCCAGACATCTGTGGGGAAAATAATACAGCATCGCACAGATTATCCAACAAATTCTTGGAATGTATTGGAGACAATGTTTTATTTCAGAGGTAGAGAAAGCAACTGAGGGAGAGGCTGTTCTGGATTTGATTTTGACAAATAGGGAGGAACTGTTTGAGAATTTGAAAGTGGAAGGCAGCTTGGGTGAAAGTGATCATGAAATGATAGAGTTCATGATTCTAAGGAACGGTAGGAGGGAAAACACCAGAAAAAAGATAATTGATTTCAAGAAGGCAGACTTTAGCAGACTAATGGAGTTGGTAAGTAAGATCCCCAGGGAAGCAAATCTAAGGGGAAAAACAGTTCAAGAGAGTTCGCAGTTTTTCAGAGACATTGTTAAGGAAGGCAGTATCTCACTGTGTGGGGTAGATAGGCAGTCTGGAAATTGACCACCCTGGCTTAACCAGGAGATCTTCGATTATCTGAAATTCAAAAAAAGGGTCCTACAAAAAGTGGAAACTAGGTCAAATTACAAAAGATTAATATAAACAAACACCACAAGTATGTAGGGACAAAATTCAAAAGACTAAGGCACAAAATGAGAAAAAGCTAGCTAGAGACATAAAGGGTAACAAGAAAACATTCTAAAATTACATTAGAAGCAAGAGGAAGACCAAGGACAGGGTAGGCCCGTTACTCAATGAGGGGGGAAAAACAATAAGAGAATGTGGAAATGGCAGACATGTTAAAGGACTTCTTTTGTTTCAGTTTTCACCAAAAAGTTTAGTAGCGATTGGACGTCTAACATAGTGAATGCCCATGAAAATGAGGTAGGATCCGAGGCTAACATAGGGTAAGAACAAGTTAAAAATTATTTACACAAATTAGATGTCTTCAAATTGGCAGGGCCTGATGAAATACATCCTATAATACTCAAGGAGCTCACTGAGGAGATATCTGAGCCATTAGTGATTATCTTCAAAAAGTCATGGAAGACAGAAGAGATTCCAGAAGACTGGAAGAGGGCAAATAGAGTGCCAAGCTATAAAAAGGGAATAAGGACAACCCAGGGAATTACAGACCAGTCAGCTTAACTTCAGTATCCAGAAAGATAATGGAGCAAATAATCAAGCAATCAATTTGCAAAGATTTTTAAGAATAGGCTATGTAGTCCTGCCTTGAGTGCAGGGGACTGGACTAGATGAAAGGAGGTTTTAAAGAACTGGTTAGACAAACACCTGTCAGGAATGGCCTAGTTACTATGTAGTCCCGCCTTGAGTGCAGGGGACTAGACTAGATGGCCTCCGAGATCCCTTCCTGTCCTACACTTCTATGTCTTGTCATCCTGACAGAATGATTCTTCTGAGAGATTGAAGCAGGTGTCCATCAGGATATGTCTAAATATCTGTAGAAGCCACTTGTCTGTCCCATGAAGAACCTCTGCTTGATTAATGTGCTCAAATGCCCAATGAAACTTGTCCTCTTGGCCTGGCATAGGCTGCAGATCCTGTATCTGACAGTGGTTGCAGACACTGTCTGTTGTGGACCTGATATTCTGAACAGAAAACATGCAGTGAGCATCAGGGAACCTTTTGGTGTTATACACCCAAGTGATGCCTCCCAATGTTCTTCAGAAGAGTTTTGGGACTGATAACAGACTTTTTGGAGGTTTGTAAATAAATGTCACAGAAGTTAGAGATAAAAAAGACCTATTATCACCCAGAGAACACATGTTGTTCTCCTCCTCCTTGAAGCATTACTTCACTTCCCTCAGTGGCTGCTTGAGCATCTATCTCAAGGTTCAGCTAACACTCTTGAGCAACTCTTGTTGAGGCAGAAGAGAGAACCCACAAGCCACTTCCAGGAAATGGGGCAGATTTCATCAGTTGCAACAGGGACGTTTCTACATCAGCTCTCCTCCTCTCTCTCTCTCCTTTTCCATCTCTTCAGTTCTTACCTTATTTTTCTCCATCTCTTTTTCATTCTTTCTTTCCTACCCATCTTTTTTTCTCTCTCTTGTTCATTTCTTCTTTTTCAGCATCTCTTAACTTGTCTCCCCTTTTTTCTGTTTCATTTACTCTTGCTGTTCTTTCTGTCCCTTCCTCTTTGTATGTTTCTCCTTCCTTCATTCTTTTTCCCCTTCAGTCGCTCTCCCTTTGTTTCCCGTGTCTCCCTCCCAGTCATTGCCTACTCAAGTGAGGGAGATCTGCAAAGAGAGCAGGTGACTAGCAGAAAGAGAGAAAGGATGGTCCAATGGTTACAGTGCAAGCCTGTGACTTGTGGAAACCTGGGTTCAATTCACTGCTGTACCTCCGTTTTCCTGTGTGTCATTGGGCAAATCACTTAGCCTCTCTGGGCCACAGTTACTTATCTGTACAATGGGGATAATAGCACTGCTCTAGTTAACAGGGGTGTTGTGAGGCAACATACATTAAAGATTGTGAGGTGCTCAGATGCTATGGTAATGGGGGAGGGGCATAAAAGTGTGATGGGTGGAAGTCAAACAGTAAATCCTGGAGCGCCACAAACAGTTTTACTTCCTCCCACCTTCCATATTCTTATCAGCCCCTGAAGCCCTGGCTGGAGTTAAGGCTCTCAGAGCTGCTATGTTCCCTGCTTGGCAGCTGGGAGCCCTGGCTGCAGTTATCTTGTCTGCCCCAGTTGTCACTTAGCCAAGCTGTACAGATTTAACTCCTTTAGCCTGCCCCCATACATCTGTCTTTCCAGCTTCCTTAATCACTTTTGCTGGGGGGCGAAAAGAGCAGGTTTCTGCCTCTCCATTTTTATTCCCTACATTTTATTATTTTGTTTTTGACAGAAGGGCTGACCAAAATTACCTCCCCACCCCCACCTTCCCCCAGGGACCTCTGGTCCTTGTGGTTGGGAAAAGATGTTCCAGCCTTACCAATTTCATTCTTCTTCCCTCTCCTGCTCTTGACTATGTTCTTATTGTTGCAAAATCTCCTTTTGTTGTCTGGTCTCCTTCCCCACATCTTCTTTGCTGCACAAGGACTGGCTCCTCTGTCACTTTCTCAGCAAGGTCATCCCTCTAATTGACCTTGTTGGAATGACTGATGCATTCGTACTCTAGGTGTGGGGAGCCGAGGATTGTAATAGCAGGGGGGCTGCATGGCAGGAGTGAGGTGCATTGGCAGAGCTGTGGAAATGGAATGTCAGGCGGCTGCAGGGGAGGATGGAGGAAGCATTGGTACAGTTTGGGAAGGGGATTAAGGGCAGAAGTGGAATATCAGGGGGATGGACTTCAGGTCAAGACTCAGGTGCATCAGCAGAGCTTTGAGGACACCCAAGGCTGGACTAGCAGGGTGTATTGCAGGCAGGATTGAGGTGCCTTAGCAGAGAGATGGCGAATGGAAGCAATGAAGCAGAATGAGCTGCACTTTCTTTTTGTCATTTAATAAGAAGCAATAATTCACCACACCGGTTCCACTCAACTGTCCATCCTCCTCTGAGATCCACGTGTGGCACTAAATCTCTCTGCCCTGTTCTGAGTTTCCTTTACCTAGCATGCTTCCCCTCCCCCGGAGTTCAGATGCAGGCCTGCGGGCTGCAGCAAGCACACTGTGCTTGTGCTGCTGAGGACGTGTGTGCCAGCACACAGCCTCAAAGCTCCATTTCCCCCTGCCAACTACTGTCACACCATCAGGAGGCGAATGAGTCCCTAGGAAAACTAAGGGCAGCACCCCATCCTCTCCCCTTTGGCCCCCTTCCCTTAACCCCTCTGTAACCTTGGGACATCCTTCCTCCACAGCTCCTGGGCAAGCGTGACGGGATTAGGTCTAGAGATACTGATAGAATGATGGGGAGGAGAATGGAGAGTGAGGCTGATGGGGAGAGAGAAACAGTATCTGATAGGAAGATATAGAGACAGGTGAAAAAAACACAGGGAGAGGGAGGGAGACTTTTGGGGAGAGAGAAAACAGAGAGTGACAGAGAAAATAAGGTGGAGAGAAAGGGGGGATGGAGGGAAGAGGAGAAAGAAAGAGAACAGAAAGGAGACAGAGAACAGGAGAGTTGGGTAGAGAAAGACTACACTTGTCTACATGAGGTGATTTTTAACAATTTTATAGGTAATGTTTTAAAACTATGGTGTGGAGAGGGCAAGTTGTAGCTTTCACTTGCCTTAGCACATGGGGGTGAACAAGAAACGCCTTGCTAGGGGTCACCTCGACCAGCAAACGTGGCAAAAGTACAGCTTGTGCTATCTACACAGGGGTTTTAAAACATTAGCCACTGCGTTTTTTAGAAAGCTGTTCCTAGTGTGAACAAGCTCCCTGGCTGAAGGGGAAAGGCACATGAGGAAAAGGTTCAGGAGCAGCAGGCACTGCACAGACAAACTGTGTGAGACCAGGGGGTAAGGGTAAAAAAAAAAAAAAAAGACGTGGGTAAACTGTTCAGCTTCAGAAACCAAACTCCAACTTGTCAAGGAAACGTTCTGTTTCTTGCCCCAAAACACAAGACTGTTTGATTGCTGACATTTCATTTTCTACAAAATAGGAGAAAATGACATAAAACTGTAAAAAAAATAAATGTCACCTGCTTTTAGCGGTCAGCAGATGTACCAGGCAGTAGCCCTGGATGGCTCCTTGCAGATTTTTACAGGCCACAATTTTCCCAATGATCTGTTGCTGAGCGTAACCAGATGGTAGATAATGTGCACATCAGTTGTGCAGCCAGGATTCGCTTCTCACAAGAGAGGAGTGAATAAACGCTTTATTCCTTAGGTCGGAAGTGGGCAAATATCGTATTCCCCAAATGAGAAGTGAGTAAACTGTTTATCCGGATTTATCCTTGACTACACTACTGTGTGGGACATTGTCTATGGTTCTTTCCATCTTTGTTTGCAATTTTCCTTCTGTCTGTTGCCATGCTAACAGGCATGCAGCTCTACCACTGGTAGCACTAGTGCAGACCGGGCTGCATTTGCCAGCATTTAACCACTGTGTCATATAACCCCGCTCAGCACAAGCCTACACCTTAATTTCTTTATTTTAACATGCATCAGGGAATGGGCAGCATCCTGCTTGTCTGTATCATGGGAAAGGGGAGCTGCACCCTACTTCCCCCATCCGGGATCAGCTTCTCCCTTCCTGTTCCCCTGCACTTGCTTTATTTGCAGAGAGATAAGGCCCTGGCCAGGAGAGTTGGCACAGGAATATAATCTCCCTCAAATAAAGTGCCTGCAGAAGTACAGGTGGTTTCCACCTGTTAAAATAAACCAGAACTGAGCTGGGGAGGGGCACTGTCCTCAGCCAAAACACCTTTCCTCCTGCAAAGAAATGGGTACAGCAGTTGTGAGAGCTTCACCCACATATACCACCTCATCCCTGCTCTGGGGTGGTAAAAGGGGAGCTCTATTTCCATTGGCCAAGTCAGTCCTTGGCCTCTCTGCTGAGAGAGGCAACAACAGGGTCCCCTATGCCCATTTGTGATGGTGGTTTTTGCAACATCTACACCTGTCCCACCAAGAACTTGATGGAGACACCTCCCATCTCATTAGAGAGAGCCCACCAAACATCCATTGGATGGGAACAAATTTGAGTGTCTAATGAAGGAATTCAGATTAAAATTAATTAGTACTTGCTGGTGTCCAGGGTTGGATTGGACAAGGTGCCTGTAGTGATGCAAGGACTCACCCTGCGGCGCCTCCTGCTGGTCGTCCAGGGAATTAGCTTGTCCAGCCTTTGGAGCGCCCTCTGCAGGCCAATGTCCTGCTTGTCACTGGACCCCCAAGTCTCTCCTGGACCCCAGTGCCCCTTTAGCTTGGGTGCTGCCCCCTGGCAGTACCCCCACTCTCTGGGTTCCCCTCCCAGGGGAATCCCCACCTTGCCTCAGTGTTCCCTGCCAGTCCTCATCTAGCCCCCACACACTGGAGCAGACTGCAGTGCATATCACTCATCATCGGCAAGGGGCGTTTGAACCTGCTGCCTCCGCCTACCCCCAGGCTGCATCCCTGCAACCCCAGTACCTATTTGGCTTTAGACAAGGCCTGCAGCCTGGGGGTTTTCCAGGTGGGAGCTTCCCGGCTCCCTTGCCCTATTCCCAGCACTAATCTACTCCAGTACCTTTCCAGTTCCCAGCCAGGTCCTCCCCTCTCTACCACTAGAGAGGAACTGCCTGAGCGCCTGGCTTGCAATCCTTTTATAGGACCAGCTGCAGCCTGATTGGGGCGTGGCCCCAGTTGTGGCTGTTTCACCAATCAGCCAAGGCTTGCTACTTTGCCCTGCCACAGCCCTCTCCCAGGGGTGTTTTAAGCCCTTCAGGGCGGGAGCTGGTGATCACTCCGCTACAGTGCCTTTGAGGTAAAAGATTTTGTATTCCAGTCCCCAACTGTGGCGAGCTGTCCACTCCCCTCTGACCTAGGCCTGTATTGGAACTGATGTTCTAGAGGTGAAACGCTTTACTTAGATCTGTATAAAAATCACACAGAAAGTGAAGGTCTCGGCTCAAATTCAAATCCAGAACTCTACCTTGTGGGTGTTCACAGTTTTAACATGTCTGCACCAGACAGGTTCATCACCTGTAATATCTCTGTGAATTCAGCTTCAGCCTTCTTGATATTCAAAATCATAGAAATGTAGGGATGAAAGGGACTTCAAGAGCTCATCTAGTCCAGCTCCCTGCATTGAGGCAGGAGCCAGTAAACCTAGACCATCCCTTACAGGTGTTTTTCAAACCTGTTCTTAAAAACTTCCAATGACTGGGATTCCACAACCTCCCTTGAAAACCTGATCCAGTGCTTAACTATCCTTACAGTTAAAATTTTTTTTCTAATATCTAACTTAAATCTCCCTTGCTGCCGATTAAGACCATTACTTCTTGTCCTACCTTCAGTGGACATGGAGAACAACTGATCACCATCCCTTTTGTAACAGCTTTTAACGTATTTTAATACTGCTGTCAAATTCCTTGTCAGTTTTCTTTGCTCAGGAGTATATGTATCCAGTTTTTTAAAACTTTTCCTTATAGGTCAACTTTTCTAAACTTTTTATCGTTTTTGTTGTTCTCCTCTGGACGCTCTCCAAATTTATCCACATCTTTCATAAAGTGTGGCACCCAGAATTGTATCTAGTACTCCAGCAGAGGCCTCACCAGTGCTGAATACAGCAGGACAATTACTTTCCATGTCTTACATGCAACATTGCTGTTAATACACCCCAGATGATATTAGCCTTTTTCGTAGCTGCATCACATTGTTGACTCATATTCAATTTGTGATCCACTACAAACTCCAGATCCTTTTTAGTAGGACTAGCACCTAGCCAGTTATACCCAATTTTGTAGCTGTGGATTTGATTTTTCCTTCCTAAGTGAAGTCCTTGCACTTGTCTTTATTGAATTTCATATTGCTAATTTCAAATTTCTCTCTCCAATTTGTCAAGGCCATTTTGGATTCTAATCCTGTCCTCCAAAGTGCTAACTACCCATCCCAGCTTGATGTCATTCACAATTTTTATAAGTACATTATAAGTACTCCATTATCCAAGACATTAATTAACATATTGAAGAGTAGCAGAACCAGGATTGACCTCTGCAGGACATCATTAGATACGTCTTCCCAATTTGACAGCAAACCATTGATAATTACTGTTTGAATACTGTCTTTCATCAAGTTTTGCATCCATCATAGAGTAATTTAATCTAGACCACATTTTCCTAGTTTGCTTATGAGAATGTCATGTGGGACTGTGTCAAAAACCTTACTGAAATCAAGATATATCATGTCCACAGCTTTCTCCTATCCATTAGGCCAGTAACCCTGCCAAAGAAGGAAATTAGGTTGGTCTAGCCTAATTTGTTCTTCACTAATCCACACTGGGTATTGCTTATCACTCTATTATCTACTACGTGGTTACACATCCATTGTTTAATGATTTGTTCCAGTATTTTTTCAGGTATCAAAGTTAGGCTGACTAGTCTATAATTCTCCGGATCCTCTTTGTTCCCATTTCTACAGATAAGTACTATGTTTGCTCTTCTCCAGTCCTCTGGGACCTCACCCATCCTCTATTCTCAAAGTTAATCACAAAGGTTCTGAGATTGCTTCAGTTAGATCCTTAAATACCCTAAATTGAATTTCATCAGATCCTGCTAACTTGAATACATCTAACTTATCTAAATATTCTTTAACCTGTTCCTTCTCTATTTAAACCTTTAATAATTTAAACCTTCAAAATAATTTAACCTTTAAAATATCTCTATCTCTATGCTACTGAAGGAGGTTCTGAACTCATAACCAGTTCTGCACTGTTCCCTACTGCACCTCCTGCTGGGACAGGAGCTGTGAACTCCCTACAGCCAGGGCTGCATAGAGCAACTCTTACTGGAGGTAGCTGGGAGACACTAATGCAGCCAGTGTTCCTGCACTTTTGTGTTCAGAAGTTTCTTTTGGGAGAGGCCAGGCCTGGCATGGCTGGAGCTGCACTCAGCCAGAGCTCCTGTATTGTTCTCTACAGCACTCTCTGCTGGGAGACAAGAAGTGTGGAGTAGCTAGGCCGGGGTGGCCAATCTGAGCCTGAGAAGGAGTCAGAATTTACCAATGTACATTGCCAAAGAGCCACAGTAATACGTCAGCAGCCCCCCACCCATCACCTTCCCTCCCTCCCTCCTGCTCCCAGTGCCTCCCACCTACCGGCAGCCCTCCCCACACCTCCTGATCAGCTGTTTCGTGGCATGCAGGAGGTTCTGGGGGGAGGAGCAAGGGCACGGCAGGCTCAGGGGAGGGTGCAGGAAGGGGTGGAGTGGGGGCAGGGCCTGTGGCAGAGCCAGGGGCTGAGCAGTGAGCACCCCCCCGCACATTGGAAAGTTGGCGCCTGTAGTTCCAGCCCTGGAGTCTGTGCCATAGGCGCCAACTTCTCCTGGCGCTGGTGGGTGCTCGGCCCCACCGCCTCCCTGCCCCCATTCCAACCCCTTCCCCAAAGTCCCCGCCCCAACTCCACCCACTCCCTGCCCCTATTGGACTCCTTCCCCAAATCCCCGCTCCGGCCCGCCTCTTCCCCGTCTCCTCCCCTGAGTGTTTTGCGTTCCCACTCCTCCCCCCTCCCTCCCACAGCTCGTTACACCGCGAAACAGCTGTTTTGCAGTGGCAAGCGCTGGAAGAAGAAGGGGGACACGGCGCGCTCAGGGGAGGAGACAGAGGTGGAGGTGAGGTGAGGTGAGGTGAGGCGGGGGAGCAGGGAGGGGAGCTTGGCTGCCAGTGGGTGCAGAGCACCCACCAATTTTTCCCCGTGGCTGCTCCAGCCCCAGAGCACCCACAGAGTCGGCGCCTATGGTCGGTGCCTATACAAGGAGCCGCATATTAACTTCTGAAGAGCCGCATGTGGCTCCAGAACCACAGGTTGGCCACCCCTGAGCTAGGTGCTCCTTGTGCATTGTGCCCCAGGCCTATTTCCTAGCCTTTCTCCTGCTGAGAGATGCTAGGACTGGAATAGTTTTTAATTACCTGTTGCCAGTGATCCCTCCCTGTTCCTTACAGAGCCTTTTGCTGTAGGAGGCTGGGACTGTAGTAGATGTGATCTCTTCATAGCTGACACGACTGTACTATTCTTTATGGCATGCTCTGCTGGAAGATGCTAGGTCTGGAGCAGTCAGGAGCTCCCCATGGAGCTAGCATTCCTTCTACACTTTTCATAGTGCCTCCTCCTCTGAAAGCTGTAATTTCCAGAGCCAGTGCTCCTTTCCTGCTCCCTAAAGTTTTATATGACAATGATAAAGCTACTCTCGCTCTCTCTGCTTCGCTTTATCTTCCCCAGCCTCCACCCAGGTCTGTGCTACAGTTTTAAGGAAATAGTGCCCATAGCATCCCATGCATACAGTGCCTCCAAATGGAAAAGGCCAAGCTAGGGGTAGCTGTGACCTACCTTATTCTTTATGGTGACATTAAAGTTTACTTGTGTTTATTCTCTCTCACATGTTGCTGAAAAGGAACTAGATTTCTTGTGAAGCCTTGGTCAATACTGCTGAACTACCTATCACGTGCAGCTGAACTCTTATCTCTCCCGTCCAGTTCCTGTGCGCCTTCCGGTTTCTGGGACCTCATTCCTGCCAAGGGAAGAATACACCAAAATACAAATAACTTTCCAAGTACCAAAAGCTTCTGTATATCTGTATTGTTTTGCCTTACTTTTTGTTCCTAAGGACTCTGTCCTTGGACAAACTGTACACCGGACACACAAAGGAAAACACCCAGACCCTCAAAACATTCACACAAAGCAGGTGCTACTATAAACAGATAAATAATAATAAAATATAAACATGCCATAGATAGACAAATACAGTCATGCAGACATGCATCCATGCACCCTCCCACACACATACACATACACACACACACACACACACACAGAGATATTAATACAAATGGACATGCACGCAAATAGAAAAACACAGACATATACAAATATGTACACACACAAATACAGACATAGAGAATTAGGGGCACACATACACTGATACACACATATAGACATGCATGCACAGATACACTGATATAGGCATATGGACATGTGCACAAACATATATAACGATACAGGCATATAGATGTGTGTGCACACATATACACTAGTACAGACATGTAGACATATACACGCACATACACCAAAACAGACATGTAGACATGTATTCATATACACCAATACAGGCACATAGACACACACACACATATTGAGACAAATACAGACATACAGACATGTGCACACATAAAGACCAGCCAAGGCATATGACCAGGCTTACAAACAGATAAATAGAGGCTTATAGACATGTACACACACACATATGCCAATACAGGCTTATAGGCGTGAATGTGCATACACACAAATACAGGGATATACAAATGCACATGAATTCACACTTGGATAAACAAACAAATACTTGCATGCTGACATGCAAACACACACACAAATTAGATAGATAGATAGATAGATAGATAGATATCACATCGTCATATCCATGTGCAAACGTAAGTACACATAGCCATACGCACACAGCTACACAGGCATAATATGTGCATTCTCATTTGCGAAATGGCACATCCACAGGGCCGTAGGCAGGCACACACACAATTTAATGAGAATGGAGAGGATCTGTGAAGGACAGAGGACCAAAAAGGCAAAGGAATGCAAGAAGAGCCACTCCAGGAGAGCTGGATTCATGCCGGGGGCGGGGGGGGGAGAGGAGGGAGAGCGAGACTGAGAGCAAGAGAGAGATGTGCTTCTATGTGGAGAAAAAAAAGCAATATGGATGAGACGAGAGAGAGAGAGAGAGAGAGAGAGAGAGAGAGAGAGAGAGAGAGCAAACTTGGTAAAGTGTGTGGTTCTCTCCATAAAGAAGAGAGGGAGACAAGGGAGACAAATTCCTGCGGGGTGGAGGAATTCCTGTTGTCTGAGAGGAAATACTCAGAGGGCTTAGCATCCCTCTTGACTGATGCTCTGCACGTACACACACCCCTGGCCAGCCCCCTCACGCACTCTCACACTGACACACAGGACTCCAAGGATGGAGACAAAAATTTTGTGCTTCTAAGGCCCACCCCATCCAAACTGCTCCCTCACACAGAAAAAGGCCGTAAGCCTGCCACAGGCCAATGCCTGGCCAGGGGTGCGTGCAGTATCCCAAATTCTTGTGGTTGTCGTTTCACCTCTTGCATCAGAATATAACGGAACTGAGTCTCTGCGCCCAATAGTTTGGAGCTTATCCTCAGTGCCGACACTGCAGGATGAGGGGACGAGTTGCTGCGCTGTTAGAGAGGCTATCCTTTGGAGGAGTTTCCTTCTGTCCCCTCTCGGAAGGGGTTGGTGGACCCCATTGCTGATGCCAGAGGCCAGCATTTTGGCAGGAGGACGAGGAGTGAAGCAGCATTAGCGGGGCAAATCACTGGGGGAGACATTTACCCAAGCTCCATTTTGTGCCCTCTCTCTCACTGAGTACCTGATGATGACACCACAGGCTGGGAGGGGATGGAGCTGCAGAAGTGCGGGAGGGGCCCTCTGAAAAGGAGACAATATCCTGAGCTCCTTGCTGCCCCATCTCTGGTGGGTGCCGGCACCATGGACCAATCCTGGTCGGGGTTGGGTGCTTCAAGGAGCTGTCCTTCAGAGGTGGCATTAACCTGGGGTCCTTTCTCTCCTGCCTCTGGGAAATACCTAGTGATGACACTTAATGGTGGTGGTGGGGGGGCAGAGTGCTGCACACCGGGCCTCCTTCAGATCACTCCAATGTTGATTCTTCCTATAATAATACTAGGAGTGTCCCTGGAGCTTTCCACTGTTGAGGGCCAGGGGAGGGGGAGGTTACTGGAAGGAGTCGGAAGGAAGGTGTCACAAACTGTAACGTTTCAGAGTGGCTTAGTTATTATTAGCCTGCAGCGAGCCAGGCCCTCTTGACGGGAAGAGGGGGGCATCGTGCCATTTCTGGATGTCATTCGCTCATCTGCAGCTAATTTTAGACTTCAGTAGTAAGGGGAGCAGGGCTGGGGGAGGGGGTCAGATGGGGTCTTTTTCCCCCTCCAATTACTTTTGCTGCCCTAATCACGTAGGCTTAATGGGACTCCTCCCACTCCTCTGCCCCCCCCCCCATCTCCTTTCCTCTCCCTGCAGCTGCTGCAAAAGGCAATGGGATCCAGGCCAGGCAGCTGGGAGTGGAACATGTCAATAAGCATGTCTGCACAGGCAGGCCTGTGTGAGTGTGTAGGTGTAGGTGTGTCTGAGTCTGTATATGTCTATGTATGTGTGAGGGCAATTTCCAGCTCACTAGACTCGCTTGCCACCGTCCTGTGTCTTGCTGTCCCCGTGCCCCCTGCACCTACGAGAAAGAGCTTCTTTAGTGCCTTTTCAGAGAAACACGTGATTTCTAGCCACACAGGAAACCACAGGCTCATTTGTTTTCCTTCCCAAGAATATATTTTTCTAGTGAATTTCTGACTAACTTGTGGAGGAGAGAGAAGTCACATATTGCACGTTCCCACTGGCACCCTGCCTTGTGCTGGAGTGCCCGACCTTCAGGGCAGTCAGAGGAGAATTCAGTTCCTATGGACCTGGACTCCAGGCCTCTTCTCTGCTCTCCTCCCCACAGCTCCCCTATTGGAACCCCAAACCAGCCAGGCGGGATGCCCTGGAATTGGTACCTTTGTATTGCAGTGAAGCCCCAGTCTGGATCAGGAACCTGGAGAAACAGTCCCTTATTAAAAGTTATTCCCTAGTATTGAGTATCAGAGGGATAGCCATGTTAGTCTGGATCTGTAAAAAGCAGCAAAGAGTCCTGTGGCACCTTATAGACTAACAGATGTATTGGAGCATAAACTTTTGTGGGTGAATACCTACTTGCTCTAATACGTCTGTTAGTCTATAAGGTGCCACAGGACTCTTTGTTGCTTTTCCCTAGTATTGATCATTCTCTCTGTGGCTCCACTGCTTTTTTAAATGAACATAATTTGCCAGGTTGTTATCATCCAATGTCCAAGGAGAGAAGAAGCAACTGATGTGTAAGCATAAACCCCACCACAACACCCCTCCCTTGTGCCCTGCAGTCCCCCTGCTATTCCAGATATAGATTCCACACACAGCTTTGCCAAAGCCCCTCAATCCTTTCCAGTAGTCCCCCTGCTACTCCTATCCTGAGGACTGAATTATGGAATGCAATCCCTGCCATGAGTTACCTATTGCCTATGCCTGTCATAACCTATCACGCTCATCTCTGTGATACCCTCTCGTGCCACCTTTTCCACTGCCGATTTCCCCTTCCTCAGATGCATTATCTGCAGCTCTCCCTTTCCATCAGCCCCTCTGTGCAGCTCATATGCCTTTCACAGCCTGACACCAACTGGAATTTAGCCTGATCAGCAGACCCGTAACTAGGCCATTTGTGCCAATTACCATTTTTTTCTGTTGTTTTTTAGAGTGACCATATTTCCCTAAAGTGAAAATGGGACATTGGGTAAGCAGTGATGCCAGACCTCTTGGGCCAGCCCCACCTGGCATCACCGCTCGCCCCATTTTTCCACCCCTGCGGCTTTGTGCCCTGGGAGGGCTGCCCTGCTTGTCTCGCCCTGGTTATTGCCCTGCTGATCAGCGCCTTCAACTCACAGGGGCTTCACTTATCGCTTTAAATTAAAACAGGGCTGCCTGGGGAGGGGGGGCAAGTGGGGCAATTTGCCCCAGGCCCCCATGAGAATATAGTATTTTATAGTATTGCAACTTTTTTTTATGGAAGGGGCCCCTGAAATTGCTTTGCCCCAGGCCCCCTGAATCCTCTGGGCTGCCCTGAATTAAAAGAGGGAAAGAAAGAGGCAGGGACAAATAGAAAAGGATATGAAAAGAAGCAGAGAGAGGCTATAGCAGAAATAGAGCAAAAACCCCACACCTATACCAGAGAGAGGGGTCCCTCATATAATTAACACTAAAGTATTCTCCAGTAATCACACCCAAACATTACAGCATTGCTGTTGGGAGATGGAGTGGTGTGGACCAATCCTGGAGCGTGCTGCAGTACTTTTTATAAGTGATAGATAGATAGATTAGATAGATGGATTGCTGTAGGCAAATAAATGGGGAGGGAGGGAGACAGGGAGGGAGAAAGAGGGTTTGAAGAGGGACAGAGAGAGAGAGAGAGAGAGAGAGAGAGAGATCAGCCTGTAACACATGGTTGCTGCTTCCAGGCCTTCCCTTCTCTTTTTGTTACTAGGCCTGGTTGCCCTGACAACATCAATCAGGAAAAATTAGGCTTTTGCCCTAACTACTGAGCTATCCCTCAATGTTGAGAAGGAGCCTTTTCCAATTAGGGTAATCAAAGAAGAAGAGGCCTGAAGAATTGAGGGGGGAGAGGAAGGACCTTGGATGACTTTCTGGGCAATGTCACGTCTCTCTCGTAGCAGGGAGTGGCATTCAGAAAGCAGCCAGCATCATCATTCTGAGAACGGCCTCACTTTGACTGCACTTTCCTGGCCAGCCCTGTGCATTGGCTCTGCAGACCTCATGTTTGTTGACATGTTGCTGGGTGCTCCCTTCAACACAGGAACATACTGCGTCAGTGCAGTGGTAATGGTCTTTGGAGTTAGGGATCCTGCTGACTCCCTTCGTCTGTAAACTGAGGAGCTCTCTCCCTCTGTTCACTCTATCTGCATCCTTTTCGCTCTCATTCTTCTTTCACCTCCATCCTCTTTCTCTGTGCGTCTTTCTCTCCTCTATTATCACTCCTCCACTCCTCTCCACTTCCACCCCCTCTCCTCCTTTATTGGTCCTTTTCCTCCGCTGCCTCCTGCTCACTCTCTTTATTTTTGTTTTTTCCTTATCTTTCTTCCACATTCTCTGTCCTTCCCTTCTTTTGTTCTTTCTTCCTTTTATCTATTATTCTCTCTTCTCCTTCTCTTCTGCTTCTCTGCTCTGTCACTCTCTCTGTCTCTAATCACCATGTTGTCTGGGTACCAGGATCTTTCCCCTCTCCTCATGTTGTGTCTTTCCATTATCCTTCCTCCCCTTTTCCACTCTTTCCGTGTCCTACCTCAACAATGGAAGTTACTATTCCAGGGAAAGCACAGACCCCTGCGCACACTCTCTTTCTTTCACAATGCTCTGTTGTTGACCTGAACAAAATTAAGGCACAAAATCATAGCCTGAGGCAAATGCACCACATAACCGTCTCATTTGTCCCTGCCCATCTCACTGAAGAATTTGTTCTTCAGGCAAAATAGAAACGTGAGAAAGGTTTTACTCAAATTCTAGGAAATGAGCTGAGGGAGGAAGAGATTTTCTGAGTAACATGGAAGTGAGGAAGGGGAGAGATTGCAGAGACAGCTTCGTCATATGGGGTAGCACCTACTGAATTGGAAATGTGACAGTAATGCAGAAATGGATGTATAATATATGCAAGGGGCTTAGATAACAGAGTGATGAGAACAGATTGACAGATAGATCTATTGCCCACTATGTGTAGTAGTGCGGACATAGAAAAGTGCCTTTAACATTCTTATTCCCTACATCTATAACCCTAATCCTAATCCCCTGTGTCTTTTAGGCCTAAAATTTTTTTGCCAGTGTAGTGATGTCACTTAGGCTCATACTCAAACTGCAGGTCCAAACATGTCTGACTTGTGGAGGTATTTGGATCTGGATCATAATTTTGCCCTGACCCTCTAATCAAAATGGTGAGTCTATTTTCCACATGTCTTTGGGGGTGTTTGGATTCCCACTTTGTATTTTAGGCTTATGTCTAATTATTACTCCTGTTTGCCCTGCAGAGCCCATTAAGGTATGGGATTTGCAAGCCAGAATCGATTCTGCCTCATGTATCACTGATGGACTTGCCAGCTAAGTTCCTATGGCAGAAATATTTTTACTGGTAGAGTTGGGTTTGAAGCTGCAGATTTTCTATCTAAATCTAGGTTTAGATATGGATTTTCCAGCACTTACATGGGAGTGGGTGGGAAGAGGGAGGCAGGGTATGGGGGAACATGAGGATATGGAGATCCTGGGATTGTGATCAGCCCAATATGGAGATACGGGTTAGCTGTGAAATTTGGAGTTGTGTAGAGCATCTCCAAACTATTGAGTGTTTGGTTGTGGCCCCTCTCTAATTATTCCCAGTGCTCATAGCAGAGGTTTTCAAATTCAAGGTGAGCTTTGCGATGCTGGTGAGTTAGGAGAAAAGACTTGAGTCTTGAACAATATATCGGTGTGAGCTGGAAATTGTGTGCGAGGATAAATGTGGAGCCTCCCCCACAGAGAACCACTCTTTTTACTATAACCACTGTCAGGGTTCCCTCCCCACTCTGAACTCTGGGGTACAGATGTGGGGACCTGCATGAAAGACCCCCTACGCTTATTTCTACCAGCTTAGGTTAAAACTTCCCCAAGGCACAAATCCTTTCCTTGTCCTTGGATGGTATTGCTGCCACCACCAAGTGATTTAGACAAAAATTCAGGAAAAAGGGCCACTTGGAAAATATTCCCCCAAGCCTCTTCACCCCCTTTCCTGGGAGGCTTGAGAATAATATACCAACCAATTGGTTACAATGTGAGCACAGACCAAACCCCTTAGTTTTTAGGACACTGAAAATTAATTAGGTTCTTAAAAGAAGAATTTTATTTAAAAAAATGTAAAAGAATCACACCTGCAAAATCAGGATGGAAGGTAACTTTACAGGGTAAATAAAAAGATTTAAAATACAGAGGATTCCCCTCTGACTCTGCTTCCCAGTTACAAAACAGGAATGAAATTACCTCTTAGCATAGGGAAAATTTACAAGCTAAAACAAAAGATAATCTAACACATTTCCTTGCCTTACTTACCTTTTTTGTAATCTTAGATGCTCATTTCAGGTATGTTTTCAGGAGATGTTTTTCCTGCCTGATCCCTCTCTCCGTCCAGAGAGGGAAGAAACAAAGAGAGCACAAACAAAACCTCTGCCCCCCGCCCAGATTTGAAAGTATCTTCTTTCCCCATTGGTTCTTCTGGTCAGGTGCCAACTAGGTTAATTGAACTGATTAGCCCCTTACAGGTAAGGCAATTCAGTACAGCTGCCCTGTGTATATTTATGATACACACACCCCAAATCACAGACGGTGCTGGACAGCCTGTTCCACACTGGCTGTGATTTCTTTTTGGAACTCTAGGAGAAAACAGAGTTAATAAGATACCTGCACCTCTAGACATACTACCGATTATATACAAACTAACAATATTTTTCATATTTCAAGGATGATTTTAATCAGCGGATTCTGGGAAACTTTCATGGGAGAGTGCATCAGCCACTTTGTTAGAAGCCCCTGAAATGTGTTGTATTTTAAAATTAAAATTTTGGAGAGCTAAACTCCACCAAAGAAGTTTTTTGTTATTTTTCTTGATGGTATGAAGCCACTTTAAGGCAGCATGGTCAGTTGGCAGGTGGAAGCACCATCCCCAAACGTATGAGCATAGCTTTTCCAGGGCATACACAATGGCGTAACATTCCTTTTCGGTAATTGACCAGTGACTTTCGCTCTCAGACAGTTTTTTACTGAGAAACACGACAGGATGGAATTTTTGATCTGGTCCTTCCTGCATTAAGACTGGTCCCACACCGCACTCAGACGCATCTCTGGTTACTAGGAAAGGTTTGTCAAAGTCTGGGGCCCTTAGCACAAGGTCAGACATGAGTGTCTCTTTAAGCTGGTTAAAGGCCTTCTGACACTTTTCAGTTTACTGAACTGCATTTGGCTGTTTCTTTTTTGTTAAGGTCTGTCAGTGGGGCAGTGATTTGGCTGTAGTGCAGTACAAATCTCCTGTAATATCCGGCCAAGCCTAAAAAGGATTGGACCTGTTTCTTTGACTTTGGGACAGGCCACTTTTGGATAGCATTTACTTTGGCCTGTAGGGGGTTGATAGTTCCTTGACCCACCTGGTGTCCACTGTTTAGGCCTATTTGACACTTTTTAGCCTTAACAGTTAGTCCTCCCTCCCTTATGCGCTTGAAAACTTTCCGGAGATGTTCTAGGTGTTCTGCCCATGAATCAGAAAATATGGCCACATTGTTAAGATAGGCGACTGCAGATTCTCCCAATCTCGCTAGGAGACCATCTACAAGTTTCTGGAAGGTGGCGGGTGCATTTCGCAGCCCAAAAGGGAGCACATTAAATTCATACAGACCCTTATGGGCGATGAAGGCTGACATTTTCTTGGCGGATTCATCTAGCGCAGGGGTTCTCAAACTGGGGGTCGGGACCCCTCAGGGGGTCGTGAGGTTATTACATGGGGGGTCACAAGCTGTCAGCCTCCACCCCAAACCCCGCTTTGCCTCCAGCAATTATAATGATGTTAAATACACAAAAAAGTGTTTTTTAATTTATAAGGGGCTTGCTATGTAAAAGGGGTCACCAGTACAAAAGTTTGAGAACTACTGATCTAGCGGTACTTGCCAGTACCCCTTGGTTAAGTCTAAGGTAGAGATTAACTGGCATGTCCCAGTTTCTCCAATAGCTCATGTGTGCGTGGCATTGGATAGTTGTCTGGGCGAGTTACTGCATTTAGCTTACGGTAGTCTACGCAAGAACGTATCTCCCCATCTGGTTTGGGAACTAGAACCACTGGAGATGCCCATGTACTTTCAGAGGGCCAGATTACACCCATCTGTAGCATGTCCTGGATCTCCTGTTCTATAGCAGTTTTGGCTTGAGGAGACACCCAGTAAGGTTAGGCTCTAATTGGGCGAGCATTACCTGTGTCAATGGAGTGGTATGCCCGTTTGGTCCATCCTGGGGTGGCTGAGAACATTGGCACAAAGCTAGTGCACAGCTTCTTGATCTGCTGTCACTGCATACGTCCGAGGGTCATGGAGAGATTCACCTCTTCCATGCCACTGTTACTTTTTTCTTTATAGTAGACACCTTAAGGCCACTCAGTGTCATCTCCTCCCTGGGCTGTAAACTAAAGAACCTTTAACTCTCTGGAATAGAATGTCTTTAGAGAATTAACATGGTACACTTTAGGCTTTAGGTTTGAGGTTGGGGATGCTATGAGATAATTAACAGCTCCCAGGCGCTCTTGGACTGTAAATGGCCCTTCCCACGATGCCTTCCCACGATGCTTCCATCTTATGGGTCTGGAGCGCCTTCAAGACCATGACCTGGCCCCTACTCTGAAGGAACACTCTTTGCCATGTTTGTCATACCAGGCCTTTTGCTCTTGTTGAGCATCTTGTAAGTTTTCTTGAGCAAGGGCTAGAGAGTCTTTGAAGGTGTTTTGCAGGTTGGTTACAAAGTTCAAAATGTTAGTTCCTGGAGAAGATGTAACCCCCTCCCATTGCTGCTTCAGCAACTGTAATGGTCCCTTAACTTTGTGGCCATAAATGAGTTCAAAGGGTGAAAATCCCCAACTGGGATGTGGTACAGCCCTGTAGACAAAGATCAGCTGCTGCAACACTAGGTCCCAATCATTGGAGTGCTCATTTACGAATTTACATATCATGGCCCCCAAAGTTCTATTAAACTTCTCCACTAGGCCATTTGTTTGATGGTGTTAAGGGGTGGCAACCAAGCGGTTCACCCCATAAGCTTTCCAAAGGCTTTTTATGGTCCCTGCCAGAAATTAGTTCCCAAATCCATAAGGATGTCAGAGGGTCAACCTACCCTGGCAAAAATGTCTGTTAATGCCTGGCACACACTTTTAGCCCTGATGTTGCTTAGAGCTACAGCTTCCGGCCATCGGCTGGCAAAATCCATGAAAGTCAGTATGTACTGCTTTCCTCTGGATGTCTTTTTCGGGAAAAGACCCAGAATATCCACAGCTACTTGCTGAAATGGAACCTCAATTATGGGGAGTGGCTGGAGAGGGGCTTTGACCTGGTCTTGGGGTTTTCCAACTCTTTGGCACACCTTACAAGACCAGACATAGATAGAAACGTGCTTGCCCATTCCCTCCCGGTGGAATGACCACCCCAAATGGTCTTTGGTCCCGTTCACCCCAGCATGGCCACTAGGATGATCGTGGGCTAAGCTTAAGAGCTTTACCCGGTACTTAGTTGCCACTACCAACTGTCTTTGAGTATGTCAGTCCTTCTGGTGCCCACCAGAAAGAGTTTCCTTGTATAAAAGTCCTTTTTCTACAACAAACCGGGATCGATTAAAAGAGTTGAGAGGCAGTGGGTTGCTTCGTGCCACCATCCAAGCTCCCTGGAGGCTTTTATCTGCTTCCTGCTCTGCATGGAACTGTTCCCTTGATGCTGGAGACATCAGTTCCTCACTGGATTGTGGACTTGGGCTTGGTCCCTCTGGAAGCGATGTAGACGATGGGGTTGTTTCCGTTGTCTGTGAACCGCTTTCCGCGGGTGCACTAAGTTGTATTTCAGGCTACAGCTGACCCTCTTGCGCAGGTTTAACTGCTGCTGCCAGTGTAGGCTCGGTGGTACCCTCTGGCGTTGGAGTTGTAGACGGGGTTGCAAGCGCTGGATTCAGTGCTGGCAATGGTTTTGGTGTTGGTTGCTTTGCCAGTTCTAGTTCTGGGACTGGTTCTGGCTGGGTCTCTGCAACTGGATCCACTACAGCTGTCGCAGATGTTGGCATGGGGTCCGGTTCCACCACCTCAGTCTGGGTCTCTGGTAACACAGATGGGGCCCTTGTAGAAAGCTCAGGAACAGGGATGGGTGTGGAAGCTTGCTTAGCCTGGCTGTGGGTGACCATTCCCACCCTCTTGGCTAGCTTTACATGGTTGGCCAAGGCTTCCCCCAGCAGCATGGGAATGGGATGATAATCATAGACTGCAAAAGTTCACATTCCTGACCAGCCCTTGTACTGGACAGGCCATTTGGCTGTAGGCAAGTCAACAGAGTTTGACTTGAAGGGTTGAATCGTCACTTGGGCCTCTGGGTTGATGAATTTGGGGTCCATTAAGGATTTGTGGATCGCTGACACCTGTGCTCCAGTGTCCCTTCACGCTATAACCTTCTTCCTGCCCACACTCACAGTTTTCCTACACTCTGAGGGGTATCTGGGAGGCATCTGGGCCTGAGGACCTTTGGTGTGACCCCGGTGCAATGAACTGTAATCTGTTGGGGTTCTTGGGGCAGTTGGCCTTTACATGCCCCAGATCATTACATTTAAAACATTGCCCAGCTGACTGGTCACTGGGGCAAGGTGGGTTGCTGGAGAATGGTTTGGTGGGACGATAAGGTGACTGGGATTTTTCTTGGGGTGTAGGTGGGGCCTTGGGCTGCCCCCAGTGGTATGATGTGGTCTTGGGGTGTCCCTTCTGGTATCCGCCCAAACTGTGACCAAGTTGTTCCTCTCTGCTACCTCCACCCATTTTGTTCCGATTTGTCCTGCCTCTCTGATGGTCTGGGACTACTCATATTGATCAGCATAAGAAGCAAGACTTTCTGCTGAGTCCATTTTCTTATCCCATAAACACTGTTTTACATCATCATTGGTCATAGTCAGGGATTGCTTCTGTACAACCAAATCATACATTCCTTCAGAGCTAGTTACATCCCTTCCTTTGACCCATTTATCTAACAGATCCTTCATCTGGTTTCCATAAGCCACATTACTTAGTCCAGCCGCTCTCTTAAGGGCTCTAAATTTTACTCTGTAAGTTTCAGGTGTAATTTGACTGTTTTTCAAAAACAAATCCCTACATTTACCATAGTCAGAAGTATTCAGGAGATGTTTTTCCTGCCTGGTCCCTCTCTCCATCCAGAAAGGGAACAAAGAAAGAGAGCACAAACAAAACCCTCCACCCTCCCCAGATTTGAAAGTATCTTCTTTCCCCATTGGTCCTTCTGGTCAGGTGCCAACGAGGTTAATTGAACTGATTAACCCTTTACAGGTAAGGCAATTCAGTACAGCTGCCTTGTGTATATTTATGACAATCACATTCTAAATCCAACATATACACACTAGAGATGGGCCACAAGCAAACCCCAGATTTGAACACACCAGAACTATGGGAAAGTTCAAATTCTGATCCAAACTTTGCATTGTGGACCCGTGTTTCATCCATAGAGGCTTTGATGCATTAACTGCTTCAGCACCTGTGCTAGTGACCATGGCAACAGAGTTACGTAAATGGAATTAAAAATTAATCATTTAAAATCAGATAGGAAAAAGCAATGGAAAGCCATTAAACAACCTTTCTGGCAATGAGGAAATAAGTCATGGGCTACTGTTCTCCCTCCCCAACTCTGAACCTTTGCTACATTCTCAAATCGAAACATTTGAAGGTTCTGAACTAGATAGTGAACTTTATTGTTTTTCAGTGTTTTTTTTACATAGAATCATTGAAGATTAGGGTTAGAAGAGACTTCAGGAGGTCATCTAGTCCAACCGCCTGCTCAAAGCAGAACCAACACCAATTAAATCACCCCAGCCAGGGCTTTGTCAAGCCGGGCCTTAAAAACCTCTAAGGATGGAAATACCAACACCTCCCTAGGTAACCCATTCCAGTGCTTCACCATCTTCCTAGTGAAATAGTGTTTCCTAATATCCAACCTAGACCTCACCCACTGCAACTTGAGACCATTGCTTCTTGTTCTGTCATCTGCCACCACTGAGAACAGCCTAGCTCCATCCTCTTTGGAACCTCCTTTCAGGTAGTTGAAGGCTGCTATCAAATCCCACCTCGCTCTTCTCTTCTGCAGACTAAACAAGTCCAGTTCCCTCAGCCTCTCCTCGTAAGTCATCTGCCCAAGGCCCCCTGATCATTTTCGTTGCCCTCCGCTGGACTCTCTCCAATTTGTCCACATCCTTTCTGTAGTGGGGGTCCAAAACTGGATGCAATACTCCAGATGTGGCCTCACCAGTGTCGAATAGAGGGGAATAATCACTTCCCTCGATCTGCCGGCAATGCTCCTACTAATGCAGCCCAATATGCTGTTAGCCTTCTTGGCAACAAGGGCACACTGCTGACTCATATCCAACTTCTCATTTACTGTAATCCCCAGGTCCTTTTCTGCAGAACTGCTGCTTAGCCAGTCGGTCCCCACCCTGTAGCGGTTCATGGGATTCTTCCATCCTATGTGTAGGACTCTGCACGTGTCAAAGTTGAACCTCATCAGATTTCTTTTGGCCCAGTCCTCCAATTTGTCTAGGTCACTCTGGACCCTATCCCTACCCTCCAGCATATCTACCTCTCCCCCCAGTTTAGTGTCATCCACAGACTTGCTGAGGGTGCAATCTATCCCATCATCCAGATCATTAATAAAGATGTTGAACATAATTTATTCTGGCTGAGATTGAAGCCTAAATCTCCATCACTCTCCAATGAGAGCATGGCAGCCATTTTGTTATAGTTTGGTTTATGGAGGGGCTGCAAGGAGCATGGAGGGAAAGCTCTCTGCATGGTTGGAAGAGCCGGAATTGTAACTAGCCATTTTAGTGCCCAGGGTGAGCAAGCATATTTGCACCCCTAGAAGCAATGTTTGGGGGCACACAACCCCTCCCCCAGATTTCTGTCTTACATTAAGCTAGGGTTACCAACTTTCTAATTGCACAAAACTGAACATCTTTGCCCTGCCCCGAGGCCCCTCCCCTGCCCACCACTTCTCTGAGGCCCCACCCCCACTCACTCAAGCCCCCCTCCCTCAGTTGCTTACTCTCCCCCCATCCTCACTCACTTTCACTGGGCTGGGGCAGGGGGTTGGAGTGCAGGAGGAAGTGAGGGCTCCAGGGTGGGGCCAGAAATGAGGGATTCAGGGTGTGGGAGGGGGCTCTGGGCTGGGGCAGGGAGTTGGGGTGTGGGAGGAGGTGAGGGTTCTGGCTGGGGATGTGGGCTCTGGGGTGGGCCTGGGGTCGAGGGGTTTGGGGTGCAGGAGGGGGCTCAGGGCTGGGGCAGGGGGTTGGAGTGTGGGAGGGGGTGCAGGGTGTAGGCTCTGGGAGGTGGCTCAGGGCTTGGACAGGGGGTTGGGTGTGGATGCGGGGTCTGAGAGGGAGTTAGGGTGCAGGGGGGGTTCCGACCTGGGGCAGGAGGGTTTGGGTGCAGGCTCTGGCCAGGTGGCTCTTACCTGAGGCAGCTCCCGGTCGTTGGTGCAGCGGGGCTAAGGCAGGCTTCCTGCCTGCCCTGGCTCTGCTCATGCTCCCAGGCTCCCAAGCGGCTGCCATGTTCGGCCCCTAGGTGGAGGTATGGCCAGGTGGCTCTGTGCAGTGCGCGCTGTCCGTGCCCACAGGTGCTGCCCCTGCACCTCCCATTGGTCATGGTTCCGGCCAATGGGAGCTGCGGAGCTGACGCTGGAGGCGGGGGGCAGTGCATGGAGCTTTCCTGACCATCCCTGCACTTAGGGGCTGCAGGGATATGCCAGCCACTTCCAGGAGCCATGCAGAGCCAGGGCAGGCAGGAAGCCTGCCTGAGCCCCACTGCGCCGCTGACCGGACTTTTAACAGCCCAATCAGCGGTGCTGACCGGAGCTGCCAGGGTCCCTTTTCGACCGGGTGTTCTGGTAGAAAACTGGATGCTTGGCAACCGTACATTAAGCACAGAGGTTTTAGGGCACACCTCACAGTTTGAAAACTGTCACCTCCTGCCAAAAGCCAGTGGATCGGAAGCTGGGGAGAGCCCCCCAGGCCGCTCAGGCACCTGACTCTCCATGCGGTGGAAGCCAGGGTGCTTGTTGGTGGGGCAGGTGGCACAGCTCCGAGCTGCACTCCTGACATGCTCTTGCCTCTCCCCACAAGAAGCCCGACACCGGCGTGACGCCCCCTGGAGCTGGCCTCTGCCTGCAAAGCCCGGCTGCTATGAGATGCTCCCCATGGCACTCACTCCCTGCTATGGAGCAGCAGCAGAGCCAGAAGCACCAGGGCAATGGCATTCCTATTGCAGATCCCCAGTTTATACAGCAGAATCAGGCCTCAACCTCTGCCCACAGGGTCTCTGGCTTCAGATGGAGAATGGGGTGTTGTGTCAAAAAAAACACTCTCCAACTCCCATGCAGCTTTTGGGGTCTGTGTTTCCCTTCCACATGTCTTGATGGGGGAGGGGCCATAGGGCCACCGTTACTGAGCATCTCTCTCTTTTATTCATTTTATCTATCTATCTATCTATCTATCTATCTATCTATCTATCTATCTATCTATCTNNNATCTATCTATCTATCTATCTATCTATCTATCTATCTATCTATCTATCTGCCATCTCTGAACACAGTACAAATTATATATGGAGCCTTTTACACAAATCATTATTATTTTATTGCTATATATTTGCATGGCAACAATAGTCTGCTAAATACCCATCTCCATAATCATGTCCTTTCCAAATGCTGTTTGGAATTAAATAATACAAGCCATCAGAATTGGAACGGATGGGAAATCCTATTAGCTGCCCTCCTGAGTGATGTTTTCAGGGTTTGTAGTATCTGTGAAACATAAAAAGGGCTCTGCTCAGACTCCCCGACACAAATGCCTTTTAAGGGGAGAAGGAAAATGCCTTATCTAAATTTCCAGTGATGAAACATTGAAGTCACAAAATTGTGCAGGGTCACAAGACTGTTTGGTTTCTTTACTTATTACGGGACCTGGGCGGGGTCTTGTCTTGCTCAGTCTCTCCGTAATATCCGCACCTCCCAGCAGAAGGCATAAATAGATTGCTCTAAGGCAGTTCCTCAGCAGAAAGATACCGCAAATTGTACAGAGCAAAATATTACAGAAACAGTTACAGATATTCTGTTGCGTGGGAAGCAAATACACGACATCTGAGAAATCTTCAACGACTTCATTAAGAAGGGGGCAGTGGGTCTGCGGTGTCTTGACATTCAGAGGCATTTGCCAAGGACCATGGAGAGCAAAAAGGTAACTACAGCAGATCTTTTTCTCCATGCCTTTATATTTTTAGTCTGCTTAGAAATGGTTTTGTTGTTCAGTGCGTGCCTTGCTTTGAACATGGTTGCGTGGGTTCATCCAGCATTTATACATTCTGGGTTAGCGCTACCCAATTTATCTGACTTGTGAAACCCTTGGCCTGGCTTGTTGAAAATGTTTTGAATCGTTGGGCATCCCTTGGCAGGAGGTGTATTTATAGATAACATCATGGTGTTTGATTATTATTACTATCTCTTTTACTGTTTTATTTGTGTGCCTTTTCAGCAGATGAAAGCTCTATAATCAAACACTGAATGTGCATGAGGACGAGCCTTTGCTATAATTATTTAAGGATGACCCTGAGAAAGTGGCAGCCATAGGGGATGCATAGTAGGGGGAGGGGAAGATGTTTATGTAGGGTTGTTGCAAGTCATGGCATTTGTTTGGGTACATTTTTGTGGTTGTTGTTTTTCAAAATATTGCTTTCCTTGTCATGTTTTATTTGGCATGAGATCTATTGTGCTGGACGAATGAGAGCCATTTGTGTTTAGGTTGACCAAGATGACAATGGGTTTGTGATAAGAAAAGGACAATTCCTCTTAAAGGTTTTTGAAGGCCACATTTAAAGAAAAAATGAGTAGCCTTCGGATTTCAACCAAGAGAACATGGCAGGTTCACTCCCCCTCACAACACTCAGCTAGAGAGCCATTGTGGGCAGCATTGTTGATGGGCGTCCGTGTGTGGTGTGTGCATTAATCTGTGAACTAATTAATTTGTGTGTGTTTGAGAGCATCAAGGATAAAAAGCAGGCAATGATGGCTGGGGAAGAGACAGTGAGGGAGGGAGCGTGGCAGCAAATAACTGACTGATGCTGGCGCTCATTGAAGGATACCTGGGGGTTACTGCTCTTGTAGGGATATTCAAGTAGCCATCAGTTTATAAAACAAAGCCTTTCTTTCCCTTTTTTCTGGGAGAAGAGGAAAGTGTGAGGGCGTGAGGGAGGGAGCGCTGAACAAGCATCCCAGTCAAGGTCATTTAGAGGAGAGTAAAGAAGCTGCCCCAGTTGAGGTCAATGAGTACTGCTGTTCTGGGTTTCCATCCAGTGAAAAGAGAGAAAACTGGTCTTCCCTGATAATATACATGCAGTCAGATACCATTGTCACCCATTGTGAGAGGGAGGGGTGTGGGTGGTGTTTTGAATTCCCCACCAGCGTCTAAGCCTCAACCCTGTCAATGTGGCTTGTGTAGCTCCCGCCTTGGTATTTCTGAGCTCCATGGATATGCTGCTGGCTGGAGAGAATATACATTAAATCAGAGTCCTACTCACTGCAGGGTTGGATGGGGTGAGACCATGTCATGTATACTTGAGTGTGAGAAATAGATTAGAAAAGGAAGGACGCATGGAACGTGGTAGAGAACATATGTATACCATATATACGATGTGTGTGTATAATATGTAAGCAAAGTATGTCTATGTTATATCGTGCCCTGGTGTGTCCTGTGGAGCTGGAGACCAGGCCTGGACATTGAGTAAGCCATGGCAATACAGGATGCTCTTTTGGTTAAGGCACTGAACTGAAAAATGGGAGATCTGGGTTTTGTTCCCAGACGCACTGTGCCCTGGGGCACTTAGTCTCTCTGTACCTCAGTTCCTCATCTTCAACGTGGAGGGAATAATAATAATTCCTACCTCATAGAGAAGTTGTGAGGATAAATCCATCAATATCTGTGAGATATTTGGGCGCTAACCTGTGCCACTCCAACAAGCTTCTAGGTGGCACTAATCTAGGCCTTTTCAGAACTCATTGACCCCAAGGGAATGAGAGAGCAGAGCTAAATCTGAATCTTCTACATGACAGCGCAGAGGGAACCAGGTCTGACCTTGTCGCACTCCCAGTCTCTGCTGGCCCCAGGTGAGGGTACCAGAAATTGGGAATGGAAGTACTACACTGGTCTCCACAGTATTCCCAGTCCTCACTGGCCTGAGAGAGTGAACACTAGGGTTGGGAATGTACATTGTTAACACCTTTGGAAGAGCTCCCAGCCCCTAGTGAATGAGAAACCAGGATAGGGTATTAAGGATGGAACTTCTGAAGTGTTGCCAACTCAAAGCATTCAAAAATTATGAGACAGCATCCCAAAATTGTGAGATTTTAAAACTATGAAAAATGTTGCACACTTTTTATTTGGCTTTTGGTTTCTGAGCCCTTAGAGTTCACATGGGTCATATATTCCAGCTTTGGTCGGCAGCCAGGGCTAGAAACATACTTTTTACTTTAATGAAAACTGAGATTCTGATATAATCACTTGACTCCAGGAGCTGGGGCCTTAAGAAATACATGAAATATTGAGAGCCTTGCAAAAAAAATCACAAGAGTTGGCAGTGCTGCCTTCTACCCTGCCATACAGAGTTCTAACGCCATCTGCCCTTGGTTCAGGAAGTAAAATCTCAGGATGGGGAAAGAAATCCAGGCCCCCTTATGGCAGTGCAGAGAGCTAATCCCTCAGGGCACTAGATGTGGCCTCCACTGTAATAAAGGTATTAATCCTAGGAGTACTGAGACTTATGTTTATTTAGTGGCCCCAGTCACATGACATGGGAAATCTTTACAAAACATGCCAGGGGTCAGAATCTACTTCTAAATGAAGCATACCAAAAATAACAGCCAGTAGCTAGTACAGCCGATTAAGAAATAGAGGATGGATGCAAATAGAGGATGGAGACCAGGGTGTATAAATGGAACCTCTGACAGGCGAGATAACCATCCTGCCTCTAATTCAATATCTGTCAATAACTGTGAACCTCAGTGGGTCTCTGAACTTCTTGTTCTCAGAACAGTTCCTCCTGCAATGGCTTGTTGAGCTGCTGATGTGGCTCCACCACTTCATGTTTGCTGCACCTGTTCTGCATTGTCACTGACTGGGTGAGCATAGGACCATTCTCAGTGGCATTCTGGGTATCCTCAAAACATGCAGCACCGGTGTCCTGCTTGGATTTGTTGAGATGTTTTCTGTTCCTCCAATAGGACTGGTTCTTGAAATGTCTGAGGCAGATGATCTGTGTGTGGATAGTTTGCCGTTACCTTGGCAGGTTCCTAGACAATTTTGTTTTATTTCTGACCCCATGCAATCAGGGTGTGACACACATGAGTGCCCTGTCACATGACAGGGCTGAGTATACATGTGCTCCCATGATTAGCATTATATCCAGTATTCCTGGCTCATGTTGGCCCAGGGGAATGAAAGATTGAGACTGGGGATGGAACCCTATTTTCCCGAGTGACCCATAGCGGGCACTAGACCTGGCTTCTGAGGAGCTCTTAGCTGGGATTGTTTGTGTTAAACAGTAAAACAATTTGTGTGGAAAATGTGAAAAAATTAATCAAATGACTGATTTTTCCCTCTCTCTCTTCAGAAAATTACTTGTCCCCTTCTCTGTGCCGTTTCCGTTGCGGCCATTGGATCGCTCCAGTTTGGGTACAACACGGGTGTCATCAATGCACCTGAGAAGGTGAGAGAGAGCCCTCTGGGTTTCGAGGTATCTGGGTGTTCTCATCTCTTCCATAGAGCTCATTCTGCCTCAGAGGATGGTGCTGAGGATCAGCTTAGGGGCAGGGGGAGAGGGAAGGTCATCGAGGAGCTAGTGCGTGAATGATGTCTCTCCTATTTGAAGTGCAAAGGAAGAGAGGGGACCATCCTTTTATTGCAGGGGAAGAGGAGGAAGAGGGTCACCTTTACATTGTGGTGAGGAGAGATGGATTAAAGAGGGTCATTGTCCCACTTCAGGTATGGGGGGATAAAGAGAGAGGGGTCAGTTTGCCATTTCAGGCAGGTAGGAGTGATGCGGTCCTCCCATTTATGAGGTACAGTGGGAGTGGGAGCGTGGATGGAGTCTCTGTCCCACCTAGACATCCAGAGGAAGAATTATGAAGGGACGCCATCTTGTTTGGGGCAATTGGAAGCCTTGTCCCTGCATGATTTGGATGTAAATAGAGGGAAAGCATGAAAGTGGGGTATCTGTGTCTTCCAAAGTACACAGGAATATGGGAGTGAAGTTGCTCCCTTCATTTTGGGGATGCAGAGGGAGGCTGGAGTGGAGTTTGTGCCTCCATTGTGCAGTAAAGGGGAAAGGAGAGGAAAGCCAAACTGGAACATTGGCATAGAGGAGACATTAGAACCAGGAAAGGGGAGGGACTGGGCACATGGAGAGTTTGGGGAGAATCTATAACCCTCCTGCCAATCTAGTTTTCTATCCAGATTCCACCCCTTTAAAATAATTTACTTTGGAGAATATCCCCACCAAAATGATGTGTTCCTGCTGCCAGTCTGCCATCCTCTAAACCACAGAAACCTTCTCACCCTCCCTTACAGATCGTGATGAAGCAGGAGTGGGAGCTGTTCTGAGTCACAGAACAGCCCTTTCAGGGGTTGGAGAGGACAGCAAAGAGCTGAGAGAGGGCTGCATGGGATTATAGTTTCCCCTGTTGATTCTGGGATTCATCTCTCAGGCTTTCATCTATCTATCTATCTATCTATCTATCTATCTATCTATCTATCTATCTATCTATCTATCTATCTATCTATCTATCTATCTATCTATCTATCCAGGGCCGGCTCCAGGGTTTTGGCCGCCCCAAGCAGCCAAAAAAAAAAAAAAAATTAAAAAAAAGCCACGATCGCGATCTGCGGCGGCAATTCGGCGGAAGGTCCTTCGCTCCTAGCGGGAGTGAGGGACCGTCTGCCGAATTGCCGCCGAATAGCTGGACGTGCCGCCCCTCTCCAAAGTGGCCGCCCCAAGCACCTGCTTGGTAAGTTGGTGCCTGGAGCCGGCCCTGTATCTATCTATCTATCTATCTATCTATCTATCTAATCAAGTGTCATATTAAGCTCAAAGTGGGGGCTTAGTGGGGGATGTGACTGTCTTGGGAAATTCCGAGCAAGTAATCTGCAAATAACACCACCAAGAAAAAAAAAATGAAAAACGTAGTTCTTTTTTTTTGTTGTAAACCAGATGAGCTAAATCCCATGCAAAAAAAGTGAGTCATGTCTACCACATCCACCCTGTCTCCCGGAATACAGAAGTCATAACCAGAAAAGGGAGGGGAGAAGTGGGTGTGTGGTCAAGCTAGCGTCTTGCTGCCACCTGCTGGGGGAACAGGATGTGAAACTCGGGCCCTGCAACACTTTGTAATCAGACAGGGTATCTATCTGAAAAATTAGCAACAGAAAAAGTTCTCTTGCCTCCCATCTCATCCATCTTAGAAGGCAATGCAGGATAGTTCCCTGCAGTGCTTCAGGATTTTATTCAGTCCCTTGGGGAAAATATTTCACAGTCTCATATACAGGGACGCCCAGAGGATTCAGGGGGCCTGGGGCAAAACAATTTTGGGGGCCCTGCGAAGCCCAGGGCAAATTGCCCCATTTGCCCCCCGGGCGGCCCTGCTCATATACCCCTCACCGCTGGGGAATGTTTCCTGATACCAGAAATGTTCTCATTTGTGAGAGAACTTTTCCCTTTGCTCATTTTAGTCCCATTGCTGCTATTTCTCCTCATTCAGACCTACCATCCCTCTGAAGCACTTTCCTTGCTGTCTATATCCTTCCGCTACTTACAGTTAGCCTTATCTCCTTAATCATCTCTTGCCCAATCTCATCATACTAAGTAAATCAGTCTCTCCATCCTCTTAATCATGTCCTACTGCTCTTCTCTGAGCTTCTCTCCCTCTGAAACTTTGGGTTCCTCTTCAGTTGTCCTGACCCACCTTAGCTTCTCTACTTCCAAATGTCTGAGGTCTCTCCCCACCTCCCTGACTTTGTCACAAAAGAACCTCCTGACCTCATACAGAGCTCCCCCTCTCCCACAGTACATTATATTTTATTGTAACCCCTCTCTCCTCCCGTTTCTGGGGGGTGTTTTCTCCCATGCAGATTATTCAGGCATTCTTCAATCAAACATTGGAGTTCCGGAGAGGAATCCCAACCTCCTCCGAGCTTCTGACCTCACTGTGGTCCCTCTCCGTCGCCATCTTCTCCGTGGGAGGGATGATCGGCTCCTTCTCTGTTGGACTTTTTGTCAACCGATTTGGAAGGTACATTGGGAAGGGGGTCTAAGCCACCATGGAGTTTGTCTCTCAATTATGGGATATTGGAAGGATTAGGAGAAATTATTTCTCTCCAAAAAAATGGATCAATGGAACAGAGGAGGCGAGTAGGCTGGGGAGAAGGGACCGATTCCTGCAAGGGCAAGACAGTGGGAGAGAGAGAGGAAAAGAAGCAGACAAAGGGAGTGAGGCACAAAGGGAAGGCTGAGTGGGGAAGCGTGCCCTGGGGAAGGGGGATCTGGCTGGGCATATTACTTCTGCAAGTTCCTCCCTATCATTGTCCATCAATAATCCCTGGCCTATGCTAATGTCTCTGTCCTGGACAGGCGGAACTCCATGCTACTGGTGAACATCCTGGCCTTCGTGGGTGGCATCCTGATGGGCTTCTCCAAGATGGCAAATTCAGTAGAGATGCTGATACTTGGGCGCTTTATCATTGGCCTCTTTTGTGGCCTCAGCACTGGCTTTGTGCCCATGTACATTAGCGAGATCTCACCCACCGCCCTGCGTGGCGCCTTTGGCACCCTCAACCAGTTGGGCATCGTTGTGGGCATCTTGGTGGCACAGGTAAGCCTGATACTGACTTTCTCAATGGCTGGTGGGGAGGGCACTGAAGGTTTTATGGGCTAACAGGCTGATCCACGTTAGAGGGGGATGAGACCTCATGGACCATTCTGTAGTCGCCATGGGGAGGAATGGGTGGGTTGAATAGCTAGCTGACCATACTACTGTAATTCTTGAGGGGGAGAAAAGGTAAAGACTTAATTTTCAACACAGGGGACTATCTCGTAATAGTTCTTTCTCTTCCTGTTCACTGGATTAGATTTTCGGCTTGAAGGAGATCATGGGGAGTGAGAGCCTCTGGCCACTGCTTTTGGGGTTCACTGTCATCCCAGCCATCCTACAGTGTGCTGCTCTGCCCTTCTGCCCTGAGAGTCCCCGTTTCCTGCTGATCAACAAGCTGGAGGAAGAGAAAGCGCAAGCAGGTGCGTGGACACTTCTAAATGGCATCACAGGACAGCTACTGGCCAGCCCAGTCACCACAGTCCTTCCAGCATGCACTGAACTTAGGGGAATGGAAGACAAGGAGTGATATGAGAACCTCCTGCATGATAGTGTAGATAGCTGATCCCCAGAGGTCACCAGACCTGCCCTCCACAGTACCCTTAGCCTGCAACAGGTCCAGGATATGTGAGAGAACTGTAACTGATCCAGGGTCTCCTGCATGGCAATACAAAATCATAGAATCATAGAAATGTAAGAGTGGAAGGGACCCATCTGTGCTGCGACAGGGCCAAATATACCTAGACCATCCTTGACAGGTGTTAGCCCAACCTGTTCTTAAAAACCTCCAGTGATGGGGATTCCACAACCTCCCCTGGAAGCCTATTCCAGGGCTTAACTACCCTTATAGTCAGAAAGATTTTCCTAATATTTAAGCTATATCTCCCTTGCTGCAGATTAAGCCCATTACTTCTTGTCCTACCTTCTTACCTGGTCCCTATGAGGCATCAGGCTTGCCCTTCAGGGTGCTCCCAGCACATTCCTGATAAGAGTAAGAAGCCCAGAATTGACATGGCCTAGTGCAGAATGATAGGGCCTAGGACAACAGGTTTGGCCTCTGCAACCCTATCAGCCCCTCCCAATCTTTGGAAAATAAAGTGATTGAGACTAGGAAAAGAGGTCTTCCTCTTGGTATACTGGACTCAGCCTCTGCTGTGCTCCTAAGTAGCCCCAAGGAGAGTGTGTGAACAGGAGCAGGAATCAAATATAGGTCTCTAGCTCAGAGGCACAGATCACTAGGCCTGACATCTACTGTGCTCCTAACACATTTAGCTCCAGGTTGAATAGGAGGCCAAGACCAGGAATAGAGCCTCAATCTGTCCCACATAGCCAGGCAGAATACTAATGTCTAGGGGGTCCAGTCTTCACAGCATTCGCTCCCCCCACAGAGAGTTGGAGACTAGGGCTGTGAGTGGAACTCAAGCCTCTCGTTGGCTGGGGCATGTAAATTGATGACATCTCATGTATTCTATGTGTGGTTCCTCCCTGTAGTTCTCCAGAAGCTCCGTGGTACACAGGATGTGGCCCAAGACATCCAAGAGATGAAAGAGGAGAGCACCAAGATGTCCCAGGAGAAGAAAGCAACAGTGCCGGAGCTCTTCCGCTCACCTAATTACCGCCAGGCCATCATCATTGCCATCGTACTCCAGCTCTCTCAGCAGCTCTCGGGCATCAATGCCGTAAGTCAGCTTCCTGTTTCACTTCTTGGGCTCAGTTCTCTTGCTGCTTCGTATGAGTGTCTCCCATTGACTTCAGTGAGAGTCAGCCAGATACAACAGCAAGAAAATCTGGGCTCCTGAGTTCCACTTCCTGTCTTCGGTTGAGGTCAATTTTTGTGATACTCCCTGCCAAAAAGAGCCCCCTGAAATATTCAGCTGCCTTATGACCTCATCAGGCACTGAAGGCATGTTATAGCTCACCCCTGGAAGCAGGTCACTTGGAGTCAAGGGAGATCCATAAAACCTTCAGTGACGTCAGGAACTCATCAGGATCCGATTGTGTTTTATAGCCCAGCTCTAGAAAGGGGCTGCTCAGCACATCAGTGGAGATGTGTAGCTAGGAATTAGCATGACCACCTCCATTTCAAGGATAACTACATGAACAACAGGGAACAAAGATTATTTTAAAGGGATGCTTCCCTACAGTGTTTGTTTTTCCCATGGAAAATTGTTATACCTGTGTATGACAATATATGGTCCTTGCATGATCATGAATTGAAATATATATCTTTTTGTCTGAACTCTTATTGGACACATGGAGAGAGAGGCATAAAAATAAGGGGCATCCCTTCAGGTGCAGGAACTTGTAACAATATCCAATTGCTTCTTCTGCTCCCAGGTGTTTTATTACTCAACGGGGATTTTCGAAAAAGCTGGCGTCAAGCAGCCCGTCTATGCCACCATTGGTGCTGGTGTGGTTAACACAGTCTTCACTGTCGTATCGGTAAGTAGCTCTGTGGAGAGCGGTTGGTGAGATGATGGCTGGTGTTGATCTGCATGGAGGGAGATTTTGGGGAAAATAGTTGAAGTTAGTTATCCTGGAGCCAGTTTTTTTCTCTTCAGCCAAACTGTGGCTGAGATTTGCAGAAGGGAGAGGGGAGGCACAAAGGGAAGTGTGAAAGAGCAGGAGAGGAGAGCAAGGCAGAAGGAGGGAACGTGAGCATACTAGAAGAAGGAAAGAGGAAGAGAGGGTGAGATAGAAGGGTATAGAAGAGATATGGACAAGGGTAAAAGTCAGAGGAAGAATTGGGGGAGGAAAGAGTGGGAAAAGAAATAGAAAAACGCTGGGTGAAGGGGTAGGGCGAGACATAGTATCCTATGTCCCCATCCATTTAGGCTGCCACTGACCACATGAGCACTGGAGAGGTGGAGGTAAACAGGAGATAAACTCCTTGGGGATGGGGTTGCAGAGCTTGTCATGATGTGGGAGCCAGCCCCTTTGGCTGTTACTTTCTAATCTAATGTTTTTCTCTCCTGCCACTTTTGCAGCTGTTCCTGGTGGAGCGTGCAGGGCGCAGGACTCTTCATTTGGTCGGCTTGGGAGGCATGGCTCTCTGTGCCGTTCTCATGACCATAGCTTTGACACTTAAGGTGAGTTGATAGCAATCAAACTGCCCATTCTTGTAGAGTTGAGATGTCGTTAGGGATGCAGAGGGAAACTGAGGGGACCCAAAGGTAAACGAAAGGGCATCTTCAGAGGCATTGGGGTGAGTATGGAGACAGGGGACTCTTGAGTATAAATAAAGGAGAATCTATAGTGGGGGTACAGTTGGGATTTGGGGGAATATACATTCCCATACAGTGGGAACTATATACCACAATTAAGGACATAGAGATGTTGGAGCATGTGTTCTGTTATCCCATGTTTGCTTGTCAAATTACAGCTATTCATGTTTCCCTCCCTTGCAGGATGTCTTGAGCTGGATTAGCTATATCAGCATCGTTGCCATCTTTGGCTTTGTGGCCTTTTTTGAAATTGGCCCTGGTCCTATTCCCTGGTTCATTGTGGCTGAACTCTTCAGTCAAGGTCCCCGTCCTGCAGCTGTGGCAGTGGCTGGTTGCTCCAATTGGACCTCCAATTTCTTGGTGGGAATGCTCTTCCCCTATGCAGAGGTAAGACACAGTCTGGAAAGCATTGTGTTGATCTGATCGTTAGCTACTAATAAGAGAGTATTGCACTTTAAACAACATCCCCACTCCTTTGTTTTCACTTAATGTTTATAATCCACAAATAGCTGGACACTTTGTCAACATAGCCAGTCAACATAGCCCCCTTTGAAAGCCACAATTTTTGTCAGTCATGATAGCATTCAAAGTTCAGAATCAAGCTTTAAGAAACCCTTAAATGGCCTGGGGTGTTCCTTTAAAAATGCTACATTAAAAGTAAATAAGTCCATATTTTGGGGAGGGTGTTGTGATTCTGATCTTAGGAGATAATGACTGTACCTTGATTTTAGGCCTATGCACTTTTCAAATTATAATCTTTCCCTTCTTTCCCCCCTGTAGAAATTGTGTGGTCCCTATGTCTTCATCATCTTCATTGTTTTCCTGGTCATCTTCTTTATCTTCACCTTCTTCAAAGTCCCAGAGACCAGGGGCAGGACTTTTGAAGACATCTCCAGGGGCTTTGAAGGACAAGCGGAAGGAAGTGGCGTCATTGCAGCAGTGGAGAAAAGCCCCATGGTGGAACTGAAGGGCATAGAATCTGCTAATGATGTTACCTCAAATATTTAACACCCCCCTTCTTGACCCTTTTTCATTGTTAAAGAAATAAGCGGAGAATCTTTCAAGGACTGGGCAGAGATATATGTCAGGAGAAAATCTAGAACAATTTAAAAATTGCTGCTATTTTATTCTTCCCCTCGCACCACTCCCTTCCACATTTCTGCCAAGCCCTGCCAGTATTAAGATGGTCTGAAGTGGGGAGGTCTCATCTGCTTTCAACACTTGAGGTCATCAGGAGCTACAGCAAAAATAACCTCATCTCCACCTGCTATGCACCTGAGAAGGAGAACATATGGGCAATATTTTTGCTGCTCTCACCTTTAATTGCTCCTAGGGATTAAGATATTTTTGTGCATAGCAACCTCTTATGTTTTTTAAACTTATTATTTTTGTACAGTGAGCTAAAGCAACCAAACAACTCCGCAGTGCCATCCCTTCCCACTTTTAATTCAGTTCCACCGTGTGTGTGCAGTATTACGCTGGAATTTAATGTAATTACCAAAATGCAAAAAGCCATCATGTCATATATACTGTCTGGTGGGTGCCTCAGGAGAAGGGGACCAAGTTACCAGAGAGGGGTTTTTTTACCCCTTTTCTTTTTGTACAGCTAGTCTGAAAGCTCAGTTTTACATTGGTTTATTTATTTGTGTGTCAGTTTAATTGTAAATATTTATTTTTTTCAATATGTAAAAATATGTACAATAATGAAGAAGAAGAAGATGTTTGATATATAGTTATTCTAAGAGATGATACTGTAGGTTTGAGGTGCAATAAAACTGTAAAGCAGAAATGTGGTACTGAAGAGAAAAAAGGGCACTCTGGTTGGTACATGAAATGGAGTTGATTATGCACAGCTCCATTAAAGGACATTTCTGTCCTCCAGACACAAATTAAAAAAAAAAAAAGAGTACTAGAGAGAATAAGCATGTGACGGTATTTGTGAAGTTCTTATGTTCTTCAGGACTTTTTGGTGGCTATGTTAAATAACAGTCACAAGGATTACTTGAAAATTGAAGTATTACAGCAAAAGGGCATTGTTAGTTGACACTATTTTCAGCCACTATTAGTTCCTGTGGAGGCTAGGTGATGATTTCAGGCCAGACGCTGACGCATTCAACCCTCTTTTCTTGAAAATTGGCTTCTCTGTTCCTCTTTTCTAACAGTAAAGGAAGTCTGAAAGAGACAAATTGTAATTTAAAGAGATGTGAGTATAAAAAAAATTCCAAAACTGTATATTCTTATCAATTGTTCCTATAGTTAAACTTTAGACAAAGGCAAGTAGCATGAACCTTCTGGATACAGGACTAGTCATCCAAGACACATAGGACTCTGTAAAGGTAGAAATGCAGGAATAGAGACCAAAGCTCCTGAAACCTGACAGGCGGGCGGAAAGATGTTTAGTCCATGGCTATAGAGTAAATTTTTGCTACAGGTGCTGGGCTATCCATTCTGGAGGCTCCAGGGAATACTGTAATGTATTGTGTTTATGTATGTGTGTGTGTGTATACTACTGCCCTCTACTTGATGGGGTATGTCAGACACATTCAGTTAATAATGGTCCCTACTCTCATCTCTTAGTTGCCAGAGGACTGAAAAGTTGCTTTAGCTTAGCAGAGCAAGACTTAGTGCATATAAAGAACAGCAGTACTTGTGGCACCTTAGAGACTAACAAATTTATTAGAGCATAAGCTTTCGTGGACAACAGCCCACTTCTTCGGATGCATACAGAGTGGAATAAATATTTATAAATATTTATAAATTTGTTAGTCTCTAAGGTGCCACAAGTACTCCTGTTCTTTTTACGGATACAGACTAACACGGCTGCTACTCTGAAACCTGTCATTAGTGCATATAGTACATTTGAATCTGAGGGTTGAGAGCTCTGTTTCACTGAATGGAATACTCAGTAGGGAGAAGGAAGGAGAGTCCAGTGTGGTTATGCCCATTGACACTCCATCAGCATCTGTGTAGGAAGTCCAAACTCAAACTCCAGCACTGAGCACCTCTGCATTTTTGGATTGAAACAAACTCTGGATCTGAATTAATAGATTGGGTCCATTTACACCAAAGCTAGAATCACATGGCTGGACTTCATACAACACTGAGCAGGGAAGTTAGTATGCCTGACCTCGTCATCTCATAGCTGGCTAAAGAAAACAAAACTACAACAATGCTCCCCAAATCATCTGAGGGCACATCTTGTCTATTGCCCTCAAGAACCACACCCAAGGTTCCTTACCGTATATTCTCCAGGGTTTGCTCTAATCTGAGTTTTAAATGACTCAAGTGATGGAGCCTCCACCCCTTCCCTTGTGGACAATGATTACAAAGTCCAGTAAATTTTGCTGCTGGAAAATATTTCCTGTGATTTAACAAGAACATTTCCCTCGTTGCTCAATTTCATCAGACTTCCTCTCCCTCCTTGCTGTTTATGTCTTTCAGAGTTTATAGACGGTTACACTCCCCTCTTTCATCATTTGGCTAAATTATACAGATTTCATTCCTTTGATTCTCCTCATAACTCTGATCGCTTGATCATTTGTGGAAGATACAGCTTTCTGGTTGTATGTCTGTATCTAAGGAAAGGAAATTCCCCTCCAGCTGGGCACTAGAGCATTCCATACAGCACATCAGGGCGTTTGTATGATGCCTTGGACTCTCACTCTATCTTAGTCTGTCTCTTTCTCTCTCTCTATGTCTGCATTATGAGTATTTCTGAAGGGTTTTATATGCTTATTATTAATTTGTGATTGTGTTACATGTTTCTAAAATAAAAACGGTGGATGTAAATATTACAGATCTGCTTCTGGGTTTGTTACCTCCCCTCATTCCAAATCAGTAATAGCACCAGTCCTTGGAACACACACAGCTCTGCCAAAGCCCCTCAGTCCTGCCCTGCAGCCCCCCTGCTATTCCAGCCCTGGGCTCCCCACACAGCTCTGCCCATGCCCCTCAGTCCTGCCCTGCAGCCCCCTGCTATTCCAGTGCTGGGCTCTCCACCCAGCTCTGCCAATGCCCCTTAGTCCTGCCCTGCAGCCCCCTGCTATTCTAGTGCTGGGCTCCCCATACAGCTCTGCCAGTGCCCCTTAATCCTGCCTGTGGATCCCCTGCTATTCCAGTGCTGGGCTTCCTACATCACTGTGGTGCTGACTGGCCAATGGTAATGTTTCTTTCAGTCCCTGTGTATATGTCCTCTAAAAATTCACCTCTCTACATTTCTCTGTAGGAAGATGTTAAAAAGGGGGTTTCCCTGCGCTGGTCTGTCCAGTCCCTCTGCAGGTATCTTCTAGAGACTCTTCCCATCTGAGGTCTAGTCTAGACTGGTTAGGTTGATGTAAGGCAGCTTATGTTGACTTAATGATGTCAGTGTAAACACTACAGCCTTGTCCCTCCGATGTAAGTGCCTTACTACACCGACATAATAACTCCACCTCCACGAGAGGCAGAGCACTTATGTCAGTGTAGTTAGGGTGACCCAGCGTCTGTGTAGACACTACGTCCCTTACATCGGCTGTTGGCTGTCTTGTCAACTTAATGGCTCCATGAAAGCCGGGCAGCTAGAACCCGGCTTTCCCCTGGCTTCCCACACTCCAAGCCGGGCTGCTGCCCGGAAGCTCCATGCTTAGGAAGCTGAGAAGCCGGGGTGGCTGGCCCCTGCTCCCAGCTGGGAGTGGAGAGGCAAGAAGCCCAGGGGGCAGCTGGGCTCCTGGTGGGGAGCTGCGTGGAGCTAAGAGCACTGCCTGTCAGCACCCCCCCCCCCCCCCGCCTCTCTCTCTCGCTCCTGGCGAGGACACGCACCACTGAAAGAAGGAGGGTAGTGTGGACATGCATCACTGCAGTGATTACTGCGGTGGCTGTTAGTTGGCCTAACGTAGGCCGACTTGGGGCTGTGGTGTAGACATGCCTTGAGTCTCACTCACTTGTAAGGTGTACAGAGGGAGCAAGGGATGGGCTTTAGGGTGATAAGGAGGAAAGCCCATTGGATGGAGAAGTCACTATTTATCCTTATTCCTGGGGCAGCAATGGCATTTCTGACATACGCAAGTTGGTGCAGAATGCCACGCTCCCCCCACCAGCCCCTCTGCTGAATGTGAAGAGCAGATGTAAGATAATGCAACCCCCTCACACATGTAGCACTCAACGCCTTCTACTCCTCTTCCCCCAATCTCTGTGCACCCCTTGCCTCATCACCCCATCCTGGGATCATGTACCTGCCTGAGAAGTTCAGCGGGACTCTATGTGTGTGTTTCTGTCAGGAAGAAAACAAGAGAAGGGCAGATCAAGAAGCTTAGAGGGAGAAAGTCACTCAAAGGGTAAGAGGGCTGGGGAGAGAGACAAGGAAACTCAAGATACCATAGGGGAAGAATTGGATTAATTAAAACCAACATCAGCAGACAGACTGCACAACAAGAACCATCTGGAGCAGCTGAGAACCAGGTAAATCCTTTCCTATCTCAACAGGCCCAGGGAAACACCAATTTCTCTCCAGAATGGGCCTTCCAAAACCTTCTGGTTTTGAGTGCTGTGGTTTTCCAGCTGATGTTTGTTTTTGCGGTTGCGAGCATGTCCTCAGCGAGGGGATGGTTTAGGGGGTCTGAGAATCAGCTAAGGAGCACTCACCGGGCAGAAAGCCCAGTTGAAATCCCAGCAGAGTTACATGGGATCTTTTCTGAGACAGATCATTAGCGTTCCATGCTGTGTGCAAGTGTCTCAGATGCAACCTTAAAAACTGAGCTCATACCCTTGAATATTAAGTGTCTCTCATAATATATTGTAAGAGCCGGGGTTAGCAGTGGGGATGGCTTTTTACAGCCAGACTATCCTTCATTGCCTGTTGTGCAGCATGGTGAGCTCTGGCTGCTTGCTGCCTTCCACCAGAGCTGGTTGCATGTCAGTGCTGGTAGAGCATACAGTGCTTTGGGATGAACAAAACCAGAGAAGCATTACATGGTGTTACCGGGGAGAAAGGAAGGAAGGATGAACATCCTCCCCAGCCTCCTGTGTTGTGGAACCTTGAGGCTATCAGAGCCTTTTGTGATGTCATAGGGCAGGTGGCGGTAGAATCATGAGAACACAGGGCCAGCCTTGATGCCAGTCCCATCCCACCTGCTGGCTGATGGGCAGTGATGACACTACACACAAACAAATCCCATGTTGCCAAGAAAACTGGGACCTGCTTTCTCTCCCAGGAGGCCCTAGGGGGTGGCTGAGTGAGCTGACCACTGGAGAATCCTTTTAAGGGGAAAATATCCAGAGAGAAATCTCCTGCCAGGGATTGACAGGGTCACACACAGCCCCATTGCCCCACACATTGGCCAGGACTGAGGGTGCCGGCACCATTGTATGGGTTGGAACAAGGTAAATATGATCCAGATTTACTTTGTGGTAAAGGTATCCTTACATCAGACAAGAAAAGTAGTTCCTTTTATGTGAGATTGAATGTGAGATTGGATTGTACTGGAGCTTAATGCCCTCCTTTCCACCTTCTGGAGACTGGGGATATCACAGGAAATTAACAGCTTTACATGAGGGAGTAGAGATGTGAGGGGGCAGAGTTCCAGGCAGGGCTAGATTAAGGCAATTCTAGGCCATAGTAGGCATACCCTTCAGTGGGGCCCTCAAGGCCCCACACTGCTTGGGGTAGTAGTGGCAGGAGCTACCCAAATGAGAGTCATGTTCTGCAGTCCATCCCGGGAGGGGAGAGGGCTCAAACCCACCCACACAAGCAGAAGGTACTGTGTGGGGATCTCTGTTGACAATACCCCAGCAGACCTGTGATGGGGAGGCAGCAGTGAGGGCTCCCCACTACAGCATCCTCTACTGGGGTACAGTGAGTGAGTAGGGCCCCCACCTGTAGCAGACTTAACACCCAGTTGAGATGCATGTAGCAGCTCAAACCTCTCTGAATATTGTTTCAGGCTCTCCTGAATCAGGCAGGCACCACTGCATTGATAACACTCAGCTCACACTTTCAAGGTTTTTGTTCACAACCAGCAGGGCTAGAAACAAAACAGCTGAAATTCGGACTTGAAGAGCTGGGATACTAGGCACAGGCCTGTAATGCCTATGCTTTAATCTGTCCCTGCCCCCAGAGACAGGTGTTATAAGAAGGGTGGAAGCACCCTGCAGAGGATGATGCTTTGAGGTTGCAGAGCTTGGAGATGGGGGATGATCCCATTGTCTAGACTAGAAAAAGAAATTGTGTTTTAAAAACACATTTGAATTAAGTACTGGTTATAAACATGTTAGTATCTAGTGTAGACAGGGCTTAGCACCTTTAAAAGACATCAGCTGGTCATGGCTGACCCTATGTGTTCACTATCTACACTACAGGACATTGAGATGTGTTAAGTGGTATATTTAAAAACCCATGCTTTCCCCCAAGTGTCTGGTAGACACATGACTGAAATGCTGAGCTCCTGTTTACTGACCATGTTGTGCAATTATTTTCTTGTTTAGCAAACAGTCACATGGTCCCAGGGGCAGTCAGTGATGGCCTCAGTGCTGAGATCGTTGCAAATTGGTTACCACACAGGAAACATCAATGCCCCACAGATGGTAAATGTCCAGGAGAAGGAAATATGGCATGGAGCTTGGAAAATGGGATGTGCGGTGCTGAGGAGCAGAGAGGGACTGACTCCTACAACTAAGTGACAGGAAAACCATACATTAGGCCTTATCTCAGGCCCACCTTATGAAAGGTGGGCGCTAGCACACTCTGAAAAGCAGGCAAGATTTCAATCAATTTCTTGCATTTTAATGAAACATTTATTTAATGTTCACCGTTGCAGGAAAGGATGTAGGTCTGCTCTGAGCAGAGCCCCCTCCACAGAACTCACTTAACAGGACATTCTCTCTGTAGTACTTCTCTGGCCCCCATTGCCATATTTATCTGAGTACCTCGCAATATTTAATGTCTTTATCCTCACCACCCCCTTGTGAGGCAGGGCAGTGCTATTATCTCCATTTTACAAATGGTGACCTGAGGCAAAGGGAGACTAAGGGACTTGACCAAGGTCACAGAGGAAAACCAGGGACATGAACATAGGTCTTTAAACTCCCAGGTTAGTGTCCTAACTCTTGGACAATCCTTCCTCTTCATTACAGGATATTTTCTTCACTGACGGTGAACTTAGGCCATCAGCTTTAAAAAGCACAGTGTTAATTTATCTTAACATTGTTTTTTAGAACAGTACAGCCCACCCCCACCCCCACCCCCAGGACAGGGTGGTTCCCTACAGTTGTTCTCCAGGGCTTTGTCCAGTCCTTGTTTTAACTATCCCAAGCAATGGGGCTTCCATCTCTTCCCTTGGGGAGACTCTAGTCTCAAACCCCTCACTGTCAGGAAATATTTCCTGATGATCCAGTCTGAAATCTTCACACTTGGCTCAGTTTCATCCCATTTGCTTCCTTTACATCACCCGTCCATGAACAATTTCTCTGCCTCCTTGGTGTCAACACTTTTCAGTCGCTGAAAGCTGAGGAGGAGTAAAGGGGGGGGTGGGCTGATGTGGAGGAAGATGGTGGGCGAGGGGGTGAAGGCTGAAGGGAATTGAAGGAAGATGGAAGGAGATGGTGAGGAGTAAGAAGGTATGATGAGATGATCGCTGAGAAGGAGCTGCGGAAGGCTGAGGCGGAGTGATGAAGATTGAGTGAAGGAGGGATGGGATGAAGGATGAGGAGAGGAGAATTGAGGCTTATGGAAAGATGAAGACATTGATAAAGTCCGAGGAGAAAGGAAGGTGACTGAGAGAGGAGGATGGAGTTGGAGGGGGAACGGGGATGAAAGAAAGGAGGGGTAAAGGTGGAGGGAACAGGAAGAAGGAGGATGAAGAAAGAAGGAAAAGATTGGTAAGAAATATAGGGTTGTCCTGAGATGAAGGGGAAGAGACTGGAGGTTGGAGGAAATGAGGAGTGACAGGAATGGAATGAAGGCTGAGCAGAGCTGTGAGCAGTGATGACAATGGCAGATGGCAGCTCAAGTCCCAGCCTGCCTGAGATGCTATCACTGAACTGATCAATGAGGAAGTGAGTGGTTTCACCAGCAAAGTGGAATGCACATCGGGCATAATGTAGTTGCGAGAAAGACTGCTGAGAAGAAGTTGGCATGAATTGTTTCTCTCCTACACAGGTGATTGAGGAGTTCTTCAACTAGACCTGGAAGGAGCGATTCCAGGAACCCATGTCTCTCCATGCACTCACCATGCTTTGGTCCTTCACTGTCAGCACCTTGGCTTTGGGGGCCACTGTCTCAGCGCTCACTGTGGGCATAGTGGCTGATCATTATGGAAGGTACATGCAGTGGGACTGTGTTTAATCACCACACAAAGGCAGAGAAAGTGCAGAGTCAATACTAGAGAGGAACAGGGTATTCCCAGAGCAAGTACCAGAATGGTACCAAGTATTTAAAGGGGCCATGTCAAAGAGGAGCTGTGTATTTTCAGGGCCTGGGCCCCGGAGAAGACTGGGCATGTACACGGTCAGAGCCAGTGCCTTTGTGCCAGACTTTAATGTATTCCCTTTCTCCATAACCCACCCTGCTACCTCTTTGCTGTCTCAGGCACAATTCCATCCTGACTGCTAACTCCCTCTCCCTCATGGCCGTCTCCAAGATTGCAGGCGTCCTGGAGGCACTGATTGTGGGACGCTTCTTCATTGGACTCTTCTGTGGACTCAACATGACCCTGATTCCCCTTTATATCCAGGAGATATCCCCAACCAGGGCCTTCTCCACCATGAACCAGCTGTCTCAGACAGTGGGCATCTTCGTTGGGCAGGTAAAGAGCTGGCCCTGGACAAGGATTACAACTATAATTTCCACCTAGAATTTCACAGCAAAACTCAGATCCTTCTGCAACAGAGACCAGGCCCCAAGAGAAATAATGGAATTTATGTTAGCTCCAGCAATGTGAGGGTTTATGACTCATAGGCCTGAGTCCATCAGAACATGAGGTGGGGGAGCAGGGAGGGAGCATGAGGAAGGATATATCCCTCTATAGGACATACTGAATGCCTTTGCAAACCTATGCATCTGAAACAGAGCACTGTTGGTACAGAGGCCTGGCACACCTAGCAGCATGACTCTCATCTCTTGGTCCAGAAAGGTGCTGGGTTTGGGTCCCTCATCCTCAGGGTTTATGACACAGGGCAATGTTGGTGGGACAGAGAAGGCTACTGCCTCCCCCTACTGGGCATGAGATAATGTTCTCTGGAAAGTTTCTCTCTATCTCTTGGTTTCAGATCATGAGCCTGGAGAATGTCTTAGGCACTAGCCGATGGTGGCCACTCATGCTGTCCTTGTCTGCCATATCAGCCGTCCTCCAGTACCTCACCCTCCCTTTTTGCCCTGAGAGATCCCCGTTACTTTATTATCAATTGCCACGAAGATGAACTGACTGCCAGAGGTAAGGCACAAAATGCCCACTAAACCCCCAAAACTGCAGGACTGTGAAACCTAGATCCACAGGCATCAGAGAGATGGGATGTAATGCAGTTGTTCCTTACAGCATATTATTCAAGCTGTTACCTATTCCCATACATCAGGGCATAACTGATTTCCAGCTTGCTGGGGAGTCAGGAATAAATGCCTTCTCAGAGGACAATATTGCACAATGAGGGAGGGCTTTGTTTTCTTCTGAAGCATCTGGCATGGGCCACAGTCAAAGACAGTTTGTGGGACTTAGGGTGACCAGACAGCAAGTGTGAAAAATTGGGACAGAGGGTGCGGAGTAATAGAAGCCTACATAAGAAAAAGACCCAAAAATTGGGACAGTCCCTATAAAATTGGGACATCTGGTCACCCTATAGGTACTAGACAGAACTATGGTGTGTTCCTGAATGGCCATGGTTGTGTTTTTATGGGTGATTTGGAACCAGGGACAGTTTCAAAGGCGATCCATGAAAGGTTCAGAGATCTCATTAACTCATTTGGCATTGCAGATCAGTTGTGGAACGGTCTCACTCAGAGCCAGGGAGGATTCCAGGGACACTATCTAGTTGTTCCTGTTCTCTGGTGCCTTACAGAACTCCAGAGGCTCAGAGGTACCCAGGACGTCTTGGAAGAGATTGAGGAGATGAAGGAAGAAGCAGCCAACCTTAAAAGAACAGAGGATTGTCCCCAGCTACAAGCAGCCCATCCTGATTGCTCTCATTCTTAATGCCAGCAGCCAGCTGTCAGGGTTCAATGTTGTAGGAGACCACAGAGGGACCAGAACTTCCAGGGGCAAAGAAAGAGAACAATGATTAAGGGTTCTGTACAGTGTGTGTGTGCGGGGCGGGGGGGGGGGGGGGCTGAATGCAAATAAAGGGGAATCTCTAGGAGTGGTACAGCTGGCATTCAGGGTGAGCTACAGCTGATTTAAAAGGGGAGGCGCATTTTCTCATCATTTTTTTTTCCTCATCATTTGTTGCTTTGTGTCTTTTTCTCCCAGATAATCAACTATTCCACACACACCACCATGGGAATTGGGGCCATTAACATCCTCTTCACAATATTCTCTGTAAGTGAGCTTCACACAGGGCTTTAATTCTCTTTTCTGGCTGTTTGGCTGATAGGCAGTCAGTCTGTCCTGTCAGACGTGCCAGCCAGTGCACAGGGGGCAATCAAAACATAGGACTTGCTTGCCGTATAGAAACAAAACAATGGTCTGTTCATTTTGATATCCCACCTCTTGCCAGATGGGAACAGACCAATAGTTTAGCTAGTCTGAAATCCTGCCTCCTGCTATACCAGATCCACACTGCACCTATCCCGTCTAGTATTCTAAATTCTGCCCTACCATATCAGATCCTCTGGTTCATCTAGTCTAGTATCTCACCTCCTTCTAGTCCTGTATTCTACATCCTAACACTCTGAAACACACCAGTTAGCCTGTCTGATCTGTTATCCACCCTCTTTCCATATCAAAACATATTACTCATCCATCTGTTCCAACGGTCCCACATGCCGCAGTGACTAGACCAATGGGCTATTCAATCGGGTGGTATCCAGTATCCGACAGAGTCTAATGTTATGTACTTCGTTAGAAGGAATAAAACCCTGTAACAATTTTGCATCACTACATCAGAGTATTGGAGTTGGGGAGGGGGTGAGAAATGTCTTCCTGGCCCACTGCTGGTAAGCAGGCCATGCCCTGAAGCATGTGGGTTGATACCACTAGTAATTTTCACTCATTTATATCAACATATTTTATGCATTTTTCTAAAGTATTTTCTTCAATAATATCCTGGTGAGGCAAGCGCCACAGATTAATTATAATGTATATCCAAAAGTATTTGCTTGTATCCATTTGAAATCTGCTGTCTTTTAGTGCCCTCCTCTTCTTGCATTAAGAAGAAAGGGTATATTGGAACACTCATATAACCTTCTCTCTACCATTCATTATTTATAGACCTCCATTATATCCTGTCTCACTTTTACCTCTTTCTATAGCTGATCTATAAGGCAAGGTCAAAGCCTGATGAGCAAATGGAATCTTTCATGGTTCTCCACTGAAATTTACCCTGGTTCTGAGTGACCCATTTCCCTGGTTCATCTTTAACACATCATTGGTGCCTGCAAGGTTCATGGTACTGTTCAATGTTTCATCAAGAACATGGGTGTTTATGGGTTAGATCAGTGGTTCCCAAACTGAGCGTGGCAACCCTAAATGGGGTCATGCCATCAGCAGATGCGGTTGCGGTGATCCCTAGTGTGTGGAGAACACCATTTTGCTCCACACTGCATGAATTTACATTAGGGTTGCCAGTTTTGGTTGGATATATTCCTGGAGGTCTCATCACATGACATAATCTTTAATTAAAGATTAATCTTTCATTCCTGGAGACTCCAAGACAATCCTGGAGGATTGGCAAGGTCACGATGCATGGAGGATGCCATTTTGAACAGCAAAATGTCTGGGGTCCTGGGAGGAAATAATTAATTAAAATGTGGTCATGCCAGTAAAAAGTTTGGAACCCCTGAGTTAGATGCTTAGTACAATTGTGCAAAGGCTAAAATAAAATAGCAGAAAGAACCTCAGGACAGGACTGTATGAAGGTTCTTCTCTTTCCTTTCCAGGTCTTCCTTGTAGAGAGACTAGGCCGGAGAAGCCTGCTCATGTTTGGCCAGTTTGTTATGGCTTTATGCAATATGCTGCTCACCCTTTCCATTGCTACGTTGGTAAGTCGGTACCCTTGCATTCTTCTGGGTTTAAACAAATGAAGCCATGTTCCACCTTCCATCACCACAGCCTAGTGTCGAGGGCGCTGTGCTATTGGGGATGTTGCTCTTCATTTTCTTAAAATAAAAGCATGGTGTTAGGAGTTAACCACACTACTGGAGGTGGTGTCTTTCCTATCCTCCTTTGACTTGCTCCATTCTCAGGACTACAGCATGGAATTAGGAGCTAATTTGCTGGAGGTGCCATTCTTCATAGTCTCCAGCTGCCAGTGTCCCAGCATGGAGTGTAGTGGTTTGTTATGCTGCTGGAATAGCCTTCATTAATAACCAGGCCATTCTGCATCCCCTAGCACCTTAACATGGCAGCAGGGATGTATGATGCTGCTAGAGGTGCTGTCCTTCATATACTAGCTATGCACACGCTCATAATTCCACCCCTCCACACCACACACACACAGCAGTAGGGGATGCTGTCCTCCTGCCCTTTATAGCCTATGGCATAGACCATCTCCCCAAACCTACCAGAGTATTGGGGGACCAAAGTGCTGCGAGGTGGTGATCCTTGTAATCTTGACAAGCTCTGTCTCCCAGCATACCTGCCTGGTGGCTGCATTTCAGTGGGTGGGTGACTGGTCCCTAGAGCTGCAAACTGGATCTCTGGGATACTTCAGGGTGAAAAGTGCTCGGGAACCACCAATGCGTCTATCTCCCTCTCACTGGTGTGCTTGAATGTGGATGAAGTGGAGAGCATCCCACTCTGAGGGGCAGAGCAGTCTAAAAGCTACCGGGCCACAACAACAGTCTAAAGTGTAGAGTAAGTACAGGAAGGTAGTGCAGTAAAATGGCTGGCGCAGGGGAGTGGAAAGCAATGTAACCTATTGACTGGTGCATGGAACTGGGCGGGTGGCAGTGTGTTTAGTGAGTACAGCAGGGAATTGGCAGGCGGTGTCTGATGGACAGAAGGGGACAGTCAGGGACTGCTGTACAGTGAATACGGTAAGTGTGAGAGAGGCAGTGTACTACAGTGACTGGCACAAGAGATAGCCAGGTACTAAGTGTAGTGGTTAGCGCAGGTGACAGGGAAGGGGTGCTGGCTAGTAGCCAGGGCAACAGCTGACAGGCAAGGTTGTCTAGTTATTAGTGCACAAGACAGACCTGTGTGCGTGTCTAGTGGTTAGAGCAGGAGACAAGAGGAAGTTTTGTGTGGTACAGACGAGAGACAAGAAGGAAGTATGTGGTGACAGAAGATAACTGGGAGGCCTTGGCCTCTGAAATGCGAACTGTGGCAGAGAGAGACTGATACAGAAGAGACGAGTGGCTGTGATTACAGCGAGGCAGCCGGGCAATGTGACTATTAGTTAGAGAGGGCACCGGGAAGATTGTGTGTTTTTCAGCCCCATCTCTCAGTTTTGGGATCATGACTTTAAGGTGGACTGTGAGAGGCTGGCTGTGGGGTAAGAGGCATCCTGCCCTCACCCTACTCCTGCTCTGTCCCTGTGATTAGGGGGTGGGCACAGGGAAACGGGGTGTATAAGTCGGAAGGAGAAACTTGCTTCCTCCTCCTGCTGCTGCTGCCCCACTCTGCAACTTCTTGCTTAGCCTTTGCTCTGACCAGAAAGGTGCCACTGAAAGGTGGCTTGGTGCTTAGGTGCCTCATCGCTGTCATGAAAGGGCCCCTTCCCTGGAGCTTAGCAGAGAACATGTGGGGAGGAGGAAGGAGATACTGGGGTCAGCCCTGCCTGCTATCCTCACCTCACCCTTCAGCATCCCCACCAAAACCAGCCAGGGCTTCTTGCCAGGGTCCCAATCCCACAGTCCTTGATGACCATAAATGATTATGAGATATGTATGACTGCTAAGGATTGTGGGACACCAGTCATGACAAGAGACCACAAGGGTTCGGTGCAGAAGGGCTGAGACTTCATGTTTTAGTGGCTAGATCAGGAGACTGGTAGCCTCTGTGTACATGGGGGCAAGCAAACAGTGTCCTCTCAAGGTTAGAGGATGGGTCCATAGGGCTCTGACCTAGTGGTTTCAGCTGGATGCAGAAGGATATAGGATACAGCAAGGGCATGTCATTTGGTGGGTAGAGCGGAGGCCAGTGAGACAATATGTCTAGTGGCTAGAATGAGGGAAGTGGGTGGTGCTCATCTAATTGTTTGAGCCTGGGTTAAGAAATAAACATGGCTACTGATTAGAGCAGGGCACAAAAAGGGAGTGCTGGGGAAAGGCAGTTAGTGCCGAAGGAAATGGGAGGTATTTGTCTGGTAGAAGAAGGGGCAGGTCAGCAGCATGTTTAGGGGTTAGAGAAGAGAACAAGACAGTTCATCCAGTGCTCAGCTAGGGAGAGGGAAGCTTAATTAGACAACGATCAGAGTAAAGGACTGGGAGGCACTGTGTGTAGAGCTAAGAGCACAAGACAGGGCAAGGGTAGGCTGAGGGCAGGATGTGCTACTACTTAGAGCAGGAAAAAGGATGGAGTGTTGTCTGTTGAATAGAGCAGGGATTGGGAACCAGCTCTGCCACAGATTTGCTGAGTGAACTTCGCTTCAGTTTCCCCTTCTATAACTGAGGAGAATGAGTCTGTCCTGGGGAAGGTTGTGAGAATGTCTGTATAACACCCTCAGCTCTTCAGATCCAAGGGACAAAGCAAGACAATGAATGGCAATTTGCATGGTGGGGCAGGGCACTGGGATATTTCAGTCCTTCCCATCTCTCTGCATTTGCGTACACAGGATGAAGTGCCATGGACAAAATACTTTCTCATCTTGGCCCTTTTCACCATGGTGGCATTCAATGAGATTGGTCCTGGTCCCATATCTTGGTACATCACAGCAGAGCTCTTCAGCCAATCAGCGCGTCCTGTCGCCATGGGGCTCACCAGTAGTTGGAACTGGTTTCATAAATTCATCGTAGCCATGTTCTATCAGCCGCTCCTGGTAAGGGATATGGATATAAGGATCGCCGGGGTGACCTTTGCCGGTTTCCAGTGAGAACTCCAGAGACAGCAAACTACGCTTGCACCACAAAGCACTCAAGCAGTGTCCTCAGACTTGGTATATGCAGCCCTCTCATGGGCATGAATCTCTTTGCACAGAATACGATAACTCCCATTGGCTTCTGAGGGAATTACTCATCTCCTGCAGTCAGAGAGAAGGTCGTCTGCCAAATAGAAGCTCTTAAAGGACCCACAACAGAAATCTGATAAGCACACACTGCCTTCACACACCTCCATCCCCAAGCTTCATCAGCCTTAACCTCCAGAGCCAGGGCATGCATGATATTGCTCACAAATGAAAAACACTCAGAACACTACACCAAACCTTGAAGATTGTAAATGCTGCTGATTGGGAAGAACAGATCAGCATACAAAAGAAACTCAAAGTATAAATCCCAGCACAGAAGCAGATTACCTAACTAGCGCAAGATGTGCAAAACACAGGCAGACTCTTATCACAGGCAGAGGGTCTGTCTTCTCTAAAGCTGTGTCTACACTGGCACTTTCAGCGCTAAAACTTTAGTTGTTCAGGGGTGTGAAAAAACATCCCCCTGAGCGACAAAAGTTTTAGCGCTGAAAAGCACCAGTATAGACAGCCCTTGAGAACCGCGCTCCTGGCAGTAAAGCTAGCACCCCTCATTCGGGGTGGTTATTTTTTATGGCCAGGAGAGCTCTCCCTCAGCAATAAAGCGTGACTACACTGCCCTCCTCATTAAGATAAAAGGTGAATTCTTAATTTGAGTAAGCTAACCCAAGGTAAAAGCCTCCTGAACAGAGCTGGGTGAAACATTTTCGATGGAACAGATTTCCATTGGAAAATTCAGTTTCATCTAAATCAAAATGTTTTGTCGGAAAATACAGAGACAAAGTGGATGAGGTCATATTTTTTATTAAACCAACAACTTCTTCTGGTGAAAGAGAAGCTTTTGAGTTACGCAGAGCTCTTCTCCAGGAGACCAACACAATTACAACAACACTGCAAACAACAATTCTCAGAAATTCTCGATTTCAGCAATATTTTGGAAGAGAAACTGTCGAAACAAGTACTTTTGAAATTTTTGTTTGATTTCGATAATGCTGAAATGTTCTTTTTAATAATGTTGAAACATTTCCTTTCAACAAGATATTTATCATTTCATTTCAACTTTTATATTGTATGGTATTACTAATTTTAATATTATAATGCTTAGATGTTGTTGAAACAAAATGATTCAACATTATCAAAATGAAACTTTTTGATGTTTCTGAATTGAAATTTTTGAGAATTTCCATTCTGCGACAAATTTCAATTTTTTTCTTCCGATTTGGAACAAAAACCAATTTCAAAATGTTATAATTTCCCCCGGGACAGAAATTCCATCTCCCAACCAGTTCTGCCAGTAAAGACAAGACAATCTGTAGTGTACACACTAATTAGCATGTCAAGGTAAACCTTAGGCTCCCCCGTAGTCTTTAACTCAACCTGCTGACTCACGTGAAAATTACAGTCTGGCTTGTCTTCCCTAGGATTTTTCCTCATGTTAGCTAACTGGAGTTTAGAATAAATCCTTTTTCTTCATTGAAACAAAGCCAAAATCAATTATTACAAATTAGAGCTAGAGACTGGGGAGCTGTAAGACCCAAGGGAATCCTGAGGAAGACTGACTGCAGTCACTGTGATGGGAGAAACTGAGACATTTCCTGCATCTTTAAATGTCAAGTGCCAGAAAGCTGCTTCCTTGAGCTATGAGAAGCAGGGACAGACTTTCCACTCAGAAGAGAGGCAGGAAAGCACTGTACAAAAAAAGAATGTGAGGGCAGGAAAAGGATCACAGTATGGCCAGCTGCCACTGAATCAGAGCTGGATGCTATAAAATCACATTAGCACAGAAAAGGATGCCACGTACACAGGATACCTGATGTATTAACTGTCTTTGGCAGAGCTTAGATGCATGCTCATGCCAATAAAACTATCGAAATTTACAGAAGGAGAAGCTTTGGGTCTGACTCACCACTGCCCTGCCCCTTGTGTTCTCCTTTACCCCAGTGCAATGTGGGTGTGAAATAGGAGCAGAATGGTAGCGTTTTACACCCACTTTGCACTGATATAAATGACTGCACAAGGTGCAGGGTGATTGATAAGCAGGCCCTATATTGCTTGTGGCTAATGGAGATTCTCCCTTAGTCCATGTACTCAGACACTGAGCTTTTGGAACAGGAGGGTCTGAGATCCGTCCTGGAGTGGAACAGTGACGACCACCAAGTTCTAAGTGGCCAGAGGTATGTTATGGTATACAACCCATTACCACTGTGAAACCAGTATGGAGTGGGGGGGCTCATCATTCCCTTGGGAGCAGAAAGTGCACAGGGAGAAAGATCCGCCCCAAATGTGCACTGCAACAAAGTAAGGCAAGTTGTACCCAATCATGCCTCGTGAATGTGGCTCACAGCTGAGCTCCAGGCCTGGGTAAGGAGGGAGGAAGGGATCTGAGGAACCAGACAGTGCCACAGTTCCCCTGCTGGCAGGCTTGTTGCAAGCCAGGCACTGATTGCAGTCTGGGACACAGACATAGGGCCACTGTGCCCTGGCAGGTGTGGTCAGCTGGCATGGGATGCTCCTGGGGCTGGCCAATATAGGAGAAGGGAGTGAGTCCCACCGAGATACTTCTGAATGGGCTGGTATAGCACAGGGCCATGCCCCTGTCCGGCCAGCCACCTTCTCCTTGCAACTGGGGTGTGGATCCCAGCAGCCGAGCCCTGGATGTGGATCTTGCTTGGTGAGTGAAGCAAGTCCTGAGCACAGACCTACCCAGCAGCCATACACACCAGACCCTGATAGGCTTCTGTGCCAGGGGGGTCACTGGCCTGAGGGCCCCATTGCTCATTATTTCTAAAGCACTTGTGACCTGCTTTATTGTGTGTGTAATGCAGTGCCCCAGAGCAGAGTGTCAGCAGCAGGGACTGAACCTGGATCTCTAGATCATAATACGTGAGCTTTTACTGCTTGATCTAAACGAGCTAACGCAGTACAGGATAGGCAGCTCATCCACTTTAGCCTGAGGCCCAGTCACCACTAGAGGGAGACAGAGAGCCACAGTGAATGGGTTACATACAGTTTCCTCCCCCGGAGTTGGGGCTGGGTGTCCTTTCCCTGCGTACTCCCCAGGCTTGTAGAGCCAGATCCACCCTGGTTTCTGGAATGCCTGTCCCTACACTCCATAGGAGCCAGCAGTGCTCCTGCAAAGATCATAGGGCCCCTGATGTACTGTGCCTACTTTTGCAGCACTTGTAACCCTTGCCCTCCCGGTGCTAACAGAGGTACTGACATTGAGAGAAAAACGCGAGAGGAGGGGGAGAAGGGGAGACGGAATAGAGAATGAAGCAATGGAGAGTTAAGTAGACTACAGCACCCTCTTCCTCCTTTCCCTTCCTTTCATGTCCCAGGGGCCTGGGGATGTATGGTACCTTGCTAACCTGCTCTCCTCCCTTCCCTTCCCAGCACCTGGTGGGCCCCTATGTCTTCCTGCTCTTCACAGGCTTCCTGCTGGTGGCCGTTCTCTACACTTACTTCCGAGTGCCGGAGACCAGGAGCCGCACCTTCAAAGAGGTGGCCGCCAAGTTCCGCCAGGCCGACGCCATCCTCACCAGCCGCTTTTAGGGGGTGGGACGGATGGACCATGAGGGCCCAGGCCATTTTGAAGAGCCTGGCAGACTTGGCCTCTGCAGCCTCACTCCTGTCCTATCCCCCCAGTCACAGCCCTTTCTGCAGCCCCCCGCTGCAGGTTTCCACAGTAACTGCTTTACACCTCCCTCGGCCACCTCCCGGGGGCAGCTTTACATACACACAGTACAAGGAGCCATGGTGCTAGTGCAGTGACTCCTTACCAGGCCCCCAGCTCCCTCAAAGCATTGGGAACAGGATGGGAGGCAAGAGGGAATTCACATCCCAGCTTCCCGTCTGCCACTCTAGTGTGGGGCAGTCCCTGCCCATTCCACCCCAGACCTCCCCCCATTTCTTCCCCTTCCCTCACTCCTACCTGCTCCATAAATTCCCTCCCCCAGCCTCTTTGGAGCTCCCAACTCCTACATTCACCCCATGCCCTTGGGGTTCCCCTTTCCCTTCTCCCTATTGCCCCACCACCAACCACTATTTCCTCTCCCCCTCCCTGAGCACCAACCCACTTCTCTTGCCCAGTCTGTGCCTTCTCGATCCTCCACTTCCATCCTTTTCTGATCTCCTTTATTCCCACTCCCTTTCCCCAGCCTCAGTTTCTCTTCAGGCGTAGGAAGTGGCTGGGTGGAAAATGCCAGGGGGAGGCTGTGTGCAAACAGCTCGGGGGTTTCAGAATGCACACAGTGGCATGACATTGACACTGCATGGGTTACCAGGGAAAGGCGTGAATCCCATTTCTCCCCTTCCCCTTTCCCCCCAATTGTGTCCATGGATTCCTCTGTCCTAGGGGAGGTCATGGAGGGCAAGAGTGTGTCCCCTTGTAGCCCATGCCAAGCCCTGTGCAGCTGGGTGACTACAACAGAGACAACAAAGAGTCTGGTGGCACCTTAAAGACTAACAGATTTATTTGGGCATAAGCTTTCGTGAGTAAAAACCTCACTTGCATCCGAAGAAGTGAGGTTTTTATTCACGAAAGCTTATGCCCAAATATATCTGTTAGTCTTTAAGGTGCCACCAGACTCCTTGTTGTTTTTGGGGATATTAGTGTTTGTCCTTTTCGTTTTACGTTTTCCTCCCTCCCTCCTTCCTTTCTCTTAATCTCTTACTTCTTTTGTCCTTTCTCCTGTTCCCCTCTCACCACCGGGAGTGGTTTGTGTGTGTGTGTGTGTCTGGGGGTGCTCTTCACCTCCATTTGTGGGGAGTTCATCCAAACCTGTGTGGTTGAAATAGTGCTTGGACTCCACTGACACTAGATGCTGCCATCGTGTGGCTTAGCATTAGTGTCTGGGATGACTTGGGGCAAGATCTCAACCTCCCCTAACCCACTTCACTGCTGCCAGAATCCCTCCTGGATCAGCTGTCAAGGACAC